>NC_048286.1:207500-540000 GCF_009762535.1 Notolabrus celidotus | reverse complement strand
ACAAGTAGTATGTGAACAAGAGTAAAATCTGCAGTATGCCAAAACTCCCCGGATGTCGTACTGATTCAGGAACATTTCTCAGTCTGCAGCAGACCAGTCTCCCTCACATGTTTCCCACAATGCACAGCGCTAACGTTTTTCTTCTTCGTTGTTCCATTTATGACGGGGACACTCAGCTTTTATGTGCTGTGAAAATTATTAACTTCCATATAAACCACCTCTTAACTTTTTAAATCATACGTGATGCTAAAGAAGCAGTTTATCTTTTAGCTGACCCTGCAGACCAGATCCAACAGAAAAGTTAGACTACAGACTGCCTTCAAACGCCCCATGCAGCAGTGGTGTAAAAGTACTTGAAAGCCATACTTGAGTAAAAGTAAAGGTATCTCTCTAGAAATCTACTCAGGTAAAAGTGAAAGTCACCCATTAAAAAAGCACTCCAGTAAAAGTCTTTAAAGGAGCTCAAATTAAATGAACCCAAGTATCAAAAGTCAAAGTACAAAGAAACTAAACAGATAGAAAGAGTCCTTTCTCTCCCAAGCTTTATTAGGTTTCATTCTCTATTATTATTATTATATATATTATTTTTCTCCCCTTGCTCCCTCCTTCTCCCCCTGCTCCCTCCTTCTCCTGCTGCTCCCTCCTTCTCCCCCTGCTCCCTCCTTTTCTACCCCTGCTCCCTCCTTCTCCCCCTGCTCCCTCCTTTTCTCCCCCTGCTCCCTCCTTCTCCCCCTGCTCCCTCCTTCTCCCCCTGCTCCCTCCTTTTCTCCCCCTGCTCCCTCCTTCTCCCCCTGCTCCCTCCTTTTCTCCCCCTGCTCCCCCTCCCTCTCCTCATGCTCCCTCTCTCCCTCCCTCCCTCCCTCCCTCTCCTCTCCTCATGCTCCCTCTCTCCCTCCCTCCCTCCCTCTCCTCTCCTCATGCTCCCTCTCTCCCTCCCTCCCTCCCTCTCCTCTCCTCATGCTCCCTCTCTCCCTCCCTCCCTCTCCTCTCCTCATGCTCCCTCTCTCCCTCCCTCCCTTCCTCTCCTCTCCTCATGCTCCCTCTCTCCATCCATCCCTCCCTTCCTCTCCTCTCCACATGCTCCCTCCCTCCATCCCTCTCCTTTTCTCCCCCTGCTCCCTCCTTTTCTACCCCTGCTCCCTCCTTCTCCCCCTGCTCCCTCCTTCTCCCCCTGCTCCCTCCTTTTCTCCCCCTGCTCCCTCCTTCTCCCCCTGCTCCCTCCTTTTCTCCCCCTGCTCCCCCCTCCCTCTCCTCATGCTCCCTCTCTCCCTCCCTCCCTCCCTCTCCTCTCCTCATGCTCCCTCTCTCCCTCCCTCCCTCCCTCTCCTCTCCTCATGCTCCCTCTCTCCCTCCCTCCCTCCCTTCCTCTCCTCTCCTCATGCTCCCTCCCTCCATCCCTCCCTCCCTTCCTCTCCTCTCCTCATGCTCCATCCCTCTCCTTTTCTCCCCCTGCTCCCTCCCTTCCTCAATTAAAGTCCACATATTTGCGGTTCCTCTTCAGCAGAAGTTTGTTTTCAAAGTAGCGAGAGTTCAGTGGTGCTCCTCGTGGGCTGAAGTCCTGCCATGCTAAATATTTGTTGACAGGCTGCAGAGTCAGGTAGAGTAGTGTTCAGCTTCAGCACGTTTTTATGTGCTGTGAAAATGATTAACTTCCATATAAACCACCTCTTAACTTTTTAAATCATACGTGATGCTAAAGAAGCAGTTTATCTTTTAGCTGACCCTGCAGACCAGATCCAACAGAAAAGTTAGACTACAGACTGCCTTCAAACGCCCCATGCAGCAGTGGTGTAAAAGTACTTGAAAGCCATACTGGAGTAAAAGTAAAGGTATCTCTCTAGAAATCTACTCAGGTAAAAGTGAAAGTCACCCATTAAAAAAGCACTCCAGTAAAAGTCTTTAAAGGAGCTCAAATTAAATGAACTCAAGTATCAAAAGTCAAAGTACAAAGAAACTAAACAGATAGAAAGAGTCCTTTCTCTCCCAAGCTTTATTAGGTTTCATTCTCTATTATTATTATTATATATATTATTTTTCTCCCCTTGCTCCCCCCTTCTCCCCCTGCTCCCTCCTTCTCCCCCTGCTCCCTCCTTTTCTCCCCCTGCTCCCTCCTTCTCCCCCTGCTCCCTCCTTCTCCCCCTGCTCCCTCCTTTTCTCCCCCTGCTCCCTCCTTCTCCCCCTGCTCCCTCCTTTTCTCCCCCCTGCTCCCTCCTTCTCCCCCTGCTCCCTCCTTTTCTCCCCCTGCTCCCTCCTTTTCTCCCCCTGCTCCCTCCTTTTCTCCCCCTGCTCCCTCCTTCTCCCCCTGCTCCCTCCTTTTCTCCCCCTGCTCCCTCCTTCTCCCCCTGCTCCCTCCTTTTCTCCCCCTGCTCCCTCCTTCTCCCCCTGCTCCCTCCTTTTCTCCCCCTGCTCCCCCCTCCCTCTCCTCATGCTCCCTCTCTCCCTCCCTCCCTCCCTCTCCTCATGCTCCCTCTCTCCCTCCCTCCCTCCCTCCCTTCCGCTCCTCTCCTCATGCTCCCTCCCTCCATCCCTCCATCCCTCCCTCCCTTCCTCTCCTCTCCTTATGCTCCCTCCCTCCATCCCTCTCCTTTTCTCCCCCTGCTCCCTCCTTCTCCCCCTGCTCCCTCCTTTTCTCCCCCTGCTCCCTCCTTTTCTCCCCCTGCTCCCTCCTTCTCCCCCTGCTCCCTCCTTTTCTCCCCCTGCTCCCCCCTCCCTCTCCTCATGCTCCCTCCCTCCCTCTCCTCTCCTCATGCTCCCTCCCTCCATCCCTCCATCCCTCCCTCCCTTCCTCTCCTCTCCTCATGCTCCCTCCCTCCATCCCTCCCTCCCTTCCTCTCCTCTCCTTATGCTCCCTCCCTCCATCCCTCTCCTTTTCTCCCCCTGCTCCCCTTTTTCTCCCCCTGCTCCCTCCTTCTCCCCCTGCTCCCTCCTTTTCTCCCCCTGCTCCCTCCTTTTCTCCCCCTGCTCCCCCCTCCCTCTCCTCATGCTCCCTCTCTCCCTCCCTCCCTCCCTCTCCTCTCCTCATGCTCCCTCTCTCCCTCCCTCCCTCCCTCCCTTCCTCTCCTCTCCTCATGCTCCCTCCCTCCATCCCTCCATCCCTCCCTCCCTTCCTCTCCTCTCCTTATGCTCCCTCCCTCCATCCCTCTCCTTTTCTCCCCCTGCTCCCTCCTTTTCTCCCCCTGCTCCCTCCTTCTCCCCCTGCTCCCTCCTTTTCTCCCCCTGCTCCCTCTTTCTCCCCCTGCTCCCTCCTTTTCTCCCCCTGCTCCCCCCTCCCTCTCCTCATGCTCCCTCCCTCCCTCCCTCTCCTCTCCTCATGCTCCCTCCCTCCCTCCCTCCCTCCCTCCCTCTCCTCTCCTCATGCTCCCTCCCTCCATCCCTCCCTCCCTTCCTCTCCTCTCCTTATGCTCCCTCCCTCCATCCCTCTCCTTTTCTCCCCCTGCTCCCTCCTTTTCTCCCCCTGCTCCCTCCCTTCCTCAATTAAGGTCCACATATTTGCGGTCCCTCTTCAGCAGAAGTTTGTTTTCAAAGTAGCGAGAGTTCAGTGGTGCTCCTCGTGGGCTGAAGTCCTGCCATGCTAAATATTTGTTGACAGGCTGCAGAGGCAGGTAGAGTTGTGTTCAGCTTCACAGACAGCTTGCAGACAGCAGGGAATGATTTCAGTACTGATAATATGGTATCAGTACTTATTACTGCAGTGAGTTCATTCACTTACTCCAATGTGTTTTTTTAGGTTTGACGGTGAGTTTCAGAACGCCATTATTTCTGTGTTTTTCTGCAAACACAGGGCGGACTTCATCCTGTAGGATGAATCTTTCATCCCGACCAAGTTGAAAAGGTTTTTTAGATATGGGCACGGGTGTCAGTCTTCTCCTGAAGCACAACTAGCAGGTGGAGGTGTGGCGGTATCTACTATCACCAGTGGACGAGGCTGCTTCCATCATGCTGTTGAGACTGCTGAATATTCACAGGCTGTGAGGTCTCGCTGAGATGAGCCTCAGCTTGATTTGAGAGCACCAGTTATTCACGTGAGAACACGCACAGTCCTGATAATCCAAACATCATAATACAATTATATTCACATTTTATTTTGTAGCGTGTAACCACGGTGACAAGATAAATGTAGCGGAGTAAAAGTGAAAGTTGTAAAAAATATAGAAACTCAAGTAAAGTATAGATACTCCCATAACCTACTTAAGTACTGTAACAAAGTACTTTTACTTAGTCCCTTTACACCAGTGGCATGCAGTGCCTACCTACTACTACATTCATTGGTAGGATGTAGCAGGCGTTTTCGTAAACAGCCACTGTCTGATTCAGGTCCTGTGTGCCTGAGACGGCTGACATCAGGCTGATTAGCTGGTAGGTTGTAGCTCAAACTCTCAAACTCTGCAGCCTGAGCAGGTGAACAGCAACAGGAAACCGGTCCTCAGACCTGACCGAGGACAGAAGGACTGTGTAGACCTACGTTAACGCTCAAACCTGACTGTTTAAACCACACAGATAGGAAGTGTCTAAGTTATCTGACTTCATCTGGTGTATGTACTCTGAGAAAAGGGCCAGCCTAGGTCTGTTACTCAAGTAGTACAAATATCACGTCTGAGGTAATTCTACTTTCAGTTGTTATTGTTCTTTAAGAACTTATACTAAGTTACACCTGAGGAAAAAAACTCTACATTTAGTCCTCTTCAGGTTGAGTTTATCATAACATGATTTAAATAATAATAACATTCGAGTCTAAGGGTTAATGTATAGTGAGCGGGTGATTATGCAAAGTCTATTGTGAAGAACACGCAGTGGTTTTCTTTAACAGTCACACGTACAGGTTCACCTGAAGAAGCACAGAGGTTGGGATGAAGAGGAGGAAGAGGAGTGTACAGCTGTCTGACTTTTCTATCTTCAGTGTTTTTGTAGCTTTTTGTAACCTGTTTGAATAAATAAATAATGGATGATGTTATTTTTGTGAAATGAATGTTTAAATTATGGAGGATTTTAACCTTTTCCTGTTGTTCACATAGAATGTGTCAGAGCTTCAGCTGCTTTTTGGAATAAAAACTACAACTGTTTGTGACAACAGGCTGCTCTCATTCTGTCCAAGGCTTTTATTTTCTACACCTGTGTTGTGCTTATAGTACAAGGACTTTATTTTGAACAGTAACCTAGGGTCTTTTATATTAGTCTTTTATTTTGAAGAGCAGGTCAATGTTTTTAATATCAGTCTTTTATTTTGTAGAGCAGGTCAGTGTGTTTATATACAGTCATGGCCAAAAGTTTTGAGAATGACACAAATATTACATTTTCACAAAGTCTGCTGCTTCAGGGTTTTTAGGTGTTGTTGTCAGATGTTTCTATGGTATAATGAAATACAATTAGAAGCATTTCATAAGTATCAAAAGCTTTTATTGAGAATTACACAGAATTCATGCAATAAGTCAATATTTGCAGTGTTGAACCTTCTTTTTCAAGACCTCTGCAATTCTCCCTGGCATGCTGTCAATCAACTTCTGGACCAAATCCTGACTGATGGCAGTCCATTCTTGCATAATCAATGCTTGGAGTTTGTCAGAATTTGTGGGTTTTTGATTGTCCACCCGCCTCTTGAGGATTGACCACAAGTTCTCAATGGGATTAAGATCTGGGGAGTTTCCTGGCCAAGGGCCCAAAATCTTAATGTTTTGTTCCCCGAGCCATTTTGTTATGACTTTTGCTTTATGGCAAGGTGCTCCATCATGCTGGAAAAGGCATTCTTCATCACCAAACTGCCCTTGGATGGTTGGGAGAAGTTGCTCTGGGAGGACGTTCTGGTACCATTCTTTATTCATGGCTGTGTTTTTAGGCAAGATTGTGAGAGAGCCCACTCCCTTGACCCAAAAGCAACCCCACACATGAATGGTCTTAGGATGCTTCACTGTTGGCAAGAGACAGGACTGATGGTAGCGCTCACCTCGTCTTCTCCGAACAAGCCTTCCTCCAGATGCCCCAAACAATCGGAAAGAGGATTCATCAGAGAAAATGACTTTACCCCAGTCCTCAGCAGTCCAGTCCCTGTACCTTCTGCAGAATATCAGTCTGTCCCTGATGTTTTTACTGGAGAGAAGTGGCTTCTTTGCTGCCCTCCTTGACACCAGGCCTTCCTCCAAAAGTCTTCGCCTCACTGTGCGTGCAGATGCACTCACACCTGCCTGCTGCCATTCCTGAGCAAGCTCTGCACTGGTGGTGGCCCGATCCCGCACCTGTAACACCTTCAGGAGACGGTCCTGGCGCTTGCTGGACTTTCTTGGGCGCCCTGGAGTCTGTTTGGCAACAATTGAACCTCTCTCCTTGAAGTTCTTGATAATTGGATAGACGGTTGACTGAGGTGCAATCTTACTCGCTGCTATAAACTTCCCTGTTAGGCCCTTTTTGTGCAATGCAATGATGGCTGCACGTGTTTCCTTGCAGGTAACCATGGCTAACAGATGAGGACCAATGGTGTCATGCAACATCTTCCTTTTAAAGTGTCCAGTCACTCAATCATGACAGATTGATCACCAGCCTTGTCCTCATCAACACCCACACCTGTGTTAATGTGTGTGACACCTGTGTGTCATTGAAATGATGTTAGCTGGTCCTTTTGTGGCAGGGCTGAAATGCAGTGGAAATGTGTTTTTGGTGATAAAGTTCATTTTCAAGGCAAAGAGGGACTTTGCAATTAATTGCAGTTGAGCTGATCACTCCTCATAACATTCTGGAGTATATGCAAATTGCCATTATAAAAACTGAAACAGCAGACTTTGTGAAAATTATTAGTTGTGTCATTCTCAAAACTTTTGGCCATGACTGTACACTGCTCAAAAAATAAAGGGAACACAACCCATCCTAGATCTCGATTAATGAAATATTCCAGTTGAAAATCTTTATTCATTACAAAGTGGAATGTGTTGAGAACCAAATAACATAAAAATGATCAATGGAAATCAAAATCATTAACTCATGCAGGTCTGGATTCAGAATCATACTCAAAATCAAAGTGGAAAATCAGATCACAGGCTGATTTGCACAGCAGGTGAAATTGATTCACAATCAGTGTTGCTTCTTAACTGGACAGGTTGATATTACAGAAGTGTGATTGATTTGGAGTTACATTGTGATTTTTAAGTGTTGACTTTATTTTTTGAGCAGTTTATATTAGTCTTTTTTTGAAGAGCAGGTCTGTGTTTTTAATATCAGTCTTTTATTTCAAAGACCACAGGGGTATACTACGAAGCTGGATTTGCAGTTATCGAGGTAACTTCAGGGTTAACTCTGGATCTTCAGTACTACGAAGGTGGTTCACTCCTTACCAGGGTAGATCACCATGGTTACTCATGTTGAACTCCTAACCTGCTTCCTAGCAGGTTATGCTCAGGATCAGAAATCAGTTTGGAGAAAACTCCGCCCACTGACCAATCAGCTCACTCCATCACAGAGCTCTGTGAGCGCGAGGGGAAGGGGGAGAACTGCGGTCAGGACACTTTGTCTACCTGTATGATTTTATATATAAAATACTGATGACAGTTATTGATTATCTTTCCTGACATCATACTTAAACAGAGTCTGAAGTCAGATTATTCAGATTGAATTGTTTTACTGCATTAAATCTAAAACTGCGCGGGCTTATCACTTTGAATCATGTTCTCATTTTTATTATTCCTTTAATCACAGCGCTCAGTTTGATACCGTCAGGACTGCAGCTGAAATATTACATCTAAAACTGTCACACACACGACACAAGATTCAATCAGAGAGAGATCACTGTCAGGGAATAAACAGAGTTATTATAGTCAGATATATCTAATGATTAATAAACAGAGTTATTATAGTCAGATATATCTAATGATGAATAAACAGAGTTATTACAGTCAGATATATCTAATGATTAATAAACAGAGTTATTATAGTCAGATATATCTAATGATCAATAAACAGAGTTATTATAGTCAGATATATCTAATGATGAATAAACAGAGTTATTACAGTCAGATATATCTAATGATGAATAAACAGAGTTATTATAGTCAGATATATCTAATGATCAATAAACAGAGTTATTATAGTCAGATATATCTAATGATCAATAAACAGAGTTATTATAGTCAGATATATCTAATGATGAATAAACAGAGTTATTATAGTCAGATATATCTAATGATCAATAAACAGAGTTATTATAGTCAGATATATCTAATGATGAATAAACAGAGTTATTATAGTCAGATATATCTAATGATCAATAAACAGAGTTATTATAGTCAGATAAATCTGCACTAATGATGAGAAATAAGACGTGATTCGTTCATTCACTCTGTGTTTTTGTCTTATCTCTCAGTTCTTCCTTCATGTTTCAAACTCAGCTGTGTTGAAGTTAATTTTTATTATGTGTTTAACTTCTTAATATTTTACTAATATCAGTGCAGTGTTTGAAAAACATGTTGATGTGCTGACGGCAGTCTGTCCGTGTCTGTGATTGGTCACATGTTGCCTTCTCTGGCCGGTTCATGTGAACGCGCTCAGGGTAATTCTGGATGGACTCATCATGTTGATAACCAGCTTTGTGTGACAGTTTGGCATGATCTCCTTTGTCAGGTTCAGTGAAGCCGGATCAGGAGAAGATATCTAGGATATGCTGAACTCGCTTCGTAGTATACTGAGGTATCTTACATGAAGTTATACAATACATACAGTTGTACTGCTTGGAGTGGAAAGTTCAGATGATCTGTAAATTACGGTGACAAGGGTTGGAGCCCAGTATATAAACCTATTACTCTAAAAGCAAGCCACTGTCACAAAGTTCCTTCTGCATCTACACATCACGGGCTGTCAATATACGACAATACCCCTCAGGTCAATGTTTTTGATATCAGTCTTTTATTTTGAAGAGCAGGTGTGTGTTTATATGTTAGTCTTTTATTTTGTAGAGCAGGTCTGTGTTTAAATATCAGTCTTTTATTTTGAAGAGCAGGTGTGTGTTTATGTGTTAGTCTTTTATTTTGTAGAGCAGGTGTGTGTTTATATATCAGTCTTTTATTTTGAAGAGCAGGTGTGTGTTTATATATTAGTCTTTTATTTTGTAGAGCAGGTGTGTGTTTATATATCAGTCTTTAATTTTGAAGAGCAGGTGTGTGTTTATATATCAGTCTTTAATTTTGAAGAGCAGGTCTGTGTTTATGTGTTAGTCTTTTATTTTGTAGAGCAGGTGTGTGTTTATATATCAGTCTTTAATTTTGAAGAGCAGGTGTGTGTTTATATATCAGTCTTTAATTTTGAAGAGCAGGTGTGTGTTTATATATCAGTCTTTAATTTTGAAGAGCAGGTGTGTGTTTATGTGTTATTTTTTTATTTTGAAGAGCACATCAGTGTGTTTATGTATCAGTCTTTTATTTTGTAGAGCAGGTCTGTGTTTATATATAAGTCTTTTATTTTGAAGAGCAGGTCAATGTTCATATATTAGTCTTTTATTTTGAAGAGCAGGTGTTCAGTCAGAGACCAGCTGTATTTCTCCTGTCCTCTGGATGAGAGCGGATAATTCCAGATAGATTTGATTTAATTAATTGCTAATGAGGGTCTGGGGTAGTTACTGGTGAAGTTCTGATTGCTGCCTGTCAGACAGATTGCCGGGGGTCATAAGGAGGGTGGGGGAGGGGGTCTGTGGGAGTGGGGGAGGGAAATGGGGAGGCAGTGAGCGTTGCCTGAGGTGCTGCCCTCCAAACTGCATCAGACTGAATTAGACTGAGCCAAGGTCATGTGCTACATAGTGGGCTGTGAACATGAGCGCTAACTTTGTCTGTTGAGGAATAGAAAGTTTAACGAGGCTGACTAAACGAGAGCAGGAGCTTTAATTAACAGGTTGATTCTTCTGCTTGATTGGTTTCTCTGAATTGACCCTGCAGCACTCTTTGATTCAATTAGCTTTAGCTTGTTTATGACTCCAGCTTTTTACACTTCAGCTCCTCAGTCCTGTCTCCTTTTTTATCTTTCTTCTATTCTTTTTACTGCGGCCCCTTCATTTTTCATTCCTCTCCTCTGAACCACCCTGACCTCAGGAAGCTGAGCCTACACACACCAAGCAGAAACCAGGGCTGAGGTGACGAGTCACCCTGAAAAAGATGCATGGAGGTCAGGAGAATCTGTATTAATGAATGATTCAAAGGGAAACCAACAGGAAACATGTACACCTCCCACAGACAGCCACCTGCACGACCAGGGATTCAACTGTCTGTCTGTCCGTCTGTCTGTATGTCTGTCTGCCTGCTTGCCAATCTGCCTGCTTGTCTGCCTGCCTGTCTGTCTGCCTGTCTGTCTGTCTGCCTGTCTGCTTGCCTGCCTGTCTGTCTGCCTGCCTGCCTGTTTGATCGCCCGCCCGCCTGCCCGCCCGCCTGCCTACCTGCTTGCTTGCCTGCCTGTCTATCTGCCTGCCTGCCTGCCTGCCTGCCTGCTTGTCTGCCTGTCTGCCTGCCTGCCTGCCTGCCTTCCTTCCTGCCTGTCTGTCTGTCTGCTCTATTGGACTAACAGAACATCAGAGAAGCTGACACAGTTAGTTTATACCCTCAGTGTGATATCATCAGATCTATGTCCTTCTGACTCTGTTTGCAGCCAGCAGAGAATCCTGCACACCTACACCTGTGAGCCACTACATGATGTGTGTGTGTGTGTGTGTGTGTGTGTGTGTGTGTGTGTGTGTGTGTGTGTGTGTGTGTGTGTGTGTGTGTGTGTGTGTGCACCATCAATCAACTAAACACACTTCCCAACTGCAGGGAGGATTTCCTGATCAGATACAAGACCCTGCAGCTGATAATAACATCATCGGACCAGTCAAGAAACACACACACACACACACACACACACACACACACACACACACACACACACACACACCCACACAGATAATTCCAATTAAAAATGCAGATGAGCGGAGTATCTGTGATTACAGTGTGGGCTCCTTGTTGGTTTGTGCAGAAGAAGAAACAGAAAATGTAGTAATTACAGAGTAACAGTTTTTATTTCTAATTACCTACACACACAGACAGACACAGACACACACACATGTACAGACAGACAGACACACACACACACACACACACACACACACACACACACACACACACACACAATCGGTCCTGTTCGTCATGCAGAGGAGTCAAACACTAATTACACAGAGACGCTGAGGCTCAGGGATTCATCTGCTCCTCAATTTACATGTGAGCTAATTAGCATGTGATGGAACTAATGACTAATAAAGGAGCTAATTACAGAGCGGCTCCATCACACTGGTGAAGAGGACGAGGAGGAGGAGTGCGGACCTTAGCACTGTGTGTGTTTGTGTGTGTTTTAAATCTGCAGACAGTCATCTTATTCAGTGTCAAAAACATAAACTCTGATCCAGACTTCGTGCTCGCCCGCTGACGTCATTCTGATTAGCTGCACCTGTATGCTTCGCTCGTAGGAGGTAGCTCGGACTCAAAGTGCTTCATGATATTTTAATTCAGTTTGACGTGAAGTGCAGATTACTTTGACCTGTCAGCTGAGCCGCCTTGAGGCTTCAAAGTGAAATGTGCAGTTCAGGAGCTCAGTGGTGTCGTTCTTTTCAGCAGCAGGAAGCAGGAGGCTGACTGTGATGTGCCAAAAGGGACGAAAAACTCTAGACCGGAAAATAACGGGATAAGTCTTTTATTTTGTAGAGCAGGTCAATGTTTTTAATATCAGTCTTTTATTTTGTAGAGCAGGTCAGTGTTTTTAATATCAGTCTTTTATTTTGCAGAGCAGGTCAGTGTTTTTAATATCAGTCTTTTATTTTGTAGAGCAGGTCAGTGTTTTTAATATCAGTCTTTTATTTTGCAGAGCAGGTCAGTGTTTTTAATATCAGTCTTTTATTTTGTAGAGCAGGTCAGTGTTTTTAATATCAGTCTTTTATTTTGTAGAGCAGGTCAGTGTTTTTGATATCAGTCTTTTATTTTGTAGAACAGGTCAGTGTTTTTAATATCCGTCTTTTATTTTGTAGAGCAGGTCAATGTTTTTAATATCAGTCTTTTATTTTGTAGAGAAGGTCAGTGTTTTTGATATCAGTCTTTTATTTTGTAGAGCAGGTCAATGTTTTTAATATCAGTCTTTTATTTTGTAGAGCAGGTCAGTGTTTTTAATATCAGTCTTTTATTTTGTAGAGCAGGTCAATGTTTTTAATATCAGTCTTTTATTTTGTAGAGCAGGTCAATGTTTATATATTAGTCTTTTATTCAGCAGGGCAGGTCAATCAATCAATCAATCAATCTTTATTTGTATAGCGCCAAATCACAACAAACGTTATCTGAAGACTCTTTTACAAACAGAGCAGGTCTAGACCACTCTATGTCAAATTATGAACAGAGACCCAACACCAAGACAGGATAAGACTCAGTCTGACCCCACCTTAATCCACCATGAGCATTGCACCTCACAATATTTAGCTAGTTACAGTGGTGAGGAAAAACTTCCTTTAACAGGCAGAAACCTCGAGCAGAACCAGACTCATGTTAGACAGACATCTGCCTCGACAGAGTTGGGTCTTGAAAGAGGGATAGAGGGGAGTAAGAGAGAGAAGTGATAGTGATGAGACGAGTAGTAGAGGTCTATGGTTAGTAACTTTAATGGGACAGGGAGAGTTAAAGTAAGTGATGAGGGGGTTGGGGGAAAGGGGGTGAGCTAGGATCACAGTGTGTCAGTGCGCCAGTTCCCCCGGCAGTCTAGGCCTATAGCAGCATACCTAAGAGCTGGTCCAAGCCTGATCCAGCTCTAACTATAAGCTTTATTAAAAAGGAAAGTTTGAAGCCTACTCTTAAAAGTGGAGAGGGTGTCTGCCTCCCGGACCCTGACTGGTAGATGATTCCAAAGGAGAGGGGCCTGATAAGGTTCTATCTCCCATACTACTTTTAGAGACTTTAGGTAGGACCAGCAGGCCTGCATGTTGGGAGCGTAGTGTTCTAGAGGGGTAATAGGGCACTATGAGCTCTTTAAGATATAAAGGTGTCTGATCATTAAGAGCTTTGTAGGTTAAAAGAAGGATTTTAAATTCTATTCTACATTTTATGTGGAGTCAGTGTAGAGAAGCTAACACTGGAGAGATGTGCTCTCTCTTCCTAGTTCTAGTCAATACTCGAGCTGCAGCGTTTTGAACTAGCTGAAGAGTCTTTAGAGACTTATTGGGGCAGCTTGATAAGAGGGAGTTACAGTAATCTAACCTGGAGGTAACAAATGGTCTCTTTGTGTACGGACACACACACTGAGGACAGAATGCAGAGTTAAAAGGAGGAATAAAACACATGAAGTAGGAGGTGGAAATACAGAAGAACACAGACATGATCAGTGATTTGCCATGTACAGAAACAACTCGGATTATTGATTGATTGAATGATTGAATGAGTGAGTGAGTGAGTGAGTGAGTGAGTGAGTGAGTGAGTGAGTGAGTGAGTGAGTGAGTGAGTGAGTGAGTGAGTGAGTGAGTGAGTGAGTGAGTGAGTGAGTGAGTGGTTGGTTGGTTGGTTGGTTGGTTGGTTGGTTGGTTGGTTGATTGATTGATTGATTGATTGATTGATTGATTGATTGATTGATTGATTGATTGATTGATTGATTGATCTGCATTATATTTGACTTGAGTTTAATAAGGAGGATTCAGAACATGTTTTTCTAAAGCTGACATTTTTGGAATAAAGATGAAAGTTTAGATATTGAAGCTAAAATGTAGAGAATAATAAGGAATAAAAACAGCTTCCTAAATGAACTTTTTGACTACATTATTTATAGACTGATCAATTTTAAAGTAAAAGAACATTACGTGGAGAAAGAAAAGAACTTAGGGAAGAAGTTTAGAGAAGAGGAATGAAGTCAAATGTTTAGAATGAGGTCAGATTGAACAGATGGAATAACTATCAGAAAAAGGGATTTTTCTTTGTCTCTGTTGTTTTCAGGCTTGGTGCATAAATAGAGATCAAAATGTTTACATTGAGTCAGAGCTTGGAGAAGAAAGAGTGAAGTTCAGAAAAATAAAATAGAAATCTGATTTATTTGATCATGTTTATTTATCTATTTATCAAATTACTTCATTTTATATACTTCAAAATGTAGAGCACAGAAAGAAAAAAACATGATGCTGAGTCAAACATGTGACTAAAGTAAAAAATAAAATGAATAAAGTGAAATTATAACAAATCAAAACTGTGTAAAAATCCCAAATAACTTGAATTATGTTTCCATGTTGAAGCCAAAGAGGCAGATTTATTCAGACCTGTTCATTCAGATGTATTGATCTTTAAGAGGAGATTGTACAGAGTGAAGCCGCCTTAGGATTGGTTCAATATTTTCCATCATGGAGTGATGGGGGTCATGAAACCAAAGGAGGAATGGGCAGAGGTGGGAGAAAGTCATTGTTTTGCAAGTCTCAAGTAAGTCTCAAGTCTTTAATCCCAAGTCTCCAGTACAGACAAGATAAGTCGAGTCATGTCTGAAGTCATAGGCTTGACATTTTTGAGTCCTTACAAGTCACAAGCACAATGTAACAATCTATTACATTTGACAAATACAATGAATGCATTTTGACTGGTTTTATTTTCTTAAATAAAATAAAACCAGTGTGACAAGACTTAGGGCCAGACCTACTAAAGGTTTGCGTGTATAAAAACACCAAGCGGCAACATCCGGTCTAAAAATATGAGTCAATGTGGAAGTGTTAACAGCTGCAGTTCATCGAGGATCCACTTGAGGCTGGCTCCGGAAGTACCGGAAGTCACATACACATGAATGGGGAAAAGCTGATCTTTACAGCATTAATAAACATGTTTACAGTCTGGTACAAAAGATGAGTGTAGTCTGGATAGCTCATTTCTCGATGTCCTCTCTCTGTGAGGGGGGTGAATTTTTATCTAATTCGGCAATTTGGAAGATATTGAGATTACTAGTCTTCCAATGAGAGGCACAGCTGCCTGCAGGAACACTGCAGCTGTTGGCTAGGAGGCTCAAAGCCCGCCTCTTTACGTCACACTGGCTCGACAGCAGCAATATGGCTGCTGCTGCCGATTGGCTTCAAAACAGCGTTCAGAAACAGATGGGTGAGGTCACGGATACTACGTCCATATTTTATACAGTCTATGAAAAACACGTGCAAACTTGATATCACACGCAAAGCTGACGTACTCACCGGGAGCACCGAGGATTGCGTCTTTCAAATGAGCAAAATAGCACTCACTATGAATTTAGCGTGTTTACCTTCATGAATATGCAGAATACATGTAGATCATCAGAACGCACAAAATACTGGGAGGAGGAGATGCAAATGGAATCATTTAGCACACGCAATGTGATTTATCAAACCTGAAGCAGATTGCGGTCAGTGTTTTTGCGTCTATATTTAGCACGTTTGAAAGGCAGGTGCAAACTGGCACAGCGTTACGCACACATGGCTGCAGTCTCTGTGGCGAGAAGGAGGCATAGTTGCAATGACAGACGACGAAGAGAGAGAATCCTCCGTGCACGTGTCAACTTATTTGGACTGTCATAAATAAAAATAGTAGAGACATATCCTCTATCCAGCAATGCCATCTTTGAGCTGCTGGGTGACCTAATTAAGGGCTGATTTGGAGCCAGTCACAAAAAGGAGCCATGCCATATCTCCTATGGAGAAACTCTCTCCCTCTCCTTTGGAATCATCTACCAGTCAGGGTCCGGGAGGCAGACACCCTCTCCACTTTTAAGATTTGGCTTCAAACTTTCCTTTTTGATAAAGCTTATAGTTAGAGCTAGATCAGGCTTGGACCAGCTCTTAGTTACGTCGCTATAGGCTTAGACTACAAGGGGAACTGACGCACTGACACACTGGGATCCTATCTCCCCCCAACCCCTTCACCACTTACTTTAACTCTCCCTGTCCCATTAAAGTTACTAACCATAGACCTTTCTAGAGTCCCTGAGCTCCCTTGTCTCGTAGGTTCCTCTGAGCTGCCGTAGACGACCTCCTGCTGTAGGCGTTCCAGACTCCAGCTGATACGGACGTACTGGACTCCAGTGGCAACAGCTACTACTACTGGTCTCATCACTATCACCGCTCCCTCTCTCTCTTATTCTCCTCTATCCCTCTTTCCAGACCCAACTGGGTCGAGGTAGATGTCTGTCTAACATGAGTCTGGTTCTGCTCGAGGTTTCTGCCTGTTAAAGGAAGTTTGTCCTCTCCACTGTAACTATCTAAATGCTCATGATGGATTAAGGTGGGGTCAGACTGAGTCTTCTCCTGTCTTGGTGTTGGGTCTCTGTTCATAATTTGACATAGAGTGGTCTAGACCTGCTCTGTTTGTAAAAGAGTCTTGAGATAACGTTTGTTGTGATTTGGTGCTATACAAATAAAGATTGATTGATTGATTGATTGATTGATTGATTGATTGATTGATTGATTGATTGATTGATTGATTGATTGATTGATTGATTGATTGATTGATTGATTGATTGATTGATTGATTGATTGATTGATTGATTGATTGATTGACCTCCAGACTGTTTCCATGGCATTGATGGCCATTGTCAGCCCAGACACAGCAGTGACCAGCTGCCTCGCGTACGCAACAATGGCCCGAGTGTCACGGCGGAGTGCGTGCGCCACATGTGACACAGCTCTCACCTCCTGTTCAATGGTCTGTAACTTGGGATGTAAGGATATATCGCAAGACGGTAAAAAATCAATACAAATAAAGGTGGATTAAAATCGTTTCAACAACATTTGTATCTGGATATTATTTTTAAACAGTAGTAGGCGCTATCTGCACTATGCTCCACATCATGAAGTCTCTTGCTGCTCTCTCGTCACTCTCTGAGTGGAGGTGTTTGAAGTTTAAAGCATGTTTCAGAATCAGCTGACTGAAGGTGTAGCTCACAGCGGAGACGCTCAGCTGGGGGCTGCAGCTGAGTGACAGGTCTCCATGAGCGCTTTTTTTCTCCACCCACCGACCGATTCTGCCTTGGTTGCTCCCGGCTGAAACCTTACCGCGTTTAAATGCTTATTTTTCTCAAAAGAACCAGTAGACAGAAACTTGACACTGTGAGTCTATGGGAGGATCAGACTCTGTTCAGTTGTCCTGTTGCAGTAAATCCACATGTTGTAGTCTGAGTCTTCACTCTATGACCATGAGTCCACAGAGATTATTTAGAAGCCTGCTCCTCACGTTGATATTCAGTGTGTTAACATGTTGAACTCCTCAATATGATCTGTAGCTGTTTAATACTGTCAGTAATATTCACTGTGTCGTGAAGGAACATTTGATTTAAGGGAAAAAACACATCTGTCATTATTTTTGACATGGGAAACATTCACATTTTTTAATGATTAAATGATAATTGATTGTTAACATTTCCAAAGATCGATCAGGGAAAATACTTGAAATTTACATCCTTAATTTAAAGAGATTGACCTTATTTGTTTTAATGTTTAATACTTTCATTTGGGAATTGTTTACTTTCCATTTCTCTATAATTGTTCTGAAATTTTCCATCAAGTTATTTTTGTACGATGATTTTAGATTTTTTACAAGGTGCTGAAAAAAAGTGTGCAGTGGTTTTATTTGAGTTACAACACACCTTCAAAATGTAAAAGAATAATTTCATTTTCAAATAAATAAAAGAGAACAATTATATATCCCATCAGTCCATATCTGAGGACTGAAATAAAATAATAGTTATTTAAACTTTGAGTTCAATCCAGTTTTCTTGAAAATTGTTAGAGAATCGTGAATAAATTGTTTTGTGAACCAAAAATCGGGATTTGAATCGAATCGTGGGTTGAGTGTATCCTTCCATCCATAGTGAGAGGTGAAGAGATGTCAGGAGGGAAACGTCACTGAAAGAGAGGCTGCTGGGGCCAACTGTCCACAGAAAAGACCCTTTCAAAGTAAAGGTTTTAATATTCTACTAATCCCTTATTTTATCCAAGAGTCTGTGGATATTTCACTCTTGCTTAAAATGATGGATCATTAAAAAAAATATATAATCAACCTTTCAGACCCGGTTTCATGGAGAACCATAGCACTACATCAGCTCCTTAGTAAGGTTTAAAATAATTCAAATGGAGCCGCTCTCATTGTCAGCTGCTTACTAATCAATCAATATCTCCATCAGTATTAATACCCCATTGTTATTAATGTTGCTATCATTATAACCTTTTTTTGTTTGTCTATTTTATGTTATATTTTCTTTAAAATAATGTATAATTATCATTATTATCATGGTTATTATTTATCTATCTTGAATTTATTTACTTATATAATAATTATTATTACTATTATTCTATTTATTTATACTTACTCAATTTCTTAATTGCCCACTTAATTCTATCCTTTTTTTTTTACAATGTAACATTATTAGTATTACAGTTATGAATTATTTATGATTATTTATTTATTTATGATTATTTGTATTTTATTTTTTAATTCCACTTTATTATTGATCGATTATTTTTATTAAATGTTTGTGTTTTCAGTTCATTATTTATGTAGCTCAACCCCCCCTCAGATTTGTTTCTATTATTTCCTTCCTTTCAGTTAATCAAATCACTTTCCAATTTACTACACACACACACAAACACACACACACACACACACACACACACACACACACACACACACACACACACACAAACACACACACACACACACTCAAACACACACACACACACACACACACACACACACACACACACACACACACACACACACACACACTCAAACACACACACACACACACACACACTCACACACACACACACACACACACACACACACACACACACAAACACACTCACACACACTCACACACACACACACACACACACACACACACACACACACACACACACACCCCACACACACGCACACACACAAACACACATACACACTCACACTCACACTGTTTAAAAAAAAAACACTCTCCACAGTGTGATCTGTCTGCAGCTGTACCAGGTGATGTCAAACACTAGAGGGCAGCATCTGTATGAAGGACTGAGACTGGGTCACCTGATCAGGACAGAGAAGACTTAAGACATGCAAAAGTGATGTCAGAATAAATAAACAGACAATGATTCATTAAGATATGAGGTGATCAGTCGAGACTCCTTTGTGTGTTTAAAATCATTGACGGTGGTAATGAGAGCCACAAAGGACTCTGCAGATTAACCCTGTTGACCCTTCACCTACCTCTGCCTGCTCCACCTGTCTGCTCTAACTCTACATTCTCATTCACAGTGTTAGCATGAAGGAAACTTCATTCATATAATAAGACCTGGGGTGTGCAGGTACTGTGAATGTCAACAGGTAGTGTTGTGTTTCCATGTGAGGTCTGATGATGGCGCTGTCATCTCACTGTGAGACAGAGCTGATAGGACGGCTTATAGGAGCTGAGTGTGACAGTGACATGATGGTGCAACACCTCCAGGTACAGAGCAGGTGATGTACCTCAGAGTGATAGAGCTGAATCAGTTCATGTGCTGGTTATTGACTCTTACAACACTTATGCAGTATGCCAAAACTCACTGGATGTTGCGCTGATTCAGGTACATGTCTCAGTCTGCAGCGGACCAGTCTCCCTGGTGGAAGTTGGTGGTTCCTGGACTGGCTGCAATGTCAGCAGACATTGTGACCCTTCTGGGGTGCCCAAGGCCTCTGGTCTGTGCACCTCAATAGGTGTTTTTTGACCGCAGGAACTTTACCCCAGAACGGGGGTGTTACGTCTTTTAAAGTGACCCTGTAAACTGGAGACCTTCAGCTGAACGTGTCAGAGTTTGTGAAGTTCACACAGCTGTTGAAACCATGGGGCAACCTCCGGTCTAAAAATATGAGTCCAATGCGGAAGTGCTAAAAACTGCAGTTCATCGAGGATCCACTTGAGGCTGGCTCCGGCTTTTCTAACACGGCAATTTCAAAGATATAAAGATTACCAGTCTTCCAATGAGAGGCACAGCTGACTTGATTGACAGGCGGGAACACTGCAGCTGTTGGCTAGGAGGCTCAAAGCCCCGCCTCTTTACGTCACACTGGCTTGACAGCAGCAATATGGCTGCCGCCAACGATTGGCCTCAAAACAACGCTTCAGAAACAGATGGGTGATGTCACAGATACTACGTCCATATTTATAGTCTATGGTTGAAACACAGAGGGAGTTCCTGGGAATGCAAACTATGCAATCTTTCATTAAGATTTCTAAATACCCTCATCAGATTATTAATGATGGTCTAAAGAAGTTTCTGAGGGATGCATCCGGCTGAAAGTCTCCAGTTAACAGGGTCGCTGTTTAAACCAAAACACCGGCTCAACACTGCACTTTCTTGCTTCTGGATCATTCCAGCACACCGATGTCTCCCTGTGTCCACCCGTGTGTAATGAACGAGTGTCCCAGCGGAGTGTGCAGAACATTGGACACAGCTCTCACCTCCTGATCAATGGCCTGTAACCCATCCGTCTGATTTCTTTGCAGATAACGAAATCACAATTTTTTTCCATTCTATTTTCAATGAGACACACAAAGCAAATTCATTTTGAACTAATTAAATGTGCCCAATATTAGAAATGAGCTGAGATTTTATTATGGGAAAGTTTTTCCTTTGTTCTTCTGTGGATATCTTGCCATCTTCTTTTTATTTCATCAGCAGATCTTCTGTTTTTTCTCACAGCATTCACCTTTTCACAGACGGCCTCCCAAATCATGTTTCTTCTGTCAACACTGAGATGTCTCTGCTGGAGTTCACCGATGTGTTTATTTCCCTTCTCCACCAAGACCTCCAACTCCATGGCTTCAAACTTCATTTTTCATTTATGGCTACTCTGCTCTCTGAAACTCTCCATGGTGACAGCCGGTAGCACACGCAAAATCCTCATTAAAATAGGGAGGTCTGCAACTTTGGCAACTGTTATCAATTGCTCATGCATTCATAGTAGATCACTGCAACACGCCCACTTATCGCACGTTCAATGTTTTAGTTTGCACACGCAATGTAGCGCTCGTTATTTGGGATCTTAGTAGATCAGGCCCACAGTCTTTGAACAATGGCTGCTCAGTCTTTCTGCTGAGTCCTACCAGAGCGGCCTTTTATTGCTCCTGTCAGATTTGAGTCATCCACTGAGCTCATGAGGAGTCTTTGGTAACCAGTCCACTTTGGCTTTGATGTGCTGCCTCACCAGGTCTGTCTAAACCAGCACTCTGTCTTTGTTGAAGCCTTTGTTTGGGGCTGGAGGCATGGGGGACGGCTACTGGGAGCTTTCTAAAACACATCACCCAGTGTCTTGGTGTTTTGGTTTGGAAACACTGAACACAGAAGTGGAATGAAAGAACTGCAGTAAAACAAAAATACAAAGATATAGATATCTCTAAGATATACTGTACTTTGAGAAATGAAACTTTATTACACAGATGTACTGGAGGATCACTGTGTGAGATGGTTGTGAGTGTAAGAATCTGCTCACCTGACAACACTTAGGTCCAGTCTTCAATGACACACTGGATAATTGGCTTCTTCACTGACTCAGACTGCAGGGTTATCTGTATGTTTGCACTGAGCCCAGATTACACAGTGAGAGGACCATGAGCTCTGTGTGTTACTTGATCAGATTGTGGCCAGATCTCGTGTTAATGATGTCAAACACAAATGTCTGACGCCCTCCAAACTCCTCGTGCTGCTTCTTGTTCAGACTTGCAGAGTTGTCGCTGTTCCTCAGAGACTGTTTCAGCAATTAAGACAGGGAAGAAGATGAAGTCCCCATGCAGTCTGCCTCTGTGAGCCCCACTGATCTGTGTTCATATGGCTAAACCACACTCAGCTCTGCCTTTTATTTCATTCATCCTCAAGTAAGTCTGACTGTAGTTCAAACCGCCCTCCACCTACCTGGAGGAGTCCGGATACTGACTGGTCAGCCATGGACCATCTAAAGTTTGATGCTCTTGAGATAAGGTGAGAGTAAAGATGTCTTACATCCTCCCTGTTTGTGGATGCTTCTGGAAAGCAGAGTTTTTTCCACAGTGTCAACAGGAAGAGGTGAAATCATAATGGATCAAGCGGCAACCTCTGGTCTAAAAATATGAGTCCAATGCAGAAGTGCTAAAAACTGCAGTTCATCAAGGATCCGCTTGAGGCTGGCTCCAGAAGTACTGGAAACCACATCCACACCAACTCAAAGAAGCCGATCTTTACAGCAGAAATAAACATGTTTACAGCCTGGTTCAAAAGACGAGTGTAGTCTGGATAGCTCACTTCTTGATCGGCACACACTCTACGGGGGGCAATTTTTTTTCTAACGCAGCAATTTCAAAGATATTTTGATTACGAGTCTTCCAATGAGAGGCACAGCTGACTTAATTGACAGGCGGGAACACTGTAGCTGTTGGCTAGGAAGCTGAAAGCCCGCCTCTTTACGTCACACTGGCTTGACAGCAGCAATATGGCCGCCGCCAACGATTGGCCTCAAAACAGTGCTTCAGAAACAGATGGGCACCATCACAGATACTACGTCCATTTTTATACAGTCTATGTGTCTTTTTTCTGTGGATTGATTTGATCGGACTCCTTGATCTGGTTGTCTCTGGTGCTGCCCTCGCTATTCAGAATTGATAACAGTTGTTGTGGGTTTTAAACCAATCCGAATCAAGTATTTAACACAGCCAATGATTAATTAGGATGCCAGGTAACAATAGCAAATGTCTGAACCCTCATGGGTGTGTGATCACACTTATCATTGATGTGTGCTCAGACACAGTACACAGTTTCATACAGCAGCCCAGCACCAGCTCATCAGTGAACACACTAAGTTCTGTCCTGAGCTCCTCTTAGAGCTGGTTAGGATTAGGGATGTGCAATGATTATCGAATATTGGAATATTCGTTCACATTGCAAAAATTGAAGAGTTGCTTTGAATAATTTCTCATTTTAAAAGTACATTTTTTCATCGTTTTCACCAGTGCCTGGTTGTAACACAACATTCCCGCCAGACGGGGGCTACAGAGCGTCTTAAAGCTGTTTGCTAACCGCATTCAGTAAAAGAAGAAGAAGAATGCTAACTGCATTAAATAGCAAAAGAAGAAGAAGAATGCTAACTGCATTAAATAGCAAAAGAAGAAGAAGAATGCTGACTGCATTAAATAGCAAAAGAAGAAGAAGAATGCTGACTGCATTAAATAGCAAAAGAAGAAGAAAACAGTAGTGACAGCCATGGCAATTTCCATTTCTGAATCTCACACCACTGCACACGTATTTCAGAGACTGAGCATGGCTGTAAAGTGTAAACACACACGCCATGCTGCGTCACAGAAACACTGACACACTGTCACAACACAGTCACTCTCAGTACGATGAAGGGTTAATCTGAACCACTGATTAATGGTGATCTGTATGAGAACTGAAACGTGAATTCAAATCTAGATTTGATACCTAGATTAAATTACGTGAGTCCTTCTGTTTCTGGGGCTTGAATAGAGGAGTGACTGTACACTGGCTTCTCAGCAGTAATGTTTTTTTCAGACTCAGATTGATTCCTGAGTGTTCTATTAGAGCGCAGCAGGAAGAGAGGAGACATTTTCACAAATGAGATTTGATTGTCCTCCACCAGCAGCACCACGGGATCTGTGGAATAAAACTGACTGAGGAGATTGGACAGCTGATTTAAAGCCTTGCTGTAAGTCTTCCTCCGTCTGTCTTTGTGAAATGTCGAGTTCAATCGCTCTGCGGATGAAGCCTACGGCTGGATTTGTTCTTTTAAGGTGTGACATGTCACCAAAGCTGGATGCTCTCCAGAATCTTTAGGTTTCCTCTCCGATATGTTTTAATCTCTTTATGTTTTAATCTCTTTATTTTTCTTGCCTTCAACTCCTGGCACAAGTGTCTGTTTATAATTGCCCTGCTGTG
Organism: Notolabrus celidotus; assembly: GCF_009762535.1. Lineage (NCBI taxonomy): Eukaryota > Metazoa > Chordata > Actinopteri > Labriformes > Labridae > Notolabrus > Notolabrus celidotus. The sequence continues at coordinate 516,098 of NC_048286.1, read as the reverse complement.
TTAGTGGCAATGATTGCAATAACATTTATTTAAAGGAAAAAAAGAATATACCATATTTTCAAAATGAAACACCATGTTTGGACTCCCAACAAAATATATTTAGGATGGAGGGTTAGGGCAACATTAAAAGGATTTGGAGCATAAAGTCATGATGTTATGAACCATCACCATGCTACAAGACTAACGTTCTAATGCAACAAGAATAAAGTCTTTATGCAACAAGAATAAAGTCCTAATGAAAGAGGAACAAAGTCATAATGAAAAAAGATCAGTCATTATGAGACAAGGATAGAGTCATAATGCAACATGAATAAAGTCATAATGCAAGTAGAATAAACTCATAATGCAAGTAGAACGAAGTCATAATGCAGGAAGAATAAACTCATAATGCAGGAAGAATAAACTCATAATGCAACAAGAATAAACTCATAATGCAGGAAGAATAAACTCATAATGCAACAAGAATAAACTCATAATGCAGGAAGAATAAACTCATAATGCAACAAGAATAAACTCATAATGCAAGTAGAACGATGTCATAATGCAAGAAGTATAAAGTCATAATGAAAGATGAAAGAAGTCCGAATGCAGGAAGAATAAACTCATAATGCAACAAGAATACAGTCATAATGCAACAAAAATAAGTCATAATTCAACAAGAATACAGTCATAATGAAACAAGAATACAGTCATAATGAAACAAGAATGAACTCATAATGGAAGTAAAATAAAGTCACAATGCAACAAGAAAGTAGAACAAAGCCATAATGAAAGTAGAATAAACTCACAATGAAAGTAGAATAAAGTCATAATGAAAGAAGAATAAACTCATAATGGAAGTAGAATAAAGTCATAATGGAAGTAGAAAAAAGTCAATGCAACAAGGATAAAGTCATAATGCAAGAAGAATAAAGTCATAAGGAAGGAAGAACAAATTCCTAATGCAACAAGAATAAAGTCATAATGAAAGAAGAATAAAGTCATAATGCCAGAAGAATAAAGTCATAATGCAAGAGGAATAAAGTCATAATGAAAGAAGAATAAAGTCATAATGCAAGAAGAATAAAGTCATAATGAAAGAAGAACAAATTCCTATTGCAAGAAGAATAAAGTCATAATGCAAGAAGAATAAAGTCATAATGAAAGAAGAATAAAGTCATAATGCAAGTAGAATAAAGTCATAATGAAAGAAGAATAAAGTCATAATGAAAGAAGAAAGAAGTCATGATGCAACAGAATAAAGTCATAATGAAAGAAGTATAAAGTCATAATGAAAGAAGAATAAAGTCATAATGAAAAAAGAATCAAGTCATAATGAAAGAAGAATAAAGTCATAATGCAACAAGAATAAAGTCATAATGCAACAAGAATAAAGTCATAATGCAACAAGAATAAAGTCATAATGATAGAAGAATAAAGTCATAATGCAAGAAGAATAAAGTCATAATGAAAGAAGAATAAAGTCATAATGCAAGTAGAATAAAGTCATAATGAAAGAAGAATAAAGTCATAATGAAAGAAGAATAAAGTCATAATGCAACAAGAATAAACTCATAATGCAACAAGAATAAAGTCATAATGCAAGTAGAATAAACTCATAATGAAAGAAGAATAAAGTCATAATGCAACAAGAATAAAGTCATAATGAAAGAAGAATAAAGTCATAATGCAACAAGAATAAACTCATAATGCAAGTAGAATAAAGATATAATGATATAGTAGTTATATATTTTCATAGCATTCTCATCAAAGATAGACAAAAGTCATGGAGTGATATAAAACTGAGTTTTAAATCAACCTCAGAGTAGTTTACTAAGTTTAGCTGCTCCGGGCTGCACTCTGCTGCGATATGCTTCAAACGCACTCACAGTGGAACAGGACACGCCTAGAGACGTGGGCGGACCTGAAGGAACACGATACACATGTTTCTGGTAGATCCTGTGGATTTTAGCTGTTACATAGGAAAGCTTTAAAGAGAAAGGAACACAGGTGTGTGTGTGTGTGTTTGTGTGTGTGTATGTGTGAGTGTGTTGGCGGGGGGCTTAACATGCACCAACTATTGCAAGGACCAGGAATCAATCCCACAACCAGTGCAGCGAGGAATGCAGCCTCTGTATGTGGAACTACTGATCCATCAACCGAGCCAAACCATCACCCAGACCTCTACTCCCTTTATACCAGAGCCTGTTCCATCTGTCAGGGTGCTGACTTACAGTTTTAGATCTAACACCTGGCCCTGTGGAATCCCCCTTTTCATCTCACACACACACACACACACACACACACACACACACACACACACACACACACACACACACACACACACACACACACACACACACACACACACACGAACAAACACACACAAAGAGGGGAGTCAACAGAGAGATTACACATGATGGCACATGACAGTGAGAAAAGTAGACTCAACCTGTTAAAACTGTGCAAAACACCTGCTGCTATGTTTCATACACACACAAACACACACACACACTCACACACACACTTGAGTTGTTCAGGCTAAATGAAGTCAGATCATGAAAGAAGCAGGGCATTGCTTCAAAACCATCTTTTATCTTCAAATGACAACACAGACATTTGATGGATTTACAGTGAAACAGACACACACAAACACACACACAGAACCACACACGCACATTATTTTCCCTGCGGTGTGGAAAAGTAAATTGTGACCCGTGGCTTGCTAATATCTCTCTTTATGACATCGACGGAGGAACAAACATGTTCTCGGCGGGAAGTTAATTACTCGTTACAGTCAGGGTCTAATAAAAAGAGGGAGCGATATGGTGTGACACCTGAAGCCATTATACACACACACACACACACACACACACACACACACACACACACACACACACACGCACACACACACACACACACACATGCGGTGCTGCGTGAGCGGCTAAATGAGAGCGTGGTGTGTTTAGTCACTGTCCAGGAGGTCTCTGTCACCTCTGCTATAACACATCCTCCAGGTGTCAACTGACTTAATTAAAAAAGTACACACACATCACACACACACGATTGCATGTGTATACACAGACACACACACCTGCTGCTGGCACATTTAATTAGCTTCACCTACAGCAGCACACAAACACTGGTTTGGGAGGATGGATGAGATGTTTGAGCTCATCAGGGTCGTGTTACCGTGCAGACAGACGGGGGGTTACACGACTCTAAATATTCTCTGCGTACAAACTCTCCCTCAACAAATCTCTCCAACCTTCAGCAGAGACAGCACACACTACCATGAGCTGTCTCTTTCTGCAGCCTGATCTGCAGATCTAACAATGATCTATACAGAGCTTCTTCACAGTAAAGCTCCACCATGAGCTTCCAGGTGTGTTAGTGTAACTGATGGTAGAGAGCTGAGAGCACTGGGGCTGAATCAGCTCACGTGAATAACCATGGTCCTGACCCTGAGGGGATCTGTATGTGAGAGTACGTTTGCTATATAATATAAAAAGGATCATTGCTGTTTAATTGGCTGTTGAATTACTTTTATGTTGCAGAGGCCGGAGCAAACAGCACCTCTGTAGGACTGGGAGAACATCCTCAGACAACTGCTGGAGCCTGGTTGATCCTTAGTGAGCTGTAGGTACAGTCAGTCATCTACTGCATCCAGGTCAGCAGCCTGCAGACTTCCAGGCCTCTGTTGGTTTAAAGGAGAAGTGGAGTTATGTGTCATCTGAGTATAGAAGATACCAGGACTCAAGTCTGACTTGAAGTAGTCAGTCCAGGTTCACACAAGGTGCATTTGGACCAAGAGTTCCGGGGTCTTTTAGCCCCCAGAACTACTTTACCCTGAACTAAAAGGTTCCTGTGCCCCCATAGTTGTCTGCATTTTGACCACGGGCTGAAGTCCCGGGTAGATTGTTCAAATCAGGCCAGTGACGTATGGAGAAAAAAAGAAAGTAAGTGCACTACACCACCAGACCAGTAGAGGGCAGTAAAACAAAGATGAATGCCATTCATCACAGATGACACCATAGAAGCAGACGGACAGGCAGGTATCATTATGAGCAACACAACAGTTAGCCTGTTAGCATGAAGAGACTCAGCTGGTCTGTTTTAGATGGTGCTATATTTCATCACAGATGGATTCACTGAATCAACACGTGAGAGGAGATAAATGCTAAATGGACTTGTACTTATATAGCACTTTTCTAGTCTTTCTGACCACTCAAGGTTCACGTTCACCCATTCATACCCATTCACTCACTGATGCTGCTATGTACTGTAGTGAGGGACCATCAGTATTAGTTGATCTCATTCATTCCCTATCACACACTTCTGAACAACAGAGGGAGCAATTCAGGGGTTCAGTGTCTTGCTCAAGGACACTTAGGCATGTGACTGCCGGAGCTGGGATCGAACTGCCAACCTTCCGATTTATAGACGACCGACTCTACCCACTGAGCCACAGCCGATAAGCGCGAGTAGCAAAGACGTTTCAACACGGTTTTAAAATCCTTTTGAACTCAAAAAGCCGTGGGAGAGATCGGCCGGTGTTTTTGTTTAAACAGCGACCCTGTTAACTGGAGACTTTCAGCCGGATGCATCCCTCATAAACGTCTTTAGACCATCATTAAATATCTGATGAGGATATTTTGAAATCTTAATAAAAACTAAACTAGTTTGCATTCCCAGGAACTCCCTCTGTGTTTCAACAGCTGTGTAAACTCCACAAACACTGACACGTTCAGCTGAAGGTCTCCAGTTTACAGGGTCACTTTTAAAACCGGAACACCGGGAGAGATGCATTCACGGTGGGCTGAGAGAAGACTACTGTTACAAGCTGCTAAATCAAGAGAATCACAGCTTCTTCTTTTGAAAAGTACACACACATACAAAAAAGATAGAACAAATAAAAACTAATGAAAGAAAGAGAAATCAAGTGAATCACAGATGTGTGTGATGTTATTGTGGACGGAGGGAGGAATAAAAACACTGAGGTTAATCTACCAATCAGACACGTTCAGCATTGCAGGCCCCGCCCCCTGAAAGTTGCAATAACTCTGTTCTTTGAGTGTAGGTGAAATTGTTCAAACATTCTGAATATGCTGAGGAATAAAAATCTAGTCTAGTGTTAAATGATTAGATCACTTATAAGTTAGTTTACTTGTGTACATGAATCAACATCAACCACAGAGTTCCAGTGAGGGTCAATGCTCAGTGTCCTACATGGTTTCAAAAGCAAAGAGAGAGAAGTTCCTGAACCTGCATTCTATCTAACGTCCAGCAGAGGGCAACTCTACTAATTGTATAGAACTCTGTGAGAAAATGTTCCTCCTCCTCCTCAGCTGATTTATTCCCTCAGTAAACATCCTTATGAGTTTATGGTCTCAATCTGTAGTCAGTACAGCATGATGTTCATGTAGTAAATTATGATCCTATTCAGAGTCACAGAGACCTCAGAAGAGCTCCCCTCTGTAGGAGACGTCAATGCCCTCATGGGAAATAATGGAGAAACCAGTGGGGGGTAATTAGAGACAGCCTGCTCAGTCTGAACCTGAGTGGTGCTCTGTTATTGGACGTATGTGCTCATCATGGTTCGGCCATAATGAATATAGTGTTAAAGGGTGACTCATGAAAAGGTCTAAGATCCTAGGTCAAGGGTCATTATTTGACTCAGATCTGATGGAGAGAGTTGATCAGTCCTGGTAAACGTAAACGTTGAGTGAGGGTGAACAGAGAAACATCAAGAAGAAACCCCTGTTCAAAGTCTCTATCCTGGATCTGCTGCTCGTGGTTGTGCCAATAAGACTGTCAGGGAGGCGACCTAAGGCAGACCCTTCTGGTGACTGAGGTCCCCAGGCTGTAGGGGGCACTTCAGTCTTCAGTCTATACACAGATGGGACTTCCCCCTCAGCTGCTGACGTTTTCTAGAGGGAAGCTTCAACCTGCTTTAATAAACAGTCTGTGGCTGTGAGACTGGAGGTCCTGGCAAATCTAAATCCATGAGCTCTCAGACTGAAAAACAAAGCTTCTACCAGGAGATCTGAAGTGGCTCCTGTGGTGATGTACTGACAGGAGGGATTTGCATAGACCTGCAAAACCACTACTACTCCTCAAGCAGTCCACTTCCTCCTACACTGTTGTGGTTTTGCTTCAGTGTTGCAGAGACTCAGACAGGCCAGCTGCTGTGTTGTTGGTTCTGTCCCATCATGGAGGAGTCAGAGACTGAGTCTGACTTCTTCAACAACCACAGAGGTTACACATGAAAGGCAGGACAGTAGGAGTAACTCAAATCCTAATCCCCGTGTTTGTCTTTATGTTTTCTACCCCTGCACCCCTCAGACAACATCCAGTCAGCCAATCAGCACAGAGCTTCATCATCATAGCAGCCCCGCTCACTCCAATCACTGCATGGATAATGAGGTTAGCAACTGAGAGGCTGCAGATCCTCCACAGAGGCTGGATTTGGGGTGGGTACCACTTTGAGGTACTACTGTGGAAGATGTTAAGGGAGAAGAAAGATGCTCACACACTGTGTGTTCAGGGCCCGTCAGCTGTCTCCTCTTTGAAAATTGTTGCTGTGACCTCACCCTCTTCTGGTTTCAGGGACTTTGTAGAGACCAGCACCTTAAAGATGCTCTCTCCAGCTCTGGATCACAGGACAGGATGTTGCTCCAGTTTTCCCTCTCAGAGATGGTTGGGGTCCAGTAGCTCCTCAGGCTGCTCTCACATCTGTGCCTGCTAAATGTCATTATTCCCCCACGACCAAGACCAGCCTGAGACCACACTAATGTTTTTACCACAGTGTCAACAGGCAGAGGGGGAATGAGACGGACATTTGACATGACGTGATCAGGGTTTCTCTGGAGTCGCTTTTTATGGAGTACCGACCAATCAGAATCAAGTATCTAACACAGGACTTCCAACAGATCCGTGCCCGGTCCACACCCACATGACCTCTGAACCTTAACCGTGATTGGCAGCTGTAGGCACATTAGTCGGCTAAAAACTTAAAATATATTGTTTTGATCAAAATTTTGAATTAACGGCTGTTAAGGTTGAAGTGAGATATTATATTTTAAACTAAGATCAGATATTATTTAGCTCCAAGTACTGTTAGAACTGTTATAGCTAGCCATTTGTAAGGACCGTTGATGCTGAAGACTCTGATTAGAAAGCTAAAAAAATATATAATAAAAAGGGCTCTGACTCATAGACTGTATAAAATAGGTCTGACTTCAAGATTAGCCTCCCTGTTTTGAGGCGATCTGGAGGAGATGAAAGGCTGCCACAGGGCTAGACAAATACAATAAGTGTTGTCTCTTAAACATCCTGTGATATACAGACATAATGGATATCACATTATTCATATCTGGGAAAAAGAATCCCGACAGGGTGAGACCATATACCATAGACTGTAAATAAGACGAGGGGACTTGTCTCACCCTGAAGGGAACTCTACTGATAAGTAAGTAGTCAAACACTACTACCATACCACGTCTGCGGATTTAAAGATCTAGTGGATGATTTTAATTTTTCATGGAAAAGTGCTAGCGCTAGTTAGCATAGCCACATAGCTATATGTTGGTCGCTGTGTACCAAGACACACGTCTGTAAGCAGTCGTGTATATTCAGCCAACGTGTAAACATTAGATCAACGTGCTGGACAGCCGAGGGCACATCCACTTCCTGAGGGGGTGTGGTCAGAGAGCTTATTCTCATTTAAAGGCACAGACACAGAAAACAGCCTGTTCTGAGCAGGGCTGAAAAAGAGGGGTTTACAGGCAGACCAGAATCTGATTTCAAAGTGTTTTTTTTGAGCAATAAACTTTAAAGACATGTTTTGGGGACCTCTTAGAACAATATATATTGATGAAAAAGAGCATAATATGTCACCTTTAATCACTAAATCCAGGATTCACCTCCTCCTCCTCTCCTCATCCATGTTGTCTTTCTGGTCCTCTGAAAACCTCTGACCTGTTGACTGTTTGTTGTTGTAGTTAAGTGAAATATGATCTGGTAATAACACAGAGTGTTTTATTCTGAAAATTAACCGGATGTTTTCATTTTGTTTTGGTGAAACCTAACTTCCTGTCCCGCTCCATCTGCTCTGTTGAGATTGATGTGCCGTGCTCCGGCATCTAGCAAAAACAGAAGTCTTGTGTATCTGATCCAGAGGACTCTGACCTGCCGGATCAGAGACGCAGCTGGAACGCAACAGAGCGGATCCAGTGGAAGTTCACACATTGACTAGAATAGAAACCTAAACCTAGGTAATAATCTGCAGGGTTTCCCCCTGAGTCCAGTAATCTCAAGTTAATCTGATTCTTTGCATGTCTGGCTCTGTGAGTGTGAATGGACCAGGGTCCTGGAGGACTCTGTGTATTTGGGTAATCCTGGTGTCAGGTCGTGTTCCTGTAGGAGAGACTCTGGAGCTCTGTGTTTAAGGAGCTGTGATTGATGTGTTTGTTCACTCTGAACTCTTTGTTAATGACTCGTTCTTGGTTAACTCTGAATCAGCTGTTTAATGACCTCAAACTAATACCCAGTCATTACCTCCTTATTAGGAACATATTAGTCACCGTGTGTGCCCCCGCGTGCTGCCATGGAGGGAGTTTGGAATGATTTCTCACCTGTCAGAGTAATGGCCGTTCTTCTGCTCTGACAAGTTAAACACTCTCTGCAGTAGCTTTGTTTACTGAGCATGAAACCGGCCTCAGTATAATCTTCACAGACTTTATGAGAGACGTGAAGCAGACATAAAAACAAAGAGGACTCTGTGATTTAGGTGTTTGAGTTCAGAGAGTGAAGAGTCACAGGATGACAATGCGGCTACCTCAATCTGTGTGTGTGTGTGTGTGTGTGTGTGTGTGTGTGTGTGTGTGTGTGTGTGTGTGTGTGTGTGTGTGTGAGGCATGGGCCCGCCTGGTTTACTACTTTAACTGTTTGATCTGTGAGTGTGTTATAGTGCCTCTACTCTCAGTCGTCACAGTTTAACTTTGCCTTCAGTTTAAAGCTGTGAGTTCATGGACCGGACTCTGACAGTTCTCCTCCAGACTCAGCTGCTTCCTCAGGTGGAGGTCAGGGTGAAAAATGGTTACTGTGGAACTCTCTGCCTCTGGACATTAAAACAGCGAGTTCTCTTTGTGTTTGTGGCTTTTAACTTGGAGTTATTTCTTTTTAGCCCTGAACTGCATTATTAACATGATGACCTTTGTTTTAGCATACTTTTTATTCATTTATTTATTTGTTTATTTTATTTTATTTTTCTGGTATTCATCTGATTTTATCTTATTGATTGGTTTCATTTTAATTTATCTTATTTTAAGTATTGTATTTGTATGTATTTTATTTTTAAGTATTTTTTTAATATTACAATAGCTTGTTTGTTAGTATTTTATTTTATTTGTAATTATTTTATTTCATTTCTAAGTATTTCCTATCACATTCCTCTACCTTTGATTTATTCTTGTTTCATTTAACCTTTTTCTGTAGTTGTCTGTCTGTTATTTTATGAAGCAGTTTGGGCTGCATGGATGTATGAAAGGTGCTGTATAAATAAAGATGAGTTGAGTTGAGTGAAACAGTTACCACTTTGCCTTTCCTAACCTCACAGGGGGAGGATGTCACGACTACAGTCCAAGTAATTTTGGTGCCTAACCATCGACACACTCAGAGTGTTGGCTGATATTTGTAGAAGAGGTGAAATATATGTCAGGAGAGTAACCAGAGGTTGGATAGTTATTAGAGTGAACGTGGTGTGGATGGGTGAATGTGAGGAGTAGTGTTAAAGAGCTTTGAGTGCTCAGAGACTAGGAAAGTCCATTTCCAAAGGTTTCCTCTCGCTCAGAAGTGACACTCAGAAATGATCCTCAGAGGAGATTAAACTTCAGATCCATCGGCTCAGCTTTCACAAAGTTTACAGAAGAACTTGTTTTAATGGCATCAGAACGTTTGCATGGCTCTGTGTGATAGTTTGTGAGTGGATTGGTGTGTGTTCCTTCTTGTGTGTGTCTGTATGAGTGTTTGTGCTGCAGGCCTGCACTCTAATAATTAGTCTTGCCATCTGTGTGTGGATGGGGATGGGGGGGCAGCTTTACACCCTGCAGCTTTAAACCTCACAGTGATCTGTTTCTCTGCAGACGACTCAAAGTCACTGACTGTCAGGTCACAGAGTTTTAGAGTCAGAAACACAGAGGGGGCTCTGCAGGTCCTCACTGCTGCTGTTCATCAGAATTTACTGCACAGCGCTCATGCTGGAGGACTGCTTGTGCTCCGACATGCTGAGAGACAGTCACAGGTCCTCTGGCACACATGAGTCAGGGGACTGACTTCACCCTTCCCCCTCATCACTTACTTTAACTCTCCCTGTCCCAGTAAAGTTACTAACCATAGACCTTTCTGGAGTCCCTGAGCTCCCTTGTCTCGTAGGTTCCTCTGAGCTGCCGTAGACGTCCTCCTGCTGTGGACGTTCCAGACTCCAGCTGATACGGACGTGCTGGACTCCAGCTGCAACAGCTACTACTACTCATCTGATCACTATCACCTCTCCCTCTCTCTTATCCTCTATCCCTCTTTCCAGACCCAACTCGGTCAAGGCAGATGTGTGTCTAACATGAGTCTGGTTCTGCTCGAGGTTTCTGCCTGTTAAAGGAAGTTTGTCCTCTCCACTGTAACTAGCTAAATACTGTGAGGTGCAATGCTCATGGTGGATTAAGGTGGGGTCAGACTGAGTCTTATCCTGTCTTGGTGTTGGGTCTCTGTTCATAATTTGACATAGAGTGGTCTAGACCTGCTCTGTTTGTAAAAGAGTCTTGAGATAACATTTGTTGTGAGTTGATGCTTAACAAATAAAAATTGATTGATTGATTGACACCTGGAGACGAGCTTCCAGCTTACTCTCCTCTTACATCATAGTCTACCTAGCTTATGGTCTCGGTCTCAGTGTGGACTTGGTGATTGTTAAGTCCTGATTCTTCACTTTGAATAAACCATGTTCACAGTCTTTTCTCCACGTTGAAGTTCTTGTACGGGCACATGTCCAGTTTTCTGTTGTCTTGTTGAGAGAGAGTTGCTGAAGCAGTTTAGGATGATGTGATGTATAGACTCGCTGCAGCTTGGACTTGGACTTGGACCTCTCTGCTCTCAGACTCAAACCTGCATCACTGTGTCCTCCGTGAGAAGGATGGTTGGCCTTCTCTCTCTATTCTTATATTTTTAAAGTCCTTTCTGGCATACCACCCTCTTACATTAAAGACATGTTGGAGTGGCATTATGGATATCACATGACTTCTGGTTCTGAAGGCCCCTCGAGCTCACACTGGACTCAGTAAATCAGCTTTGATGCCCCTAACTCATGGAGTACCCTCAAGCGGCAACCTCCAGTCTTTAAACATGAAGCCCACGCAAAAACTGCATCTCCTCGAGGCTGGCTGCAGAAACACCAGAAACCACATACACACCCATTTAAAGAAGATGATCTTTACAGCAGAAATAAACATGTTTACAACCTGGTTCAAAAAACAGTTTTAATCTGGATAGCTCATTTCTCAATCAGCACACTGTACAGGTTGCATTTATTGCAACTCATTATTTTTGAAGATATTAAACTTACAAGTTTTGCCCAAATAAGGTCATGGCTGACTTTGTTGACAGGCTGGGACCCTGTAGCTGTTAGCGAGGAGGCTAAAGGCCTGCCTCTTTACCTCACATTAGCTCCACAGAACTTAGGTTGAGTTCAGCATTTCTTATATGGCTGCCGCTGCCCATCAGCTTCAGAAACAGATGGGTGACATCACGGATACAATGTCCATTTATTATACAGACTATGAGTAACCTCCAGAGTTGCAGAGCAGAAGTCTTTGACCTCTGACCTCTGTGTCTCAAACTGCTGTAATGATTCTTTGTGTGGTGGATGATTACATTTGTTTTTAATGTGCCTGTGATGAAACCGCGATTTCCTGCTGAGACAAATAAAGCTTTGTATTTTTTATCATGTTAGGGGTCAGGTTGTCCCTGGCGCTGGTACAGGGTTTGGACCAATCAAAATCCATCTGGGTGATCAGTAAGAAAGTTAAGTATTTAAGGAAGACATTAAAGTAGTTTATGCAGTGTTGTATTGTGTGTATCAAAAGTTTTCTGCCTCTCACATTATGTTTAAATGTAAAACACAACGACTCAATGACTGTTAAAGACATTCTCTCAGCGTCTCTCATCCCAACGTGAGGAACAAAGGAGGAGGCTTTTAGAGGAGAAGACACAGGTTTGTGTCTTTAGCAGCTCATTAAGCAGTCACTCAGAAACAACCTGCACACCGCAGCACGGACGTTTCGTTTCCACTTTATATATTAAGACTCGTCCTGGACTGACGTTACTGTCTTCACTCTGACAGGTCGTGTTTTAAGTCCTCACTCTCTCTTCAGACAGAAGCACGTCTCTACCTGAGGTCACTGCGGAGGTGGAGGGATGCTGCTGTCTGTGTAAATGATCTGTCATCCTGGAGTCTGGTATCTCCTCCTCATCATGACAGTAATTACTGCAGATCAGCCCTTCATACACCTGAGCTGTGGTAGCAGAATGTGAAGCATTAAAGGAGTATTTCACTGTTTTTCTCATGTATTAGAAAACTGAGGTTTTTAAAGCAGAGGTCACCTGGTGTGTTGTGTTCACTGAGTCAAGACGTAGTATAGCTGCAGATCTTTATTCTCTCGGGACGCCTCTGTCTAACAAGACTTTCCACCAGATCCGTGTCCGGTCCATCTCCGATCCACTGCAGTCCGGCTCCGTGCTCTCTCATCCGTCAACACTCACCAGTTGTGTTTTCAGAACGCAGCACGGAGCAGGACCTCCGGACAGCTGGAGTCATGTGACCGAGGTTTTCCTGTGGTAATCACTGAATCAAGGATTCTCCTCCTCCTCTCCTCATCCATGTTGTCTTTCTGGTCCTCTGAAAACCTCTGACCTGTTGACTCCAGGCCTGGCTCCACTCATCATGACTTTGGTTTGTTGTTGTAGTTAAGTGAAATACGATCTGGTGATAACACAGAGTGTTTTATTCTGAAAATTAACCGGATGTTTTCATTTTGTTTTGGTGAAACCTGACTTCCTGTCCCGCTCCATCTGCTCTGTTGAGAGTGATGCGTCGTGCTCCGGCATCTGGCAAAAATAGAAGTTTTGTGTATCTGACCCGGAGGGTCTCCGACCTGCTGGATCAGAGACGCAGCTGGAACGCAAGGAAGCGGATCCAGAGGAAGTTAACACTTTGACTAGAATAGAAACCTATCAGATGCAGTGCTGAGACAGATCGGAGTTGGACCGGACATGGATCTAGTAATCTTGTGACCTTCATCTTCATGCACCTCTGGAGTCAGTCTCCTCTCGAGTTAACATCTTAAATCTGCAAAATCTGCATATCTGTTGAAATAAGCCATCAGATCAGAGGCTGTGAAGAAGTGTCCGTCAAAATGTTCTAAATAATCAAGCTAAAAACATCATTTCACCTTTTAGGAATTTGGAACTGGGATCAATAACTTAGGTGTTATTACTTTATCAAACAGCTAAACTTATTTATGTGAGTACAAACATGCTTATTTAATAGTAAACTGTATGAGCCTGCATGGGGAGTGCTATATGAGTAATCAATCAATCAATCAATCAATCAATCAATCAATCAATCAATCTATCAATCTATCAATCAATCAATCAATCAATCAATCAATCAATCAATCATCTATCAATCTATCAATCAATCAATCAATCAATCAATCAATCTATCAATCAATCAATCAATCAATCTATCAATCAATCAATCAATCAATCAATCAATCAATCTATCAATCAATCAATCAATCAATCAATCAATCTATCAATCAATGAAGTTTATTTATATAGCACCTTTCATGCAAATCAAATGCAACCCAAAGAGCTTTACAGAGACTTAAAACAAGAAGCAGAAATAAAACAATGGAAAGACATATTAGGGGAAAATAATACTAATACTACTACTACTACTACTACTACTACTACTAATAATAATAATAATAATAATACAAATTCAAATAACATAAAATCAAATAGAGACTAATGAACACCAAAAATAAAATATGTGTAATTAAAATGAGTTAAAGCATTACAATGAAGAATACAAATAGTTAAAATAAATAGATTTAATAGGGTAAGGATAAAAGTTGAAAATAAAACTAAGGCTAAAAATATCAATAAAACTTAATAGATAAATAAAATAAATAATGAATGAATAAATAAATAAAAATAGAATAAGATAACAGTTAGAATTACTAAAATATTAAAGCAACATTTAAATCAATATTACAGTAAAAGGTAAGTTATGAAATTGTTAAACCCCACGTCAAAGCCAGACTGAATACATACTTTTTTAGTTGTTGTGTAATGTAGTGATAGATATTTGATAAGTGATCAGCTGACTTCTCCAGAACACACAGCTGCAGGATGGCGCTCTGAACCGAAGGGTGAAACCCTCAGAGTCTGTCTGAAGCACTGACTGCTGTCACCCAAGAGTCTGGATTTTGAGCATGTTGGGGACGTGGTCTGGGATCGATCCACAGAAGAAGAGCTTGTTATTCTGCATATGAATGTTTGTGTTCACAGTCTGCCGCTCAGAGCAGAGTGGTACCTGAACCCTGACTCAGGGTCACTCAGGGTCCTGACTCGGGGTCCTGACTCGGGGTCCTGACTCGGGGTCCTGACTCGGGGTCCTGACTCAGGGTCCTGACTCAGGGTCCTGACTCAGGGTCCCGACTCAGGGTCCCGACTCAGGGTCCTGACTCAGGGCGTCACCTCTGCCTTGTTCACACCTTTTTTTGTGGCCCTGCAGGACCCCAGTCGAGGGGGCCTCAGGCTGCGGACTCTTGCCCCACAAACCTCCCTCCAGATCAAGGATCCTCTGACAGGTCAGCCTGGGGGTAAACATCTTGTGAACGTGGGTCCTCCAGATCTCAGGGAGAGGTCAGGGAGTGTTCAGGAGGGTACTGCTGTTCTGAGTTTCTCTTTCTCTGAGAGCTTACAGTGCGCCAGGCCCTTTAGATATCAGAGGTCACAATATTCACTGAGCACAGGCCTAAAGCACACACAGAGGCTGTTTCCGAACCCACCTGCTAGATACTACCTACGAATGTAGTAGGCAGTACGTACAGCATACTGCATGCGTTTGAAGGAAGTCTGTAGTCTGACTGTTCTGTTGGATCTGGTCTGCAGGATGCTGGGTCAGGCGTCCCTGGATTTCCAGTTTCAGAAAGTTGAAGTGAACAACGACCAAGCTGATAGAGAAACTGCTTCTTTATCATCACTTATGATTTAAAAAGTTAAGAAGTGGTTTATATGGAATTTAATCATTTTAACAGCGACTAAAAACAGAGTTCCCCCCCGTCATATAGAGAGAAAAGAAGAAGTAAGCGCTGTGCATTGTGGGAAACAGTACGTGAGGCAGACTGGTCCGCTGCAGACTGAGACATGTTCCTGAATCAGTACAACATCCGGGTAGTTTTGGCGTATTGTAGATTCTGCTCTTGTTCACATACTACATACTGAATTTAGACCGAATCAGTACGAACTGCTGGGATAGGAGGTCGTTTTGAAACAGCCAGAGTTTTCTGAGCCTGGTCGGCTTTACCAGGTTGATCTTACAAACACTGCTTTGCAAAGAGACACATTGACTGTTTCCCAATAAAACACACAGATCACCTCCTGGTCCCTGGTTTCTGCTCCTCTTCTCCTGATGTCATGCTTTGAGACCTCTGCTGCAGTACCTTCATCACGTGATGTGGAGCGCGAGCTGCTTGCGTCCAAAACTTCACGTTTGAACACCAGGTCGTGTTAAACTATCAGAAACTAAACCAGTTACATAACACCTCAGCATAAAAACTTTACCATATACACCAAATATGACATCTTAAATGGTGAAAGTTAAAGGTATGTGATGAGAGGAACGTGACATCATTGCCTTACACAACTTCTTGTAAACAGCACTGTGAGGGCCGACAGGAGGAGCTACGAAAACCCAGAGGTACAGAAGATTCAAAAGCACAAGAGGTCATTTTCAAGAAACAAGTTAAAGTAGATTAACAGTAAATACAAATAACTCACAAACATATGAATGCAAACCAGACTCACCTATAAAGTGCATCTTAACTCTGTTACAGAGAGGTGGAGGAACAACTACTCTCTCCCTCCAAACATCTGCAACTCTGACTCTCTTCAATCATTTAAAAACCACCTCAAGACCTTCCTGTTCAAAGAAGCATACAACACATGACCTCTACTCCCGTCCCACCGCTGTCCTTGTTCTGTTTTATTTACCTGTTTATTTTTAGTTTTATTTTATGTAAAGCAACTGAGTATTAAGAAAAGCGCTATATAAATCCTATTAATTATTATTAGAGAGAGAGAGAGAGAGAGAGAGAGAGAGAGAGAGAGCCCTGTTAATCTATTTATTTACCAGTGTTTCAGGACGTGTAGGGCTCTGGAGCTGTCTAAAGACTTCACAATGATTTATGTGTTCTTATTAGTCATATGTTGTATCCTATAATATTTGCTCCAGCACAAAGAAGGCATTTGTCTCATCTGTGTTTCTTTATTTCCATAAAGCAAGCACAAGCAGCAGAACCTCCTCGTCCCTCCTGTCACTCAGCGTGGTGTGTAGCTTCATCCGGATCAGCTCGAGGCAGACTGTGATGCACATTGATGAGTTCTCATGTGTATGTTACTCATCAATTCACAGTTAACCCTCCTCCTCCTGACAGCACTGGAGTCTTCTTTTTATCATCTTTCTGGACCCAAGTGAAAGTCTGGCTCTGTTTCCCCCCCAGTCTTCAGAAATCAACAGAGAAGCAGTCTTCTGCTGCTCATGAGCAAACTGACATCCTGACAGCATCCAGGTGATGCTGTTCTCTTTAAAACAGAGGAACACTGAAGTCATGACTGCTCGACAAAGAGTCTTTAGGTGTTTTTCGACTGCAGGAACTTTACCCCGGAACTACGTGCGTTTGGACCGGTGGACCCAGGGTCTAAATTTAGTTCAGGGGTAGATAATCTCCCCCCTAAAAAGCCCCTGCTAGGGGGGTAGTACTTTTCAAAGGTCCCGGGACTTTCGGGGGCGGGGCCTGCAATGCTGAACATGTCTGATTGGTAGATTAACCACAGTGTTTTTATTCCACCCTCCGTCCACAATAACATCACACACATCTGTGATTCACTTGATTTCTCTTTCTTTCATTAGTTTTTATTTGTTCTATCTTTTTTGTATGTGTGTGTACTTTTCAAAAGAAGAAGCTGTGATTCTCTTGATTTAGCAGCTTGTAACAGTAGTCTTCTCTCAGCCCACCGTGAATGGGTCTCTCCCGGTGTTCCGGTTTTAAAAGTGACCCTGTAAACTGGAGACCTTCAGCTGAACGTGTCAGTGTTTGTGGAGTTTACACAGCTGTTGAAACACAGAGGGAGTTCCTGGGAATGCAAACTAGTTTAGTTTTTATTAAGATTTCAAAATATCCTCATCAGATATTTAATGATGGTCTAAAGATGTTTATGAGGGATGCATCCGGCTGAAAGTCTCCAGTTAACAGGGTCGCTGTTTAAACCAAAACACCGGCCGATCTCTGCCACGGCTTTTTGAGTTCAAAAGGATTTTAAAGCCGTGTTGAAACGTCTTTGCTACTCGCGCTTATCTCCTCTCACGTGTTGATTCAGTGAATCCATCTGTGATGAAATATAGCACCATCTAAAACAGACCAGCTGAGTCTCTTCATGCTAACAGGCTAACTGTTGTGTTGCTCAGAATGATACCTGCCTGTCCGTCTGCTTCTATGGTGTCATCTGTGATGAATGGCATTCCTCTTTGTGTTACTGCCCTCTACTGGTCTGGTGGTGTAGTGCATTTACTTTTTTTTTCTCCATATGTCACTGGCCTGATTTACACAATCTACCTGGGACTTCAGCCCACGGTCGAAACGCAGACAACAATGGGGGCACAGGAACCTTTTAAGTTCAGGGGAAAGCAGGCCGAAATGCACCTTTTAAGAAACAGACCCTGCTCCCACACGGGGGAGTGAGGCATGACGTGTGAATCTGTGTGAAACTGCCTTGAATGAGTCAGTGAGCATGTGAAGGGTTAATGTGTTGTGTTCTCTGTGTGTGTCAGAGTGCTGATCTCTTTGTTGAGAACCTTTTGATGTGTCTGTTTAAGCAGAGCAGCAGTGTGAAGCACTCTAACATGACAAACATGGCCGACCACTCCACCGGGGGTCAAGTACCTAAGAGTTTCTATTTTCATAACCCTCTGCCCACGCTCTGTGTGTCAGCTGCAGCGTCAGGAGTGTTGTGACAGACAGCGCTTCACTTTTATTATAAGAAGACGATAAAAACAGATCGAGATGGAGAATGCATCCTTTAATCTGTAACATCTGCAGAGCGCTAATATCTGTGTGTGTGTGTGTGTGTGTGTGTTTGTCTCTGCTGCTGTTCTCCTCCTGCAGAGGCTCATTAGTGCTCTGAGGAGCTGATGGATTCAGCAGAGAGATGATGAGGACTCACAGACGGGGTGTGGAGGGTTTGGTATTAGATTAGAAGATAAGGGAGAGAACAAGAAGAGGAGTAGAGCTTCACTCTTCCTGATTTAAATGTTCTCCGCCCAGCCAAACATCAGCGTGTGGATCCACACCCCACAGTGGGCTAACAATTATCCCAAAACTACTCTGACTGGAAATGTTCACTCCACTCTCGCAAGACACACACACACACCATAAACCACACCATGTTACACAGAGCAGAAAGGAAGTCTGAGTGACAACATGATACAGCAGGAATCCCATGTGTCATGTTTCTGTGATCAATCAATCAACCTATATTTGTATAGCACCAAATCACATAAACGTCATCTCAAGACTCTTTTACAAACAGAGCAGGTCTAGACCACTCTATGTCAAATTATGAACAGAGAGAGACAAATGTATTGATATATAAGACCAGTGTTGGACAGTAACAGAGTAAATGTACTTGAGTACAGTTTTTGAGTATCTGTACTTTACTGGAGTATTATTTTTGGGGTAAATTATTACTTTGACTCCATTTAAAGACAAATCTCATCCTTTTGACTCCTCTACATTTCTATCAGTGCTCTAGTTACTCTCTACTTTATCTTTGAAGTCAGCTGATGAGTCTTCTTCTCTGAAATCAGATCCCAAAGACCGTAAACTGTTGGTGTCCTTGTGTTTGGTTTGTCTCAGTGGTGTAGCCGTACCTGTCAGTAGATCAAACGTTCTTCAGATCAGTGCGTTCATGTAGTCGTGGTGATGATGGCTATGACTGAGAAGGATGATGATTCTCTACCTGAGCACCACGGCCATACTTTAAACCCACGTTTGAGCTTTTGAAATAAAGAATGATTGTTTGTATTGTTGTAAATCTCTGATCTGTTTGCCACACAAACTTCATCACAGCCTCCAAAACATCAGCATCTAACCTGAGAAAGCATGTGGAGGTCTGGAGCTAACACACTGCTTTGATTCCAGAGGAACATTGTAAACTTGTCTGTGCTTATAGTAACTTAGTTTATATTTCATGGTAGACTTTTTAGATATGAAATCATGTTTTCTAGATAAACAGAACGAAGCAGAATGTTCACCCATGCATTCTTGACTGACCTCATGCTTTGTGAAAATATATTTAGAGATATTTTAAGAAGTCCTTTGAATACTTCAGTATTTTTAAGAGCAAGTACTCCAGGACTTTAACTCAAGTCAGAATCTGACTGAACAACTTTCACTTGTTGGAGTAATGTTTGACCAGGAGGATCTATACTCTGAATGAGGTCATGAAGACGTGGACTTTGTCCACCACTGTATAAGACTGTATTGATGATTTGACATGAAAGTAACTGCCAGCAGGAGCAGAGCAACATGTTGAATCAGTAAAAGGTAATGGGGACTCTGCTTGGACTCGACTCAGGTTTTTGTCTGGTAATTCAGACTTGAGTCAAACTACGGCACTTGCACATTTTTTAGCACTAATGCTAGCTGTTGCTAATGCTAGCCGTGGCAGCTGCTGCTTCAGTTTCCCTCAACACATCTCTGTTGTGATGAAGACTTTTCAGGTGACTTAAATCATGTTGTGTTGAAACTGAACACCTGTGTTAGATATTTTTCAAACAGCCATCATCGTATCATCCTCTGATTCAGTGAAAACATCCACACCGGTGACTAGAGCTGTAGTCAGGCCTTAAAAGTTAGACCCGACCCGAGCCTGACAGAATTCTGCCCAAACCAGTTTGAAACCTGAATGACCCAGTTTACAGCCCGACTGCCCCGACATTATTCAAATATGCACATGCACACATCTCTTTTGCCTTTTGTCAAGAATGAGTCGTTTATACATTTTTTGAACATGATATATTCATCTAAGGCTGGCCTTTTAAATGAGTCTTTCTGAACAAATAAAATCAGAATACATTTTAAACTCAGAAAGGTATTTGGCATTAACAACATAAAACAAGAGGTGACATAAAATTGAGATTAGGCCTAAAACGGACGAAAGCGGAACTTGCAGCCGCCAATATAACAGAATCTTTCTTAACAAATGAAATTAAAATTCTAAATTAGGATGAGCATTTGGCATTAATTGATAATAATGGAATAAAGATAAAGGCTCCGCAGGATTTGCTTCGCCACTTCTCCCCACAATCCGTCTCCGGCCTCAATGCGACAGCGAACAGCAGCTGAAACATAAAAAATGAATAAAGCCAACATTAGTGTATAGGTTCCTCTGTCTACAATATGCATTTAATACTTGATTCATATTTAGTTATAATTTGAAAAGCCTTTACTCACTAAGATAAGGCTACATGTTTTTGTGGAGGAAAATGATTGAATCCACTGTAGATGTCTTCAGCGCAGTCCTGCACTCACTGATGGTGCGTCCAGCCGCACTGAACACCCTTTCACTGCTGCTGCTACTGGCCGGGATGCAGAGTACTGATCTGGCTTATTTGGCAAGTTTTGGGTAGGATGGTCTGTTGACCTTCCACCAGCCAAGAACATCGGTTTCCTCGTCTATGACAGACGTTTTAATGTAGCGAGATACCTCGTTGTCTTCCCAGTCAGCTCGCTGTACATTTTCCCACTCCTCAAAAGTTGCTCTTTTTGCCGGAGAGGGAGTTTGCTCATCTCTGGAGAGCTCTGGGTCTCCACATCTCGTCGTGCACCTGCAGCACCGTGCATAGCTTGCATAAGAGTGTGGGCACAAACATTCAACAGCCTCCCTGTCTGCCTGTGACAACATTCTCAGCTGGTTAAATTTTGGCCAGAGGAATGATGTGATCTTAAAGAGGTCCTGTATTATCACTTTGCGCGCGACCCACTGCTTGTATCGTTGACGCACGACTGCTTGCTGAGGGGAATCCAGAGCAACACACAATATTAAGTGTTGGATACTTATCTCCCTCAAGTTCTTGTTGTGTTTCATAGAACGGCTCCAGAAAGTCTGTCAAAAAGCGCAGCGTGTCCGGTGCTATGTTTTCAATGCGCGCGCTCTCCCCTCGTTCCTCCAGTTTTCATGGAGCTCATGATAGATGGCCTGTACAGACGTCAGTGTGAGATACACCGTACTGAACCGGGTGTCTCCCATTTGCAGCAATGTTCTTGACAGTTGTGCAGCCAACCCCGACTGTTTAACGTACCTCACTAATGCTTTTGCAGCAGTAATGGTATCTGCAATGTCCGGAGCACCGTCGGCTTTGGATAACTCTGCAATGTCGAGTCCATGGCGCAGTACCGTATTAAAGGTGACATATCATGCAAAATTGACTTTTTAATGGTTCTTTACCTGAAATATGTTTCCCTGGCATGTCTACAAACCCCCCGAGAATGAAAAAAATCCATTCTGCCCCTGTTCTGATTTCTACACCTTTCTGTAAATGTGTGTGAAACGAGCCGTTTCAGACTTCAGTGTTTTTGTTACGTAACAACAATATCCGGTCTGTCACGGAGTCAGAGCTCGGAGCTTGTTCAGCCCATAGACTGTATAAAATACAACTCAACCCCTCCTCTGTTTTTCATTACCTGCACACATGTGTGCTAACGGTTTTACTCCCCACGTCTGCAGATTTGAAGATCTAGTGGATGATTTGTATGTATCATGGATAAGTTCTAGCGCTAATTGGCATAGCCACATAGCTACATGTTCGTAGCTGTGTACCAAGACACACGTCGACATACTGATAAATAAAACAACAAGAAACACTAAATCTGTGACCAATCCTTCAGAAAGGTCCTGCTACAGGCGCCTCTCCGTCAGGATCAGATTCAGAGGGTTGAAGTAACGCGATCTGTGACCAGCCGTGTATATTCAGCCAACATGTAAACATTAAATCAACGTGCTGGAGAGCCGAGGCACATCCACTTCCTGAGGGGGCGTGGTCAGAGGGAAAACAGAGTGTTCTGATGAGGAATGAAGAAGAGGGTTTTTCAGGCAGACCAAAATCTGATTTCAAAGTGTTTTTTTGAGCATAAACTTTAAAGACATGTTTTGGGGACCTCTTAGACCAATATATATTGATGAAAAAAGCGTGAAATGTCCCCTTTAAGGACATGATCAATGCAGTCCAATCTCTGGTATGGCCGCTAAGCTAATTTAATGTTTGCCTCCTCATCAGTCACCCATACAATTTTGCTGAGAGAGGAAGCGTCAAGGCCAAACGTTGTCACCAGTATTTTTAGTATCTCACGCCTTAGATTTTCTCCAGTCTTTGCCTCTTCCAAAGGGAACATTGCAGTTGTCAGGGTTTTATTCACTAGTTCCAGATCCTCACTTATGAAATGGCATGTGATTGTCAAATAACTAATTTTTCGATAACCCTCTGTCCACATGTCTGTGGTCATTGTATCTGTGCCATCCTTCAACAAAGTATTAAGTGTCTGGAGTAATGCTTCCCTATTTTCTTGAGCCACTTCAGTGCATCTCTTCGCAA
Source organism: Notolabrus celidotus (assembly GCF_009762535.1). NCBI lineage: Eukaryota > Metazoa > Chordata > Actinopteri > Labriformes > Labridae > Notolabrus > Notolabrus celidotus. Next base: position 493,126 of record NC_048286.1, on the reverse strand, counting down.
TTGTCACATGGCTGGGAATAACAGAGTTTACAGGAACCCTCCCGTACGACATTAATTAGTTCTTGTGCCAGCTCTTCAAATCCCTCGCCATTTACGACATTAAAAGGTCTTTACAGCAAAAGCTGACAAACTTCTCCGTTACTGTCTTTTTCACCTTCGCAGGCATGGGTTTAGATGCTGTAACAAACCATGCAATAGTAGGTTGGGCACTCGTTACAGGTGTTGAACAGCTTCGATCCACATGCCTCTTCAGGGACGAATTCCCTGTTGTTTTGCTGTCATACTTTAACAGAACTCCACATTTTATGCATTTACACTTGAGGTCAAAATGATTAGTCCCCCAGGAATTCCAGAACATTTTCCTTAAATTCTGCCCAATGTTTGAATCATTGATAAAACTTGATATAAGCAAACATTCACCAGTGTTCTTTAGTAGCTTTGGTGCATTATGGAATGTAAAATACATTTTTAGGATAACTTTATATCAAATATAGTGAAAAATGGGGTGGTCACAATTATTAGACCCCCTGTGAATTTTTACTTTTAAAACACACCTGAGCAGTCAGTTTGTTTCCTAACAACACCTGTTGGTCAATTGGCTTCCTAACAACACCTGAGCATTCAAACAGCAATGCGATTTACTTAAGGGACTCCAAACAGGGCACTTGAACATGTTACTGAGAGAGACTACTCTTACTAACCATGCCAAAGACAATGGAAATCAGTCTTGAGCTCAGAAAGAAGATAATGGAGGCTCATAATAAGGGGGAAGGCTATACTGTCATGTCCAGGCATTTTATAGTGTCTAGAACAGCTGTATGTTGCATCATTGTAATGTACAAGGAGACAAACTCTGTTAGAAACAAACCTGGGCGTGGTAGAAAATGCAAGATTTCAAGAACTTTGGAGAGGAAAGTAGTCGAAGATGTCAGCAAGAAGCCCCGGACATCTTCCAAGGTGATTGTTGCTGACCTGACCTCCATTGGAGTTGATGTTTGAAGAAGCACAGTTGTGAGGGATCTTCATCGTAGTGGGCTTCAGGACCATCGTCCCAGAAGAACCCCTTTACTCAAAGAGCAGCACATCAGAGCCAGACTGAGGTTTGCCCGTAAACATTTGAAAGGTAAAGATGAGTTTTGGAAGTCCATCCTTTGGTCTGATGGAACTTTTTGGGCATATGGATGTTGTTCATGTTTGGCCAAGAAAGGGGGAGTCCTTCAACCCTTAGAACACGGTCCTCAGAATTAAACATGGTGGAGGGAGCATCTTACTGTGGGGCTGTTTTGCAGCCTCAGGCACAGGGAGCCTTGTTCTGGTGCATGGCATCATGAAAAAAGAAAGTTATGATGACATTTTGAGGGATAATGTGAAGAACTCTGCTCTTAGTCAAGGCTTTGGTTGGTGCTGGGCAAGTGTGCCGGATACGGCCCTGGTGGTGAGGCTTTCAGCAGTGTGACTGCCCCCTGGTGGCTGGCTGCAGTATAGGTAAAAAAAATCTGTCTCCCCCATTCATTTGAATGGGGGAGCAGTCAAACTTTAAAAAAGAAATACACGTCGTACGAATGTTTCTCACATCTGTATGCTGTGGTTATATGTAGTTAGTATTTGAGTGTTTTGTATCCAAGGCCTCTTTTTTCTGAAAAGTTTCTTTTTCATTAGTTATTAGAGGTTAAAAACGGGGTTTTACTTCCTGTTTCCTTTGATTCACAGCCGCCGTAGAACGAAACTTGAAAGGACACACAGCGTCTTGTTACAGTGGCTTCACAGGCTCTGGCTGCACAATGGCTGCGCCCAGGAGAGGGATTTTTTGGCTTCAGAACTGTACAACGGGAAGAGGCGGAGCAACGCTGTTCATTTTTATTTACAGTCTATGGTGCTGGGTCTTCCAGCAAGACAATGATCCAAAGCTTATGTCAAAATTGGTCAAACAGTTCTTAAAGGACACCAAAACCAAGGTCCTGGAGTGGCCCGTACAGAGCCCAGATCTAAATCCTGTGAAGAATCTGTGGCAGGTGCTCAAAGTGAATGTCCATGCTCAGAAACCATGTATTTTGGACCAGCTGGAACAATTTGCATTGGAAAAATGGGCCAAAATCCCTCCAGAGACATGTGCCAACCTTGTAAAGAACTATTTGAAGAGGTTGTTGTCAGGTGTGGCTCAGAAAGGTTGAACTATTGACTACTTATGGCCAGGGGGCTAATCATTTTGGACATGCCATTTTTACCTTTTCTTGTTTCAATTCATTGCATCAACAAAATATCCAAATCAAACATAGTGAACATTTGTCTTTGTCATTTTGGAAACACATAAACTATAAACACTTGTTTTTCATGGTCATTTTTCATGGAGAAATCAAGGGTTTTATCTGAGTTCACAAGGGGGGCTAATAATTTTGACCTCAACTGTAACATAACCCACTGGCTCATTAGCCCCATTATGCACATGTTCAAAACTTTTCCACACCTCAGACTTTAACTTATTATCGGATGGAACCAAACGTAAAGGCCAGAGGCTAGACCGCAATTCACCTCCTCAGAATCCATCTCTCTCAGTCTGACCCCACCTTAATCCACCATGAGCATTGCACCTCACAGTATTTAGCTAGTTACAGCGGAGAGGACAAACTTCCTTTAACAGGCAGAAACCTCGAGCAGAACCAGACTCATGTTAGACAGCCATCATGCCTCGACCGAGTTGGGTCTGGAAAGACAGATAGAGGGGAGTAAGAGAGAGAAGTGATAGTGATGAGAAGAGTAGTAGTAGCTGTTGCAGCTGGAGTCCAGCACGTCCACGTCAGCTGGAGTCCAGATTGTCCACAGCAGGAGGACGTCTACGGCAGCTCAGAGGAACCTACGAGACAATGGAGCTCAGGGACTCCAGAAAGGTCTATGGTTAGTAACTTTAATGGGACAGGGAGAGTTAAAGTAAGTGATGAGGGGGTTGGGGGGAAGGGGGTGAGCTAGGATCCCAGTGTGTCAGTGCGCCAGTTCCCCCGGCAGTCTAAGCCTATAGCAGCATGACAAAAGCTGGTCCAAGACTGATCCAGCTCTAACTATAAGCTTTATTAAAAAGGAACGTTTTAAGCCTACTCTTAAAAGTAGAGAGGGTGTCTGCCTCCCGGACCCTGACTGGTAGATGATTCCAAAGGAGAGGGGCCTGATAACTGAAGGTTCTACCTCCCATACTACTTTTAGTAAAGAATGGGGTCGTTCGGTTTGAAAGTTAGAGGACGAGAAAGTATGAAACGTATGTTTACAGCTTTCAGAGGGCGTCTCAAGTTAACCACGACAAACTGTGGACATACAGCATCACAGGGACCTTCACACCCTGTGTCCCTGCTGATGTCAGCCAGGTGCTCTTAACACATGTAGTGTTACCTCAGAAACACACAACACACTCACTTTACATGACACAACACAATGATGAATCAGTGGTAACCATGGACACAGACACAATTAGTGTCTACACTTTTAGTGTAGATATTTAACATAAAGGGAAGTAAAGCTAACACTAGCAGGGTTAATAAACCAGTGTATCCGAGCAGAGTTACTGGTCTAATCCCTCAGTGTTATTTTAACTTTTAAAACTCGCTCACAGTGTTAACATTTGAACTATTTCTAAAGTGTTCTTTTTACTCCAGAGAGTGTGGAGCTATATCAACTTTGAAAAAGTGTTGAGATCAACTCTGTGGGGGTTAAATCAACTCTGGACTTTCTGCTGTGTATAATATTCAGACTGACCAGAGTCTGCAGCAAAGAGCCTTCTTTAAAACAGTCCACCTCAGGTCTGAGCCCCTCTGTTAGAGGGTTTACATGTCACAGTTGTAATCCTCTAAACTTAGCTGAATGCAGACAGGCTGTCCCTGGGTTATAGGTGTTGCTGTGAAAGTGCTCACATTGTAGAATGAAGCAGAAACATGAATCTCTGGTGGAGCGGCAGCATGTTAGCTCTTTGTGTTCATGTTTGGCCTGAACTGAACTTTTCTGGTCTGTTGAAAAAGCTTTTTGTCCTCACAGAGCAATGTTCAAACATCATCAGCTCATTAGTCTGTCTCTCTTTGTTCACACGGAGCTGTGTCACAGCTTTCTATTCACACTGAACACTAAAGTCATAATAACAGAGGTTTGCTTCAGAATGACTGCTCTGTCAAAAAGCTGTTTATTCACTGCTGAAGAAAAAAAGATTTGATCCAAACTTTCCTTGTGATGGTTTGACTCTGAGCTGACGTTCCTCTGGACGGACTCTTTTTACTCTTTAAATAAGTGTTTGAGAGTAAACACGTCTGATGAGTGAGTACACTGAGTCACTCTCAGTTTTATGTTGTGTTATTGCTTTGTTTGTTGCACTGCTGGATTCATTACTTCTGATTCATTAAAATGTAATCAGCATTTAATGAAGTTTCTGAAAACTGTCAGAACTTTTATACTAATGAGCAACGTATAAGCTTTTAATATTTCAGCAATATGAATAAATCAATAAAGTATAAACTGAACTGTGGAGGAGTCGAGCAGGAAACTCTGAGATAGAGTTTGAAGCATGTTTGAACTGCAGTTCATAAAGTATCCACCGGGGGGGGAGTCCAACAAATATATACAAATAAAAAACGAAAGGAGGGATCAGGTCCACCCAGAAGAACAAATACTCCTCATAAGAGAAGAACTCGTACATTTATGAGAATCAAGTTTTCAATTTACGAGCTCGAGATGTACACTACCGTTCAAAAGTTTGGGGTCACTTAGAAATGTCCTTATTTTTGAAAGAAAAGCACAGTTTTTTTCAATGAAGATAACATTAAATGAATCAGAAATACACTCTATACATTGTTAATGTGGTAAATGACTATTCTAGCTGCAAACGTCTGGTTTTTAATGAATATCTACATAGGTGTATAGAGGCTCATTTCCAGCAACCATCACTCCAGTGTTCTAATGGTACATTGTGTTTGCTAATCGTGTTAGAAAGCTAATGGATGATTAGAAACACCTTGAAAACCCTTGTGCAGTTACGTTAGCACAGCTGAAAACGGTTTTGCTGGTTAGAGAAGCTGTAAAACTGGCCTTTCTTTGAGCTAGTTGAGTATCTGGAGCATCACATTTGTGGGTTTGATTATACTCTCAGAATATCCAGAAAAAGAGAACTTTCATATGAAACTCCACAGTCTGTTCTTGTTCTTAGAAATGAAGGCTATTCCATGCGAGAGATTTCCAAGAAACTGAACATTTCCTACAACGATGTGTACTACTCCCTTCAGAGAACAGCACAAACAGGCTCTAACCAGAGTAGAAAGAGAAGTGGGAGGCCCCGGTGCACAACTGAACAAGAAGACAAGTACAGTAGAGTCTCTAGTTTGAGAAATAGACGCCTCACAGGTCCTGAACTGGCAGCTTCATTAAATGGTACCCGCAAAACGCCAGTGTCAACGTCTACAGTGAAGAGGAGACTCCGGGATGCTGGCCTTCTAGGCAGAGTGGCAAAGAAAAAGCCATATCTGAGACTGGCCAATAAAAGGAAAAGATTAATATGGGCGAAAGAACACAGACATTGGACAGAGGACGATTGGAAAAAAGTGTTATGGACAGACGAATCAAAGTTTGAGGTGTTTGGATCACACAGAAGAAGATTAGTGAGATACAGAACAAGTGAAAAGATGCTGGAAGAGTGCCTGACACCATCTGTCAAGCATGGTGGAGGTAATGTGATGGTCTGGGGCTGCTTTGGTGCAGGTAAAGTGGGAGATTTGTAAAAAAATAAAAGGGATTTTGAATAAGGAAGGCTATCACTCAATTTTGCAACGCCATGCCATACCCTGTGGACAGTGCTTGATTGGAGCCAATTTCCTCCCACAACAGGACAATGACCCAAAGCACACTTCAAAATTACGCAAGAACTATTTAGGGAAGAAGCAAGCAGCTGGTATTCTGTCTGTAATGGAGTGGACAGGGCAGTCACCAGATCTCAACCCCATTGAGCTGTTGTGGGAGTAGCTTGACCGTATGGTACGCAAGAAGTGTCCATCAAGCCAATCCAACTTGTGGGAGGTGCTTCAGGAGGCGTGGGGTGAAATTTCTTTAGATTCCCTCAACAACTTAACAGCTAGAATGCCAAAGGTCTGCAATGATGTAATTGCTGCAAAGGGAGCATTCTTTGATGAAAGCAAAGTTTGAAGGACACAATTATTATTTCAAATAAAAATCATTATTTCTAACATTCTCAATGTCTTGACTATATTTTCTATTCATTTTGTAACTCATTTGATAAATAAAGTGTGAGTTTTCATGGAAAACACAATATTGTCTGGTTGACCCCAAACTTTCGAACGGTAGTGTAAGTTATACATTTATGAGAATAAACTGTGAATCGTATGAGAATAAGTTTGAACTTGATGATAAAGAAGCTGTCAGTCTGACAGGCTTCAGTTCATCTCTGTGCATCCTTCATCTAACGGCTGATTTCAGAGGAGCAGCCGCCCGCTCTGAAATGAAGACCCTGGATTGGGTTGTGAAGTCAGACTCAACAGCTGAGGACAGACAGAGACGTACACAGGCGTCCTGTTAGCCAGTCCCTCCATGTTCCTTCTTTAAGTCCTTCTCCTTCAGAATAACACAAAGACTGGATTTATTAAAGACTGATCCATTATTAAAGTCCGTATTGTTACTGCAGATGTTAGAATGTTTCAGCCTGGTATAAAACTTCAAATGAAGCTCTGTGCTGTTTTATTTTTAAAAATAATCTTGAATAAAAATTGGTCAATACTTTGCAGATTATTAAACAGATTAGGATTAGGGTGAGGGAATGACATGCACCAAGTCCTGTTAGTGTTCCTCTGACCGGTATGATGAGGACTGTCTTCTCTGTCCATGGATCCCCAGCTAAAGGCGTTTTTAGACTGGAGGATCTTTACCCCTGAACTACGTGCGTTTGAACCGCTGGACCCAGGGTCTAAATTCAATTCAGGGGTAGACAATCTCCCCCCTAAAAAGCCCCTGCTAGGGGGGTTGTACTTTTCAAAGGTCCCGGGACTTTGGGGGGGCAGGGCCTGCAATGCTGAACGTGTCTGATTTGTAGTTGAACTGCAGTGTTTTTATTCCACCCTTTCATTAGTTTTCATTTGGTCTATCTTTTTTGTACGTGTGTGTACTTCTGTACATATTATTATTATTATCATTCTTTTATTGTTATTATCATTATTATTGTTGAATATAGTACTATTATTGTTTTTATTTTTTAACATTATTATTGTTGTTGTTTAATATAGTATTATTATTATTATTGTTTTAATTATAATTATTATCATTATTATTATTACTTTGAATACATCACATATTAAACATTCATACCTGCATGTGATGGCTGTTTTCAGTTTGTCTGTGTGTCTTGTATCCCAACAAGTAATCAATAAATCAATAAATAATCAGGGGTCATCTTTTGTAACATGAGTAAAAACTGATGATGTGTTCAGTATTGATCTGATCAGTGGAAGGAGCAGCTTCTTAAAACAGATTATTAAACAGATTAAAGCCTTAAAAAGGTGACATGATGTAAACTGAGCTCAGAGTGAACATCTGAGACGACAGACCTTCAGACCGTCACACGTCTGAACAAAACCAACATCCACCTTCAGGCCCGGGCCACTTACTGTTCCATTTATAGAACACACTGAGCCACTGTGTGTGTGTGTGTGTGTGTGTGTGTGTGTGTGTGTGTGTGTGTGTGTGTGTAGCCGTAGGGCTGTCTAACACCTCTCTGACTGACAGACAGATGAGCAGAGAAGCAGAGTGTGTGTGTCTGCAGGTCTCTGTCTGTTTGTCACCTATGAGGCAGGTGTAAACAGGTGTGTTGTTTTTTACTCTGAGCCTCAGGAAGCCTGTCTGAACCTCTTCCAGTCTGATTGACACCACAGATTAAAGTAAGAACACCTGTCTGCTGCTCCGTCCGTCTGAGGCTCTTAAATCCAGGAGGCTGTGGACTCAGAGGAGACTAAATTGGACTCTGACTTGCAGATCGTGTTCTTTAATTCATGAGTCTGTTTGTTTTGGAGAAGTAGAGCTCAGAGAGACTTCTGAGGTCAAACTACAACAAAGTCTGAATCAGCTCTGCAGGAGGAACTCTCCAGACACAGATCTTGAACTCCTGGTTAGTAGGTCTCTGTCTGAAGCCCTCTGCTCCATCAGGTGGGCCTTTGTTGGGTTGAATTTGGACACCAGGATCTCTGCCTGCTCCAGCTCCAAGGTCAAACTAAATCCATCCTCACAGAGTTAGCTCCTCAAGTACTCACCTTCAGAACAAACCTTACTCAATGATACTTCATGAAGTCAGTCTGTCCACACACAGACAGATGAGACAACACTGAGGAACACCATCCTGAGGACAGAGGGGAAATGGAGGGATGGATGAGATAATCATGATAAATGACATCAACTACCCCAAAAGGGTCATCGTCCAAAAGAGGAGAGAACTAAAGACACTACAGAGGTACCAAAGAAGGAAGAACATTTTGAGGATTGGTGCTGAACTTCATGTGTTTTTCAACCAGAGGAACTTTACCCCTGAACTACGTGCTTTTGGACAGGTGGACCCAGGGTCTAAATTTAGTTCAGGGGTAGATAATCTCCCCCCCTAAAAAGCCCCTGCTAGGGGGGTAGTACTTTTCAAAGGTCCCGGGACTTTCGGGGGGCGGGGCCAGCAATGCTGAACGTGTCTGATTGGTAGATTAACCACAGTGTTTTTATTCCTCCCTCCGTCCACAATAACATCACACACATCTGTGATTGACTTGATTTCTCTTTCTTTCATTAGTTTTTATTTGTTCTATCTTTTTTGTATGTGTGTGTACTTTTCAAAAGATGAAGCTGTGATTCTCTTGATTTAGCAGCTTGTAACAGTAGTCTTCTCTCAGTCCACCGTGAATGCGTATCTCCCGGTGTTACAGTTTTAAAAGTTGCCCTGTAAACTGGAGACCTTCAGCTGAACGTGTCAGTGTTTGTGGAGTTTACACAGCTGTTGAAACACAGAGGGAGTTCCTGGGAATGCAAACTAGTTTAGTTTTTATTAAGATTTCAAAATATCCTCATCAGATATTTAATGATCGTCTAAAGACGTCTATGAGGGATGCATCCGGCTGAAAGTCTTCAGTTAACAGGGTCGCTGTTTAAACCAAAACACCGGCCGATCTCTGCCACGGCTTTTTGAGTTCAAAAGGATTTTAAAGCCGTGTTGAAACGTCTTTGCTACTCGCGCTTATCTCCTCTCACGTGTTGATTCAGTGAATCCATCTGTGATGAAATATAGCACCATCTAAAACAGCACCAGCTGAGTCTCTTCATGCTAACAGGCTAACTGTTGTGTTGCTCATGATGATACCTGCCTGTCCGTCTACTTCTATGGTGTCATCTGTGATGACTGGCATTCCTCTTCGTGTTACTGCCCTCTACTGGTCTGGTGGTGTAGTGCATTTACTTTTTTTTTTCTCCATACGTCACTGGCCTGATTTACACAATCTACCCGGGACTTCAGCCCGCGGTCAAAACACAGACAACAATGGGGGCACAGGAACCTTTTAGTTCAGGGGAAAGTAGTTCTGGGGGCTAAAAGACCCCGGAACTCTTTGTCCAAATGCACCTTCAACTGCACAGAACTTTATTCTTCTGTTTGGAACCTCCTTTGTGTTAAAGCACCAGCACATCATGACTACAGTAAACAACAAACAAGTGAAGCTTTGAAAGAAAGCAGAATACTGTCATCGTGAGAATTACTACAAAAAGTGTTCATGAATAAATCATGAAGTCAATAAATAAAAGCATTTGAAGTGAGCGAAGTATCCAGACAAACTCAGGTGTTAATGAGTCTGATGGAAGCTTGCTCTAACATTGCACGTGGAAGGATCTGGATCTGAGTCCTAAGGACACAAGGCTGAAGATCCTCAAATGAAATATGAACCATAACCAGAGATTTTATAGAAAGAGACCGCAGAGGATTTCAGAGTTTTTCAGCGGCTGCCAACACGACCTCCATTTCAGAGCACTTCCCACCTGCACTTACTGTTGCTAGGTTACAGAAGTTGTCCTGCAGCACCTCATCCTCCCTCGGCAGAGACTGCTGAGTTTGTTTTGAATGCTCTGTACGATTTATGTTGACTTTTATTGAAGAAAACTCTGCAAAGTTAAAACAATGGCAGGAATCAGATCCTGGCCTCAGCTCCAGACCCTGAAAACAGGACCCTCTAAGGATGAGTCTGTGCGTGAGATGAACGTTGTGATAAAGAGGCTTAAGGCAAATGAACAACAGGACCAGGAGCTGCAGCTGGATGATGTGAAGAGTCATTTCAGACCCTCCAGTTTTCAACTGATATACTTTAAAAACATCAAGTGAATGCACTCATTTTACTGGGATCATCAGCAACAAATTACGAGCCACCTTGCAGCTTTAGATCCTCAGGGGGGGCACTTTTGGTCGTTCCGAAGTCGAGGCTCAAATCCAAAGGGGATCAATCTTTTTCCATCAGAGCCCCTCGACTCTGGAACGACCTCCCTGAGGAGATAAGGCTCGCAGAGTCAGAGACGTTATTTTAAATCTCTTCTTAAAACCCATTTTTACAGACGTTCTTTTATGTGACTTCATCCTTCTAACTGTTTTCTCTTCTATTTTATTATTATTATTAGTTTGTATCCAACTAATAAATTCTTTTAAATTGTATTTGATTATTTGTTGTTTTAATTTTTCTTTTTTTTCATTTATTATTTTAATGTTCCTAATTTATCCTTTTCACTTTTTCCAACTTTTCCCAATGTGATGTCCTCCTCTGGTTCTGAAACCCTCTTTTATTGTCCTTTTAATGCTTTTTTTTACTTTTCCATTTGTATTTATTTGATGTATTTATTTGTTTAATTATGTATCTATTCATTTATTTCTTTATTATTTTTATTAATTTATTTTTATTTATCTTTTCATCCTTGAAAACCCTGTTAAACAGTGAAGTATCGGTCTAATGTCACACCACTTCATTCTGTTTAATCTATGTGTGTTCTTTTTAACCTCACATTGTATTCTGTTTTGTTTAAATTCCTCCTCCCTGTCTGTCAAAAGGTTTACTTTGTTATTCCAACCATGCTTTGTTTGTCAAAGCACTTTGTAAACATTTGTTTTTATAGGTGCTATATGAATAAAGTTATTATTATTATTATTATTATTATTATTATTATTATTATTATTATTATTATTATTATTATTATTATTATTATTATGTGCTCCTCCAGTGCTGTTGACAAAGTGGATTTCAGAAATCCTGCCTTTTGAAGCTGCTGAGCCTCATTGGTTTGAACAGAGAATAATGGTGGCAGGTCAAACCTCACCTTCAGTGGACACACACATGTGAGTGTTGCTGCGGTGCTTCACGCACAGGCACTGTTTGTACCTTTGTCTTTGTCAATCTGTATTAGAGAGAGAGAGAGAGAGAGAGAGAGAGAGAGAGAGAGAGAGAGAGAGAGAGAGAGAGAGAGAGAGAGAGAGAGAGAGAGAGAGAAAGGTCCTTCTGTACATCCCTCCTAAAGGCTGTAGTTAGACATCTTATTATATCTGAACCAGACCCAGCATGTCGCTCCACCTGCCTCTGTCACACGTTTAGTGTGCCCTTGTTGCAGCTTGCCTTCTGTGTGTGTGTGTGTGTGTGTGTGTGTGTGTGTGTGTGTGTGTGTGTGTGTGTGTGTGTGTGTGTGTGTGTGTGTGTGTGTGTGTGTGTGTGTGTCTGCAGTGTGCCTGCAGTGTGTGTACCTGCAGTGTGCAGTGCTGCGTTCACATGACTTTATAAATAAGGGGTAATGTATGGTTAACAGGTTGTTATGGGAAAAAAAATCCTGACAGGGTGAGACAAGACCCCGACACGAAGGGGTTCTTTTTCCTACAACTACCTGCTCACCATCCATTATCCTGCTTATTCCCCGGCTACTAACTTCAGATACAAACACGTTGTTAAAATCATTGATTAAAGATGATTTTATTGATTTAAATGATTTCTGTTTACAGTTTTTAAAAATAGTCCCAGTGATTCCTCGTCAGTGATCGTTCCATGGTGATGGATTCTTCTCTGCCTGTTTTGGTGGATTGAACATGAAACTGTCCTCATTCAGCTCTCCTTCTTCTCTGAGCTCTGTGGTTCACACACCTTTAAAAAGAAACTAATGTCACAAATTTGAACCCTGCTGCTATCATCACCACCACTCATGGTTTAACTTTCTTTGGAGAGACTGCTAAACTGAAGTTTCTCTCACCTGCTCCGCTCCTTCATCATATTGATGGATCCAAGATGAAAACATTCGTAACCTGCTTATTTAGCATGCTAACTGAAGCTAATGTTTTAGCCACATTGTTTTGATGCTAACAGAAGCTAAAGATATCCCCTCACCTTACAATCTATGGTATCAACAAGCAGAAACTAAATGTGTCTGAACTCTTCTCTGTGGATTGATTTGACATGACGTGTGATCAGTTTGTCTCTGGTGTTGATCATGTTAGTGAAAGTTAATAACCGTCGTCAAGGGGTTTTGACCAATCAGAATCAAGCTTCTTACAGAACCTGAAGATCAGTAAGAGAGCAGGGTAATAAATCTAATAATAAAAACATGTGTAAGGCCAGCGGACGATTAGCAGGCAGGGCACCAGGAAGCTCCTCTGCCCCCCTGGCTCGGTCCGGCCCTGATAGATCCCTGCTGTGTGAGCTGAGAGTTCACAGAACAAGTTGAGTTGATTGTAAACACTCACTTGTATATAAACTCATCTTTATGGTGTAACTTTATGAACATTGGGTAATATGTATTTCAACATTTCAACAGCGCTTCCCGCAGCAGGAAACACGCGTCTCTGTCACATTGTTCACCCAGCACAGTTGAGACGAATGAACTTTGAGACGAATGAACGCTGATTGGAGCCAGCTACTACACCATCTCTTTAACTCAGTCAGAGTACAAATGTTATTCATGCAGTTTGTGAGGAGTGCTTGTTAAAATGCAAACTGTTGAGTGTTGAGGTACATTCACCTGAAGAGCATTCAGCCATTAAACTGAAGCTTTCTCCTGGTAGATCCAGGGTTACCATGACAGCGGCATGCGGCCATAATGGATTCTTTCAATCAGCAGTAATGGACGCATCACGTTCAGCACATTTGTAAAGAGGTAACCTGACCACAAAAAGCTTTCACTTCAATATGTGAAGAGCTTAAAACATCGGGACACACAAATCAGAGCAGCCTCCATTCATTCCTCTGAACTCCACATGACCCTAATTAAAGACCGGCACTAAACCAGGTTCCACCACATCCATCAGAGAGCACAGCAGCAGCAGCAGCAGCACGAGGAGGTACCTGTGAATGAGCTCTGAGTATCAACCAGAGGGACACTGAAGACAAACACGTTACATCCCAACAGATCCATGGATTACTTCAAATCCACAAAGGATCCAGAGTCTGATCTTACATGGTGAGCAGGATCTTAGAGCATGCGCTGAGATCCTGCTCACCATGTAAGATCAGAGTCTGGATCCTTCTTCTGTCTCAAGTAAACAACCTCAGCGTAGAAGCTCCACGTGATCCGGATCATGTGGCTCAGAAACCAAACAGCTCTTCATCCTACCGTTCATGTATGTGTTTAAATGAACCTGAAGAGTTAATGACTGATGATTACCTCGTCCATCTTCTGGAGCCTGTGAGCTGAGGGTTAAAGGGGAACAGAGGCTGCACCGCCAAATCACCCCGGGAATCACACTGGTCACTGTGGCCCTCAAGTTACAAAATATATTTCGCAAAACACCCAAAATATTTTACTTTTTAAAATTGTTTAATTTTTATTTCAATCAATCAATCTTTATTCGTATAGCACCAAATCACAACAAACATTATCTCAAGACTCTTTTACAAACAGAGCAGGTCTAGACCACTCTATGTCAAATTATGAACAGAGACCCAACACCAAGACAGGATAAGACTCAGTCTGACCCCACCTTAATCCACCATGAGCATTACACCTCACAGTATTTAGCTAGTTACAGCGGAGAGGACAAACTTCCTTTAACAGGCAGAAACCTCGAGCAGAACCAGACTCATGTTAGACAGCCATCTGCCTCGACGCAGTTGGGTCTGAAAAGAGGGATAGAGGAGGATAAGAGAGAGAGGGAGCGGTGATAGTGATGAGACGAGTAGTAGCAGCTGTTGCTGCTGGAGTCCAGCACGTCCGTATCAGCTGGAGTCTGGAGCGTCCACAGCAGGAGGACGTCTACGGCAGCTCAGAGGAACCTACGAGACAAGGGAGCTCAGGGACTCCAGGAAGGTCTATGGTTAGTAACTTTAATGGGACAGGAAGAGTTAAAGTAAGAGATGAGGGGGATGGGGGGAAGGGGGTTGAGGTAGGATCCCAGTGTGTCAGTGTGTTATTTGATTTTCCAAATAACAAAAAAGATGATGACAGGGACAATACACCTGATTTACAATAACACTAAAACACAAAAAACACACACACATACAAAACTGTAAATATACAAAAAAAAAAAAAAAAACAAACAAGGAAAGCCTTGTTTCTCCAAAATATATTACTTAAAGCAAAAAAATTCAAAACATAAACATTTCATAAAAGTAACAATTCACAAAACACCAGCGGCCCTGCTACTAGTGATGTGTCAGTCACGAACGATCCAGCTCTATAGAGCCGGCTCTTTGAAGTGAACAACGGGAGCCGGCTCCTGATTGGGAGCCGTTTTTTTTTTTCTCATCTTTTTCTGTTCAAGCCTCACGTGATTCGTCAAGTCATGGTGGCGTCTTGACTAATCACGTGTCTACATTGATCAGAACAGAGAGGGGAGGGGTTCCAGACACACACAGCACAGTGAGCAGCAACAGGAGAGAGATGAGAGGGAGAACATGCGCGACAGACAGAGAACGCACTGGAAAGGTGAGAAAACAGGTGACTGCAGGAAACACAGTAAACTTTAGACACATTTAAAAGACATAGACAGTTTAAAGGCAGAGTGTAGACTGTGTAAGGTGAAAGTGTCATCAATCAGGGTCCACAAATAAACCTGCAGAGGCACATTAGAAGTGTCTGTGAAGGATCTTAGTCATCCAGGTCATGGACATTAGAACTGTTTATCCATCAGTGCAATAAGTGAAGAATAAAGACAGTGAAGGAAACCTGCTGTTAATGAAGGTATTTCAAAGTTTATAAATAATATACATACAATTAGAGATCGGACCTTCTTGTCTAATTGAGATGAGTCTTGTTTTTTGTACTTTATAATTTAATTTCTGTAGAACTCTGCTCCATGTTGAGAATATAAATAAAGCCTTTTAAATGATAAACATTTGATATAATGTATGTTTTTTACATTAGTAATTCATTTTACATATAATTTAACATTATTTTAGGTAATAAATTCATTCAAACATGAAAATATCTGAGGAGCCACTTGGGAGCCGAAAGAGCCGACTCTTTGTAGTGAGCCGATCCAAAAGAACCGGCTCTCTAAAAAGAGTGCCGGGCCCCCTCGGCCCTGGTGGCTCCGTCTTGGGGGGCTGTGGGGGTGGTGTTGTGGGGGTGTTCCTTTGGGGGGGCTGCGGGATCTCTCCCCCCTCGCCCCCCTTTCCTCCTACTGGGTGACCTGGCGGTCGCCCTGGGTGCTCCGGCGGTACCTGCTTGCTTCCGGTCTGGGTCCTTGGCTTGTCCCCTGGCCTGGGTCTCCCGCGGCGGGTTGGGTCCTTCGGTCTGACTGCTCTCGCGGCCCGGGTGCTGAGCCGTACCGCTCGGCTGGTCTGACCCAGGTGGTTTCATCTGCACCAGTGGTGGTCTTGTTACACAAATAGAACACAGCACGGCGGCAACCCTCTGCGACCCAAGCTTCAGTAATGATTGTGGACACTAAGGGTTGCTTAATCATTAGGATCACCCCACGGATTTTCTTTTTGGCATCATGGTGAGATGGTCCCTCTCCATCTAAGTGTGTTAGGTCTCTCTCTCCTTCTCTCTCCCTGTCCCTTTGTATATCCTTATGTAATCTTTCTTTCACTTTCTCTTATTTTTATTTTTATTTTTTTTTGGCCCACCTAGGTGTGCACGCCCTCTTTTACAGAACATGATATTAGCTGCCAATAAAAGATAGGCCAGAGTTCTAAGAGGGATGGTGATGGTTGCATGCACACAGTCACAAGCACAGAAGAAAAAGGTTTTCTTTCTTTTCTTTTGCTGCAAGAATAAATTGCATGAATATTTGACAGTTTGTGACAAACATGACACAAACCAGAAATATATATGCAGACAAGAGAAAGAAAAGCAAAGAGAAAAAGAAAAAAAAAAAAAAAAAAAAGAAGAAAAAAAAAAAAAAAATAAAAAAAAAATAAAAAGAGCCGGAATTCCCATCACTACCAGCTACGATCTCTGTTTCCTTTTCCACAGAGATTCAGAGCGTGTTCTGTTAATCTACAGCTGATACATGTTGCTGTTTATCATACAGACATGATTACATGAAGAATAGAGAGGAGGAGATGAAATACACGGCCTGATATGTAACACAAAAACGTTTTGGTTGTCAATGCTTTTGTTTTGAAATGCAGGCTTTTATTTTGGTGATTTTCGTTTGGGTTTTTTCTATTGATTTGGTAGCCATTTTGAGCACATTCTCAGAGGATCACCCAATCTAGTGCCATACTTCTTTTGTTCAACACCTTTGGAATTGCCAGTAAGAGATATTTTTGATTTGAGAGTTGATAAATGTATATACTATATTATTTTATGTAAATGTGACATGTTATGTTATACTTAATGATGTTTGTCTAACTTACTTGTATTTGTTGTTTATTTCAGTTCTACCTCTCGCTCATTAAAATTCCTGCCAACTACAAGAGCTGGCCTGTTCTTTGGAGGAGCTTTTGGGAGGACGAGTTAGGCTAGCTGTTTCACACTGATGAAAACAACACACGGCCGAAGTGCAGCCGATGAGTGGGGATCCCGGAAGGGCTGTAAATGCACGAAATACAATGCTGTCGATCTGACGCGTAGTTACATTTCGGAGGAGGTGCAGGTCAGCTACGTGCGTAGGCCTCTGTGTACGTACGGGAGCTACGCGGACCTACGGCGTAGCAGTGTTGTAGTACTCGAGTCCAGGACTCGCACTTGAGTCCGACTCGAGTCACGTTTTGCAGGACTTGTGACTTGACTTGGACTCGAGCACTGATGACTCGTAGCTTGGGGTCGGACTCGAGCATTGACTGCAAAAGGACCCGGATGATAGAGAGGAGGACTCGGGCTTCTATATTGATCCAGACTGTTTTAATGTTCACGTTAGATTTTGTATGTTTCATAAAATGTATTCCGTTCAGAGCGAGAGCTGGCACGAGCGTTCGCGTGACGTCTGCCAGGATTAAAAGACGCTACCAGCTGAGCTTTTTTTCTTTCAGAGATTTCACATTAAATGCAGCGAGATCAACATGTTGGAGTTTTAAGAGACCCATCAAGGAAAGAGACCAGCTCAAACTTTAACAGACATCTGTCCAGGATGAACCCAGAGAAGAGAGAGAGATGCTAAAGTTACTGAGACTGTTCATCACTTCACTGTGTTAGTATAACGGTAATATTAGTGACTAAAGTAACTAAACCAAAGATATTAAGTTGTTTGATTAGTTAGAATTCTGAAGCCATATTGCTGCTGTGGAGCCAGTGTGACGTAAAGAGGTGGAGTTTCCCATTCATGTGTATTTGACTTCCAGTACTTAGGAAGCCAGCCTCAAGCGGATCCTCGATGAACTGCAGTTTTTAACACTTCCGTATTGACTCATATTTTTAGACCGGAGGTTGCCGCTTGTGTAGGACACAGGAGGTTAGTTTTATTTTAAGCCCAAAGTTACAGTAAAAGGGTTGTTGAAAACCTTACACTCCACTCGTCTGCAGTTACAAACCACAGACTATCAGAAGATAGACGACATGACACCTCCAGAAAGAGCAACCCCTGCTGACTGGCTGCATTAAAGGTCATAAGCCCCGCCCGATGGGACATGGGTCAAACTGTAAACTCAAACACAGGTGAAATAAATGTTTGTCAAACATGGTTTCTGTCTTAAAGTTAGTTCTTGAGTGTTCATGTTTCTGACTAGTTCACTTTGATTGAGTTGTTTGATGCTGAAGGACAATAGTTTTTAATAAAAAGCGTCAGATTTCAAAACCCACAGAAATGTCTACAAACAAACAGAGTCATGTTTACAGATCTGCAGTTCGATCAGTTTGTTACATTGAGACTGTGCTGGAGAGATAAAACTGTGAACCATATAAACATAAATGTCCTGATGATGAGGCTGAATGAAGTACAGACAGAAGGAACAGAGACCAAGCATTGATCCATGTGGTATGCCTGAGGTAGGTTTAGTAGAGCGGAAAGCTCACTCACTCTATTAACCCTTCAGATCCCCTGCAGTCTGCAGGTGGGAGTGTTCATGAGGAAGATACTGAGCCTGAAGGTGCTCCTAAAGACAGACTCGTGTGTTAGTGTGTGTGAAGGGATCAAATGATGGTGGGCCTTAAAGATTCAACATTCTTTTTATTGTCATACCACAAAACATTACTTTAAAAAAAAACACAGACAAGTGAGAACAAATATATAAAAAGAAAGAAATACTAGATACTAAAAATGTCTGCACAGTAATGAATAAATAATAATATTGCACATAAGCAGCTTGTTGTGGCTCAGTCAGCGCTGAGTTGTTTCATTAAGCAGTCTGATAGCGGTTGGGTGGAAGCTGGGAGGAAGAGATGAGATGAGGATGGAGTTCAGATGAACATGGAGATGAAGATGGAAATTAGATCTGGATGGAGTTGAGATGAAGATGGAGATGAAGATGCAAATTAGATGAAGATGGAGATGAGGATAGAGATGAGATGGGGATGGAGATGAGGAAGAAGAGGGAGATGAAATGAAGAGAGAGATGAGATAAGGATAGAGATGAGATGAGATAAAGATGAAATGTGATGAGTATGGAGATGAAATGAAGTTGGACATGAGATGAAGATGGAGATGAGGATACAGATGAGATGAAGATGGGGATGGAGATGAGGATGAAGAGGGAGATGAGATAAGGATAGAGATGAGATGAGATAAAGATGAGATGTGATGAGTATGGAGATGAAATGGAGATGGAGATGGGATGAGATGAGATTAGGATGGAGATGAGATGAGTCTGGAGATGAGATGTGATGAGTATGGAGATGAAATGAAGATGGAGATGGGATGAGATTAGGATGGAGATGTGATGAGTATGGAGATGAAATGGAGATGGAGATGGGATGAGATGAGATTAGGATGGAGATGAGATGAGTCTGGAGATGAGATGTGATGAGTATGGAGATGAAATGAAGATGGAGATGGGATGAGATGAGATTAGGATGGAGATGAGATGAGTCTGGAGATGAAATGAAGATGGACATGAGATGAAGATTAGATGTGATGAGTATGGAGATGAAATGAAGATGAGATGTGATGAGTATGGAGATGAAATGAAGATGGACATGAGATGAAGATGAGATGTGATGAGTATGGGGATGAAATGAAGATGGACATGAGATGAAGATGAGATGTGATGAGTATGGGGATGAAATGAAGATGGACATGAGATGAAGATGAGATGTGATGAGTATGGGGATGAAATGAAGATGGACATGAGATGAAGATGGACATGAGATGAAGATGAGATGAATATGGAGATGAAATGGAGATGTGATGAGTATGGAGATGAAATGAAGATGGACATGAGATGAAGATGAGATGTGATGAGTATGGAGATGAAATGGAGATGTGATGAGTATGGAGATGAAATGAAGATGGACATGAGATGAAGATGAGATGTGATGAGTATGGAGATGAAATGGAGATGTGATGAGTATGGGGATGAAATGAAGATGGACATGAGATGATATGGACATGAGATGAAGATGAGATGTGATGAGTATGGAGATGAAATGGAGATGAGATGTGATGAGTATGGAGATGAAATGAAGATGGAGATCGATTTTAGTTATCTATCTTTTTGATATATACTTTATAAATTGTTTCAGACTTTTTGATCTAGTAGTGATGTGAGAATATATTGTATTGTATATATATGTGTGTGTATTGTTTGAAGTGATTTGTTATTCATTCTATTATTGTTATTGTTATGCTTTGGCAACATTGTTTTTAACTCTCATGCCAATAAAGCTGTTTTAATTGATTTGGAGATGAGATGAGGATTGATAAGAGATGAGGAGAAGATGGAGATGAGATGAGGATTAATAAGAGATGTGAAGAAGATGGAGATGGGATGAGGATTGATAAGAGGAGAAGAAGATGGAGATGGGATGAGGGTTAATAAGAGGAGAAGAAGATGGAGATGGGATGAGGGTTAATAAGAGATGAGAAGAAGATGAAGATGGAGATGAGGATAGAAATGAGGATAGAGATGAGGATAGAGATGAGGATGGAGATGAAGATGGAGATGAGGATATAGATGAGGATAGAAATGAGGATAGAGATGAGGATGGAGATAAAGATGGAGATGAGGATAGAGATGAGGATGAAGATGAGGATAGAGATGAGGATGGAGATGAAGATGGAGATGAGGATAGAGATGAGGATGGAGATGAGGATGGAGATGAAGATTGAGATGATGTAGATGAGGGTGGAGATGAGGATAGAGATGATGATGGAGATGAAGATGGAGATGATGTAAATGAGGGTGGAGATGAGATGAGGGTTGAGAAGAGATGAGATATGTAATCCCTGCTGATGCTTCAGATCTGCCCATGGTCTCCTCTAAATGAATCCTCTAAAAGCAGGACAACAGGAGGATCCTGATGAGACCCTGAACCACCTTATCTGGCTCCTTTGGATCGGTCCTGTCCTGGTATTATGAAGCTGTCAGTTTCTCCTTTGTTGCTCCACTGCTGCTCACGTCACCTTCATTCATGTAGCTCCACAAAGATAATTCATGAAGTAGATACTGTGGGTCAAACTAGCAATGAAAGAGAGCCTTACTCTTTCAATTAAAATATCAATACTTACCCCCCGGTGTATTGATAAATCAGGATGATGATATATTGTCATATTGATATTTTGTACCATGCCCCTCCTCTATGAATATTAGAGACAAACTTATACCTACTCTTAAAACACAGATCTCCTCTGTACCATCATCTGTCCACAGAGGCAGTCTTAATCTGGATTAATCTTTTACCCTGATAGTTATAAACCATAACTGTCCTGCCAACAACATACCCACCCCCCCAACATTTGTCACGTGTGTAATACAGTGACCCTAAAGGCTGATTTATACTTCTGCGTCTCCCCTACGCAGCAGGGGCTGACGCGGACTTGAGCCCCACATACTTGTGCGTCGGTGTGTCTGTGTCGCGCAGCAATTCTCCGCCGAAACACTAGAGGGCAGTGTGGTCTCTCTGATAGCCGGTCGCCTGCTTCCTGCCCCGCTACGATCTCTGTTTACTTTTCCACAGAGATTCAGAGCGTGTTCTGTTAATCTACAGCTGATACATGTTGCTGTTTATCATACAGACATGATTAATGAAGAATAGAGAGGAGGAGATGAAGATGGAGATGAGGATGGAGATGAAGATGGAGATGAGGATGGAGATGAAGATGAGGATAGAGATGAGGATGGAGATGAGGATAGAGATGAGGATGGAGATGAAGATGGAGATGAGGATAGAGATGAGGATCTTGATGAGGATAGAGATGAGGATAGAGATGAGGATGGAGATGAAGATGGAGATGAGGATAGAGATGAGGATAGAGATGAGGATGGAGATGAGGATAGAGATGAGGATGGAGATGAAGATGGAGATGAGGATAGAGATGAGGATAGAGATTAAGATGGAGATGAGGATAGAGATGAGGATAGAAATGAGGATGGAGATGAAGATGGAGATGAGGATAGAGATGAGGATGGAGATGAGGATAGAGATGAGGATGGAGATGAAGATGGAGATGAGGATGGAGATGAGGATGGAGATGAAGATTGAGATGATGTAGACGAGGGTGGAGATGAGGATAGAGATGAGGATGGAGATGAAGATGGAGATGATGTAAATGAGGGTGGAGATGAGATGAGGGTTGAGAAGAGATGAGATATGTAATCCCTGCTGATGCTTCAGATCTGCCCATGGTCTCCTCTAAACGTCCCTAAAAGCAGGACAACAGGAGGATCCTGATGAGACCCTGAACCACCTTATCTGGCTCCTTTGGATCGGTCCTGTCCTGGTATTATGAAGCTGTCAGTTTCTCCTTTGTTGCTCCACTGCTGCTCACGTCACCTTCATTCATGTAGCTCCACAAAGATAATTCATGAAGTAGATACTGTGGGTCAAACTAGCAATGAAAGAGAGCCTTACTCTTTCAATTAAAATATCAATACTTACCCCCCGGTGTATTGATAAATCAGGATGATGATATATTGTCATATTGATATTTTGTACCATGCCCCTCCTCTATGAATATTAGAGACAAACTTATACCTACTCTTAAAACACAGATCTCCTCTGTACCATCATCTGTCCACAGAGGCAGTCTTAATCTGGATTAATCTTTTACCCTGATAGTTATAAACCATAACTGTCCTGCCAACAACATACCCACCCCCCTCCGACATTTGACACGTGTGTAATAGAGTGACCCTAAAGGCTGATTTATACTTCTGCGTCTCCCCTACGCTGCAGGGGCTGACGCGGACTTGAGCCCCACATACTTGTGCGTCGGTGTGTCTGTGTTGCGCAGCAATTCTCCGCCGAAACACTAGAGGGCAGTGTGGTCTCTCTGATAGCCGGTCGCCTGCTTCCTGCCCCGCTACGATCTCTGTTTCCTTTTCCACAGAGATTCAGAGCGTGTTCTGTTAATCTACAGCTGATACATGTTGCTGTTTATCATACAGACATGATTACATGAAGAACAGAGAGGAGGAGATGAAATACACGGACGATGTGCGGCCGATGTCCGGCATCCCGGAAGTGTTGTAAATGCGGGAAATACAAAGCCGCCGAGCGGACCAATCACAGGGCTTGAGGTCCGCGTCGGCTCTACGGGGAGTTACATTTTGGAGGAGGTGCACGTCAGCTACGTGCGTAGGCCTCGGCGTAGGTACGGGAGCTACGCGGACCCCCGGCGTAGGGTGCGCCGTTGATTCAACGCAGAAGTATAAATCAGCCTTAACAGACAGACCTTTGACCTCAACTCTCAGGAGATTTTCACACAAATCTGCAGGTCATAATAACCCGCTGAGTGATCAATAGCCAACGATGCCTGACAGTTCATCTCACTGAGGTCTGTTTAAACCAGCAGACTGTCCCTCTGTCAGGAGGAGGGCTGCGTACTGAAGCACAGCAGCCGTCACATGAAACACAATGAGAGGGTAGATGTTGGTGTAATGCTGATCTCTGCTGTCTGACTGTTCAGAGACTGTGTTCACACACTCTGCAGCAGCTCTTCAGAAACCCTGACAATGAGTGGTTTGTAAATGCTGGCAGCCACGAGCTGTAGATCTGGACTAATGGAGGTTTTTAACCACATGCTAAACCACAGCTAGCCGCAGGTTTTACTGTTCTGTATCAGCCTGTGGCAGTGTGTAAAGAGGGGGAAGACACAGATAAATCTGTCTACTGAAGTTTATAAAATGATCAATAATGATTACCCACACTGGGCCCTGAGGCCACACAATAAAGATGATGATGAGATGGATGAAAATATCCTGCAGCGTTACAGTATTTTACCCTCAAACTCTGTTAATGCAAAAACTCACTCAGCACAACGCTGCTGTAGGAACCAGGCCACCCCCCCTCAGTGGGATGATTGTAGAAACGTCCTGCAGCAACATGACTGCCTTCAGTAAGGGATACATAGATGAGATTGAACTAATGAATATGAACTCAAATAAAGGGCAGCTGGAGCCTTCAGTGATCCCTTGCTCACCAAAGACACACTAATCGCCCTTTGATTCTAAGAACACAAAGAACATTGCAACATAAAGTCTAACTGGAACAATGGTGCAGACATGGGAGAGAGAGAGAGAGAGAGAGAGAGAGAGAGAGAGAGAGAGAGAGAGAGAGAGAGAGAGAGAGAGAGAGAGAGAGAGAGAGAGAGAGAGATGGACAAATTCTATCAGATCTGTGCCCGGTCCATCTCCGATCCGTCACAGCACCAGATCTGATCGGTTTCTATTCTGACTTCCTGTCCCGCTCCATCTGCTCTGTTGAGATTGAAGCGTCGTGCTCCGGCATCCGGCAAAAATAGAAGTCTTGTGTATCTGATCCGGAGGACTCTGACCTGCTGGATCAGAGACGCAGCCAGAATGCAACGGAGCGGATCCAGTGGAAGTTAACACATTGACTAGAATAGAAACCTATCAGATCTGGTGCTGAGATGGACAGGAGATGGACCGGACACGGATCTGATGGAATTTGGCCATTATGACTGAGGGAAATCTAAATGGAGTCTTCAAAGCAGTGAGTGTTCTCCCTGTGGCTCAAGGTGACTGTAAATCCTAATCTGCTGGAGCTCATGTGTGCAGAAACTCTTTCAGTGTGGCAGGTTTGAGCTCCGGGATGCAGAGACCTTGAACCTCAGTCTGGTGTTTTAATGATGAGAAAACAAGGAGAGGGTGAGGATGAAGGAGAAACAAAGCTGGACTCTGGAGGGGAATCATTTCCCCCTCTCTTTTAATTAACAAGGCTCAGCTTTGTTGACAGAGTTGTGGATGAGTGAAAGGTTAATAGACGAGAACATCATCCCAGTCAGCTCAGATACTTCAGCTCTCTGATAAAGCGCTCTCGTAGTTTGACGTAAAACAGACACCTGACTGACGGGGACAGTTTCTTTCATTAACCACACACTCAGATAAGTCAGGGAACAGCAGTGCAGTGAGACAAGATGTCTTTATGTGAGCCTGGTGCACTAACAGCTGTCTGTCAGAAGCAGCTGTACACGCAGGAAGACTTATTTTACAGCTTATGTTTGTGTTGACTGTTAAAATAGACCTCTGTTTACAGCTGCCATAATGTACAAACAAAAACAAGAACTCATAGGGCCTGATCTATCTAGATCCCAAATAACAAGCACTAAATTGCGTGTGCAAACAAAACAATTGCACATGCTATTTACGGGTGTGTTGCGGGTGATCTACTATGACTGTGTGTGCAATTGATAACAGGTGCCTAAGTGGTGCGGACCGCCCTGTTTTAATGAGGATTTTGCGTGTGCTACGGCTGTCACCATGGAGAGTTTGAGAGAGCAGAGTAGCCGAAAATGAAAAATGAAGTTTGAAGCCATGGAGTTGGAGGTTTTGGTAGAGGAGGGAAATAAACACATCAGTGAACTCCAGCAGAGACATCTCAGTGTTGACAGAAGAAACGTGATTTGGGAGAATGGAAAAAAAAGTGATTTCATTATTTGAAAAGTGTTTTTGTAAGTTGTCCTGACCTTGTCATGACCGTAACAAAAAAAAAAATCTCTTTTTTCTCAAATGGAGAATCTTCACCAGATGTCTGACAATCCCTGCCGCACCCCTCAAATCAGCTCAGACCAGAAAACACCTCAGCAGATCCCCGCAGGCGTCCAGATTGTTATGATGACATTGATCTGGAGTTGCTGCAGCAACAAAGAAATCAGACGGATGGGTTACAGGCCTTTGATCAGGAGGTGAGAGCTGTGTCCAATGTGGCACGCGCCCTCCGCAGTGACACTGGGTCCATCATTGCGCGCACGAGGCAGCTGGTCAGTGCTGTCTGGGCTGACAATGGTCGTCAATGCCCTGGCAACAGTCAATGCCCTGGCAACATTCAGTGGCAGTCCTTCAACTGAGCCGCCGGTGAATGAAGAGGGAGGGGAGATGAACGTTTATTATGCACAGGTGGACACTGGGAGACGGCGGCAGTAACTGCGATGGTGCGCTGGAATGATCCAGACGCAAGAAAATACAGTGTTGAAGGAGTTTCTCCATAGAAGATATGGCATGGCTCCTTTTTGTGACTGGCTACAAATCAGCCCTTAATTAGGTCATCCAGCAGCTCAAACATGACAATGCTGGATAGACGATATGTCTCTACTATTTTTACTTCTGACAGTCCAAATATGTTGAATCGCGCACGGAGTATTCTCTCTCTCCATCGTCTGTCATTGCAACTATGCCTCCCTCTCTCCACAGTGACCGCAGCCATGTGTGCGTAACGCTGTGCCAGTTTGCACCTGCCTTTCAAACGTGCTGAATATAGACGCAAAACATCGCCCGCTATCTCCTTCAGGTTTGATAAATCACATTGCGTGTGCTAAATGATTACATTTGCATCTCCTCCTCCCAGTATTTTGCGCGTTCTGATGATCTGCATGTATTCTGCATATTCATGAAGGCAAACACGCTAAATTCATAGTGAGTGCTATTTTGCTCATTTGACAAACGCCATCCTCGGTGCTCCCAGTTAGTACATCAGCTTTGCGTGCGCTATCATAGTTTGCACGTGTTTTTATACACGCAAACCTTTAGTAGATCGGGTCCTAAGTTGTTGTTCCAGACATACAGCCTGTTTACCTGCTGCAGGAGGAAGACCAGAGTCAGAGCGTACACATAAGATCTGAGTTTAGTTGAGACTCTTTCAAAGACTAAAGAGTGAAGTGAAGTTTTAACCAGAACCTTCTTTGTTGATTGTGTTTGTGTGATGAATCTCAAACAGCACATGTGTAATTTATGGCATTATTTAAATCTGCATTTGCAGCAGACTCCATTAATGAATGATATAAACAGCATGTTAATGCACTGTCTCACTCTACAGAGCTGTTACAGAACTCCATGAATCATCAGTATTTAGTCTCACCTCTGTAGCTGTGTGAGCTGATGACGATATACACACACCTCTTCTGTTATGCTCATTGTCTTTTCTGCATTTTAAATAAAGCTATGCTATTTTTAACAGTTGCTGGACAATGTGTTTTTTTCCCTCCATTGACTGAAATGAATTCTACTGTAGTACTCTATTTATTTATGTGCTTGATTCATCCTGGGGGAAATTAAAAGATAAATAAATACATGATTTATATGTAGTAGTAGTAGTAGTATAAATGGGAGGGTAATATTACCACGTGTTTAATAATACATGCTAAAATAGTGAGAGACTTACCGTCCAATCACAAGAGATCATTCTTTTGGAACGCCTGTGGTTCCAGGCCAGATGTCAGTGTCATAATAAAAATAGAAATGTTAACACCTCCATCAGTGGAGGTGAGAAGAATCCCTGCATCCCCACGCCACCTCTGTGCAGACCTCCCAGACAATTATTGGCACAGACGAACGTCCCGGTAAAGTGCCATCAACTCCCATGAATCAGGGACGTTTGTGGGGGTTTACAGGTTGGACACAGGTGGGCTTCACTTTTTGGTTTTCACATCTAAGCTGCAACAAATAATGTTGAACAGGTCAAGTAAATCGTGAACACATCAGGTAAATACCTACGGCTGTGCCTACACATCTCTTGCTTTGTTGAATTCAGATTAAAACAGATCCATTGTTGTGTTTCTCCCCTAGGTTGTTTCGTGTTCACACTGGGATATTGCAAAGAGGGCCGAAGCTCACACCACAGTAAGGCTGTCCTCAGGGGACCAGGTCTGGATCAGACGGCACAGATCCTGTTTGAGAGCGCTTCACTCTGCTGACCAGTCATGATTTGTTATTTCAAGCTTTCCTCATCATCAACTTTACATCATGTGAATACAAAGACACCACTTAATAAGTCACACTCACTTTACTGTGAAACCACAGATCTATCGCTCGGTTTACTACAAGCTGTGTTAGCAGAGTCAAATACTGCACATGAGAAACCTTTTCTTTCTTCTTCCACAGGAACTTTACCCCTGAACTATGTGTATTTCGACCGGTGGATCCAGGGTCTAAATTTAGTTCAGGGGTAGATAATCTCCCCCCTAAAAAGCCCCTGCTAGGGGGGAATTACTTTTCAAAGGTCCCAGGACTTTTAGGGCGCAGGGCCTGCAATGCTGAACGTGTCTGATTCCTCCCTCCGTCCACAATAACATCACACACATCTGTGATTCACTTGATTTCTCTTTCTTTCATTAGTTTTTATTTGTTCTATCTTTTTTGTATGTGTGTGTACTTTTCAAAAGAAGAAGCTGTGATTCTCTTGATTTAGCAGCTTGTAACAGTAGTCTTCTCTCATCCCACCGTGAATGCGTCTCTCCCGGTGTTACGGTTTTAAAAGTGACCCTGTAAACTGGAGACCTTCAGCTGAACTTTGAAAAGTACTTCCCCCCTAGCAGGGGCTTTTTAGGGGGGAGATTATCTACCCCTGAACTAAATTTAGACTCTTGGTCCACCGGTCGAAACACACATAGTTCAGGGGTAAAGTTCCTGCGGTTGAAAAACGCATTTTGTCTCCTCTCTCTCCCTCTCTTCTTCCACACACTCTTCATGTTCACCTCCTCCTCCTTGTTTGTCAAAAGAAAGAAAAAGCATTAATAGTTAATGAGGAGGTGTTTGATGAAGATGATGTTTGCTAGTATATGATCTAAGTGTTATTCTGAAACACATGGGAGGCTATATAGTTTGTTTTTCTCACTCTGTCTTCTCTCCCTTAATCCTCCTCTCTCCCTTCTTCTCCTGGCACCAACATCCACATTAACATACTGTGTTAAACCAGAGAATGAAATATAATGTGATTTTAAGAAATGGTAAAGAGAGTATTTGTGACGTAAACACAAGAGAAGACTTAGGAGAATCTGTATAAGGAAAAGAACCCTTACAACGACAACCATATGGTTCATCTTTTCACCCCTCCCTTTCTCTCTCTCATTCCTGACTCGATCGATCAATCAGTCAACCTTTAATCATACTCTAGAGATCTTTGAGAATCATCCCTCATTACAGTGATATTGAGTCAATTATAGAGGCATGTTAGACAAACAGACATCAAAGGGATTAAGAGGAACCAGAAGTAAGGATTGGATCAAAGCTATTAAAGTCATCAGGTGGGAATAACTCTGCACCTGAAGAGTATCTTCAAGAATAGAAAGAAAAGAAACCTCTGTGGGAAGTTACGGTGAGGCTCAGCTCTCATTCAGGGTGCACGTTCCTGAAGTGGTTCTGAAACAGGGGGCGTTTGCCTCCATGGCCTGGTTTGTTACTCACCAACTCCATCCACTGAAACATCAGCGGTGGTAAGTGGTTTGTTAATTGCTAGGTTAGCTGTTAGGTTATGTGGTTTCTTAGTTGCTAGGTTAGTTTGGAGGTTAGTTGGTCGGTTAGCTGGTAGGTTTGTTGGTTTGTTGGTTAGTTGGGAGGTTAGTTGGTTGGTTAGCGGGTAGGTTAGTTGGTTGGTTAGTTGGGAGGTTAGTTGGTTGGTTAGCGGGTAGGTTAGTTGGTTGGTTAGTTGGGAGGTTAGTTGGTTGGTTAGTTGGGAGGTTAGTTGGTTGGTTAGTTGGGAGGTTAGTTGGTTGGTTAGTTGGGAGGTTAGTTGGTTGGTTAGTTGGGAGGTTAGTTGGTTGGTTAGTTGGGAGGTTAGTTGGGAGGTTAGTTGGTTGGTTAGTTGGGAGGTTAGTTGGTTGGTTAGCGGGTAGGTTAGTTGGGAGGTTAGTTGGTTGGTTAGCTGGTAGGGTTGGTTGGTTAGTTGGGAGATTAGTTGGTCGGTTAGCTGGTAGGTTAAGTGGTTTGTTTGTTGCTAGGTTAGCTAGTAGGTCAGATTGTAGGTTAGCTGGTATGTTAGCTGGGAGGTTAGTTGGATGGTTAGCTGGTAGGTTAAGGTGTTGGTTAGCTGGTAGGTTAAGTGGCTGGTTAGCTGGTAGGTCAGATTGTAGGTTAGCTGGTAGGTTAGTTGGGAGGTTAGTTGGTTGGTTAGCTGGTAGGTTCAGTGGCTGGTTAGCTGGTAGGTTAAGTGGTGGGTTAGCTGGTAGGTCAGATTGTAGGTTAGCTGGTAGGTCAGATTGTAGGTTAGCTGGTAGGTCAGATTGTAGGTTAGCTGGTAGGTCAGATTGTAGGTTAGCTGGTAGGTTAGTTTGGAGGTTAGTTGGTTGGTTAGCTGGTAGGTTAAGTGGTTGGTTAGCTGGTAGGTTAAGTGGTTGGTTAGCTGGTAGGTTAAGTGGTTTGTTAGCTGGTAGGTCAGATTGTAGGTTAGCTGGTAGGTTAGTTAGGAGGTTAGTTGGTTTGTTAGCTGGTAGGTTAACGTAAGGTGGAGCTAGCTTCCAACAATGAAAAGTGGGTCCAGTATGCATGGTGTGTGTTAAAGTGCACAGAAGGAAAAGGAGGCCCTGATGACGTAAGGACAGCTGTGTGATGCTTTGTGCTTTGGTCTGCCTTAGTACAGCGTGATCACAAAAAGATTGAAGGAAGAAATGCAACATGAAACACGTGTTCTCTCATGTCTGGATGTGAGTTCTTAGAAGGGTTAGTCTGTGTTTTCAGTGTGTCCGACTGTAATGACCTCAGTCAGTAATGATGCAGGGTGTGGACAGCTGAATTACAAATAATGAATCATCATGATCATATGACAGACCTCTGAGCCTCTCATGCTAAGGACCTCTTACCCTCTCTTCTCAATCAGTGTGGGGATTTGTCTGGTTCCTTTGAGATCAAATCTGAGGAGCAAATACAAAACATAAAGACACGTGCGTGTGTGTGTGTGTGTGTGTGTGTGTGTGTGTGTGTGTGTGTGTGTGTGTGTGTGTGTGTCACTGTGAGCTACACACCTGCATACAATCTGCTCACCTGAATCTCATCAGCTCCTCCCTAGCTGTGTGTGCTTTGCTTTGCATCACTCCCCTCCTGAAAGATACCTCTCCTCTGCAGCAGCGACACACCCAAGCTCCCTGCAGACCTGGCTTTATTCCTCTCTGGTAGATTTGAATGAAAAGATTAGACCGGAACCCATCCCACCGTCACACCATTATCATCTGTCATCTCTCTCCATCTTAAATCAGTCCTGAAACATGCCTTAGCATTGTTCTGAGCACTTTGTCATAGAGTCAGTCTGAGGGATGTGAGTTTGAGTGCTCTCAATGAAGTGAAGGGTTAACAAGACACTCTAACCTGAACACTGATGTCGGTGTAAGTGTGTGCTCTGTTTAAGAAATTCATCAGCTTTTTATTTGCACTACTACTGTTGTTGTTGTTTTTGTTTTGTATGTGTGTGTGTTTTTTTGTGTTTTAGTGTTCTTGTAAATCAGGTGCTTTGGTCTATCAATCAATCTTTATTTATATAGCGCCAAATCACAACAAACGTTATCTCAAGACTCTTTTACAAACAGAGCAGGTCTAGACCACTCTATGTCAAATTATGAACAGAGACCCAACACCAAGACAGGATAAGACTCAGGCTGACCCCACCTTAATCCACCATGAGCATTGCACCTCACAGTATTTAGCTAGTTACAGTGGAGAGGACAAACTTCCTTTAACAGGCAGAAACCTCGAGCAGGACCAGACTCATGTTAGACAGACATCTGCCTTGACCGAGTTGGGTCTGGAAAAAGGGATAGAGGAGAATGAGAGAGAGAGGGAGCGGTGATAGTGATGAGACGAGTAGTAGCAGCTGTTGCTGCTGGAGTCCAGCACGTCCGTATTAGCTGGAGTCTGGAACGTCCACAGCAGGAGGACGTCTACGGCAGCTCAGAGGAACCTACGAGACAAGGGAGCTCAGGGACTCCAGAAGGGTCTATGGTTAGTAACTTTAATGGGACAGGTAGAGTTAAAGTAAGAGATGAGGGGGTTTGATTGATTGATTGATTGATTGATTGATTGATTGATTGATTGATTGATTGATTGATTGATTGATTGATTGATTGATTGATTGATTGATTGATTGATTGATTGACAGGTTCCTCATTAAACCACACTTCAAAACACCAAACTATCCCTTTTAACAACACTCACATTAGTTTTCATAAATGCTCTGTAAGTTTATTGTCTACCTGACTTTATTATTCAAAAACAAACATAGCTTTAATTCATTCTAATGTTCATTTATTCATGTATTTTAATGACGGCTCTGTGAATTAAGTGAACTTCTTCCAAACATTAAAAGCAGCTTTGGCCTCTGAGTGAAGAATTAAAAGTGATCTCAGAAAGCAGCTCTTAAAAGCATCACGTTATTATTTTTCATATCATGTTTGTACTTAATATTCAGTACGCGAGGTGAGTGTAGAGGTTAGCAGATCCATTAAAGCTCCCTGTCGTGTTCTCAGTTCAACTCTCAGGTTTTATCACTAATCACATCAGTCCAAGAGAATCCAAAGAAAAACACTTTTCAATAAATACAGCTGAAGTCAAATGCAGAGTGATCACTGAGAGCCTAATGGAGTGTAGGTGGGCTGTGGAAATAAAGAGAAAGGGTTGTTTCTTCACCTGAAACCAAAGAGAGACCACGTCACTGACTAGGTGAGAGCAACATCTCTACAGCTGAGCATCAGAAGAAGCAGCTCAGTAAACTTTTCAAACTGATCATTTCATTCTCTAACAGGTTTAAAACCAGCATGAGTCATCCACGTGTCCCTCTCTTGACAGGATTCTGGATTTAGACCAGAACCACATGGAAATTGAATATGTGCATGCTTCTGTCTAAAGTCAAATGATGTAATAACCCAAGCTTTCCTTCTTTTGCAGCAGTGCCTTCCTGTTCCTGTCATCTCTTCATGTAGTCCAATATGTAGCTGTAAGGTCATTTTGTTATTGTTTCTATTTTTTTCTTACCCCTTGTTAGTTTATATTGTTTTCATTTCTGACTCTGATTTTGTTTCCTTTAATGTGAATTCGTGTATATATATATTTCTATCTGTGCGGTGTCCTTGAGTGCCGAGAAAGGCACCTTTAAATACAATGTATTATTATTATTATTATTATTATTAAGATGCAGCTGCTGCCTGCAGTCTGTGTATGCGTAATCCAGTTATAAACAGAGATGATGTATGAAACTTACATGACCTTTAGTTTGTACACATAAGAGACATGACACATTCAAAGTTACTGCAAGAAATGACGTCATGATAAAGAGAAACAAACATTGAAGACCCTGTGTGTATGCTGCAGGTAAACCTATCCAACACGTCCAGGCTCTGCTCATTACAGTGAGAACGTTTCACTGGACATGTTATCTATCTATCTATCTATCTATCTATCTATCTATCTATCTATCTATCTATCTATCTATCTATCTATCTATCTATCTATCTATCTATCTATCTATCTATCTATCTATCTATCTATCTATCTATCGATACAAACAGAGCAGGTCTAGACCACTCTATGTTAAATCTACTTATGTATTTATTTATTTATTTACTTATGTATTTATGTATTTTATCTATTAAGATATGTATCTAACTACTTATTTATTATATTTGTGTATTTATTCGTACATGTATGTATTTCTTTATTTGAGTATTTTTTATGTATTTCTTAATTCATTTATGTATTTATTAATTTATGTGTATTTATTTATGTATTTATTTATGTTTTTATTTGTGTATTCATATATTAAATTATTTGTGTACTAATTTATTTATTTATTTACTTGTGTATTTATTTTTTGTGTTTATTGATGCATTTAACTTTCTGTTTATTTATTTATTTTTTCCATTTATTTATCTATCTATGTATTTATTTATCAAACTAAGTATTTATTCATTTGTGTATCTATTTATTTATTTTGGTATTTATTTATTTATATATCTACATATGTATTTATTCATTTCATTTATGTATCTATCTATATACCTATTTAACTAAATGCTTGTTTATTACACTGTGTATTTATTTGTACATTTATCTATTTATTTATTTATGCATGTTTTTATGCATTTATTTATTTGTGTATTCATGTATTTAATTATTTGTGAATTTATTTATTTGTGTATTTATTTTTTGGTGTGTTTATTTATATATTTATATATCTATTTAACTTAGTGCTTGTTTATTATACAGTGTATTTATTTGTTCACTATTTATTTATTTATGCATGTATTTATGCATGTATTTATTTGTGTATTTATTTGTGTATTCATGTATTTATTTATTTAACTCGCCACAGAAGATCAGAAAGTAATGCCTTCTCATTTCTAAAAGGTGTTGGCTGATTGTGTCAAGTCATGACGGTCAGTTTCCTGTCTTGCACACTTCACTGTATGAGAGGGATTTGAAGAGTTCACACATAGCTGGAGATGTTCCCAGGTGTAAAGCAGACACCTGGAAAGCCGAACAAGTTCACAAGCTTCAGTAGAAATCGAAGTAAACGCTGTGACAACACTCGGGTACACACAGGAACACAAGCTGTGAGAGCTGAGTCAGAGGAAACTCTTGATGTCCCTGCATGTCCTCATCAGATCACCTCATTCAGGATCCATGTGAACAGTGAAGTCTGAACCTCTGATTGGAAGGATTTAAGCTGAATAAACATATCACATTGAAGCTTTAGGTGGACAGAATACTGAGCCGGGTCAGGTGGTGTGTTTCCATCCATTCCATGAACTGCTGTGGACGGCTGTATGACCGGAGACAGAGGATGTCTCTGGGCCTTTAATCTGTCTTTTTAAAACATGAAATCAACACGTTAAAGACAGCTCTAACCATTCATCCTCACGCTGTGGTTACACAGACTCAGTGCATTTACAGAAACTACAGTTTAGAGCTGATATCTGAGCATGGACACGCTCTCTTCTCTCTGACAGGAGGTTGATTTATTCTCTTCTGCAGCAGACGGCGGGCCAACATCTGCTGTCTGCTCAGCTCTCACTGAGGCTTTGATTCAGCTGATCACCTGATTTTAATTGATCCTCTGAAGCATTGATTATCAGGTTTGTTAGCTTCAGTTCAGCTCCACTAATTCAGAACATGTTATTACCATGAGGGTGGCACTCCTCAGTCTGCCACATTTCTGCATGCAGAGTGTTTATCTTCAGGTTGAATCTGCAGGACTCTCATTTCATCACTTGAAACCCTCGTCTGAGTCAGTCAGACTTCTGTTCAAAAGAAACAGAAGTGACGGAATCTCCTTATCCCTGAGGAGAGGGTGTGTAAAGTCTTTATACTGTCTTCTGTTGATACCTGTTAATTTCTATCACTCTGGGATTATATGGGATTAACTTGCTTCCCTCTTATTTATGTGAATGTATTTATTGCTTTCGGGCCCCAGAGAACGTTTTGAAATGGGAAGAAGAGTTTTAGGTCCTCTGCTCCCAGGCGTTGGAGGAAGATGCATCAGCTTGTAGGTGCTTTGACTGATGACCTCTGTCATGTGATCCACGATATGTTGTCATGTTTTATAGTTTTGTGTTGTCCATAGCTTTGTTGGAACGTGCTGCTGCTGCAGATCTTGGCCAGGACCTTCTTGTAAAAGAGATTCTGAAAGCTGGGGTTGGTAGTCAGATTTAGATCCACTTTTTGTTCGACATGGTTAAAATAATATTTTTGTCCCGATGTCAATCAATCCATAATGTGTTCTTAAAAAAGAGGTAAAAAAATCTATCTAGAGCCGGAGTAAACCTGGGAAAACACCAACCAATCCCTGCCATCAGGAGCCAAATGATGAAACCAATCAAATCCTGTCCTGCCGTTCTGCCCGCCTCCTGCAGAGCGTACATTTCATGTTTGTTTGTGTTTTTAACTTTCACTATGAGAATGTTTTGGTGTTTTCTTACCGCTGAGTGAGACATGAGTTGAAGTAGTGCAAAACACAAACCATGTGCTGAGGACCGGTTTTGAATCAGTCACCATCATATGGTCGTGAATCAGCGGCACTCATGCATGTGAGCGGGGGCGTCATTTTGGAGGAGCTCCAAGGGGAGGGAGGGGGGGGGGATTAGTGTCCTGAGGAAATGCTACATTCAAATTCATGCTAGTTTTCCATGAATACCAACCCTAGCTTTAAGGTGAATGAGGGTTTCCTGCTTAAATAAAATATAAATGAATTGAATAAAGATGTGACTCACAGACATGCAGCTCTAGCAGGTAGAAACCTCCTGGCAGGTCTTTATTAGTAATGCAGACATTATATTTATATTTTAAAAGGCAAGTAGATACTTGTTGATGTTGTCACAGAAAAACAAAGACTTGTCCGATCCGTCACATCACCAGATCTGATAGGTTTCTATTCTAGTCAGTGTGTTAACTTCCACTGGATCCAGCGTTCCAGCTGCGTCTCTGATCCGGCAGGTCAGAGCCCTCTGGATCAGAGACACAAGACTTCTATTTTTGCCGGATGCCGGAGCACGACGCATCAATCTCAACAGAGCAGATGGAGCGGGACAGGAAGTCAGGTTTCACCAAAACAAAATGAAAACATACGGTTATTTTTCAGAATCAAACACTCTGTGTTATCACCAGATCGTATTTCACTTAACTACAACAACAAACCAAAGTCATGATGAGCGGAGCCAGACCTGGAGTCAACAGGTCAGAGGTTTTCAGAGGACCAGAAAGACAACATGGATGAGGAGAGGAGGAGGAGAATCCTTGATTCAGTGATTACCACAGGAAAACCTCGGCCACATGACTCCAGCTGTCCAGAGGTCCTGCTCCGTGCTGCATTCTGAAAACACAACCTCCAGGTGAAGGTTCAGTCCAGATGAAGGTTCAGTCTAGATGAAAGTTCAGTCTAGATGAAAGTTCATTCTAGGCGAAGGCTCAGTCCACGTGAAGGTTCAGTCCAGCTGAAGGTTCAGTCCAGATGAAGGTTCAGTCCAGATGAAGGTTCAGTCTAGATGAAAGTTCAGTCTAGGCGAAGGCTCAGTCCAGATGAAGGTTCAGTCCAGCTGAAGGTTCAGTCCAGATGAAGGTTCAGTCCAGATGAAGGTTCAGTCCAGATGAAGGTTCAGTCCAGATGAAGACGATGATGGACTAAGTGATGGACTAGGTGCTCTTTTAGATCTGATCTCAGACTCTATGTGTTTATTGGAGGACTGGACTCTGAGGTATAACCCTGCTCAGGACTGAAGTATCCTGCAGCTATGAAGGATCTGAAGTGCAGAGATGAAGCTGACAGACTCTCTCAGCTCAGCACCCTGATCATTTCAGTCTTTGAGGAGCAGCCCCCGTCTGTCAGTCTGACTCAGACCTCCTCATCATTTTGAAGCTCTGTTCATGTCCGTCTCACTGTACCCGTCTGATGTGTGTTTGTCAGTGTAAGAGAGGGGGAGTGTGTTCCTCCTCCTCTTCCTCCTGGAGCTGCACACTGAAGAGGAGCGATGAAGGAGGAGGTGTGAGGAGGACAAAGACCCAGGTGGGAGACAAAGACCAGAGAGCAGAAAGAAAGAAGGGGGCCCAAGAATAAAGAGACCAAGATGGATTTAAACTGGTAAACTGGGGGGGGGGCAATTCAAGAGTCTCATTAATCTGAAGGAGAGGAGCTTCAAAGGAGACGTTTTACACAATACAGTAGCCCCAATTTATCTGAACACACACACACACACACACACACACACACACACACACACACACACACACACACACACACACACACACACACACACACAGAGAGAGAGAGAGACAGGTCGCAGAAGCCCTGGACTGAGTTCTGTAAATGTTTGAGGATATTTTGAACTCTTGTTGTGTCTCACAGGATGGTTTTAGAGATTGGGCTGTTAGCAGCGACTGGAGAGAAACAAACAAAATTTTGCATTTAATCTCCAAACCTGAGGAATGAAGTGACGTGATGGCAGCACAGACCCATGGGAGCAGAAGTGGGATGCTGGAGGCAGAGGGAGACCTTTGTGTTCATAGTAGTATGGGAGGAAGAACCTTCAGTTATCAGGCCCCTCTCCTTTGTAATCATCTACCAGTCAGGGTCATGGAGGCAGACACCCTCTCTACTTTTAAGAGTAGGCTTCAAACTTTCCTTTTTGATAAAGTTTATAGTTAGAGCTGGATCAGGCTTGGACCAGATCTAAGGTATGCTGCTATAGGCTTAGACTGCCGGAGGAACTGACACACTGACACACTGGGATCCTACCTCACCCCCTTCCCCCTAACCCCCTCATCTCTTACTTTAACTCTCCCTGTCCCAATAAAGTTACTAACCATAGACCTTTCTGGAGTCCCTGAGCTCCCTGGTCTCGTAGGTTCCTCTGAGCTGCCGAAGACGTCCTCCTGCTGTGGACGTTCCAGGCTGATACGGACGTGCTGGACTCCAGCAGCAACAGCTGCTACTACTCGTCTCATCACTATCACCGCTCCCTCTCTCTCTTATTCTCCTCTATCCCTTTTTCCAGACCCAACTGGGTCGAGGCAGATGTCTGTCTAACATGAGTCTGGTTCTGCTCGAGGTTTCTGCCTGTTAAAGGAAGTTTTTCCTCTCCACTGTAACTAGCTAAATACTGTGAGGTGCAATGCTCATGGTGGATTAAGGTGGGGTCAGCCTGAGTCTTATCCTGTCTTGGTGTTGGGTCTCTGTTCATAATTTGACATAGAGTGGTCTAGACCTGCTCTGTTTGTAAAAGAGTCTTCAGATAACGTTTGTTGTGATTTGGCGCTATACAAATAAAGATTGATTGATTGATTGATTGATTGATTGATTGATTGATTGATTGATTGATTGATTGATTGAAGTTCCTCATTAAACCACACTTCAAAACACCAAACTATCCCTTTTAACAACACTCACATTAGTTTTCATAAATGCTCTGTAAGTTTATTGTCGTTTGTTGTGATTTGGCGCTATACAAATGAAGATTGATTGATCTCCTCAGACAAACCACAAGCCTGTCTTTTGCTGATCTGTCCTCACCCCGACAGAGGACAACAGTCTCATTCAGCTGGTTGTCCACCTGAAAATATATGCCGAGTGTTTCTGTGACCGTGCTCACATAAATAAGTCTGCCCCCGTTTAAAACCCAAACTAAAATCACCACAGGGGTGAGGGTGAGAACAGCTGCTGACGTCAACACGAAACCCTCCACAGATCAGTGTCTCTTCAGGCTGTGTGGTCCTGACACGGTTGGCATAGTAGTTTCTCATGCATGAGCAGCAGCAACATGTGCACATGAGCAACCACTCCTATTGCCACCTTGCATAATCGATAGAAAGATGTTAGTTTTCCCGTAGATACATGTGAAAAAGTGGGACTGTCTCACATCGACATGGCGTCTCAGAGTAAAGCCGAACCTGAAAGCTCTAAAGGATCAGAGGAAACAAAGCTGAGCTGACTGTCAGAGGAAGACGGTGCAAAGGAGACTCCTGTACAGAGAGAGGAGGATCAACGATCAACCAGAGCACAATATAATATCATGCAACCTTCAAGCATGCCATTAACCAGCTTCACAGTCTCCCATAAGCTGATCAGGATGAAGTCTGGAGAAATTTAACACAAATGAAATGATGAGACATTTCCATAACCGGACATGTCTGGAGACTCGGTAAGTGATCGTCTCCCCTCTTTCCTCCCTCCCCCTCTCTCTCCTCCCTCCCCCTCTCAGTGCAGCAGGTTGGCATCGTGCTGTCTCTCAGAGCATGATCACATCAAGACTTGAATTCATCCAGTTAAACATTTGAAGTAAATATTTTGGAATACTGCATCATGGAGGGCAGTGTCACATTAAGAGGTTGAGCCTGGAGCAATGCAGGGACTGGGGAGGGGGGGGAATCAGGCTTCAGCACGTTATGGGCAGCTGGGTCTAGCATAGGGGTTTCCAAAGTGTGGGTCGGGACCCCCTGGGGGGTCGCGAAACACAAATGGGGGGTCGTGAGATGTCTTCCAGAATGTTTTTGTTTTTTTTAAGTTCTCTAAAAATAGTAATTTTACCCATTATAGTAAAAAAGTATGGACAAAATAGTATAACCTTGAAATAAAACCTTGAAAATATAAAGTGTAATGAGTTTTCTGCCTTTCTTTTCTCCAGATGACTCCTAAGTTTAGGGTTAGTGAACAGTTCATTATCAAAAGCATCAGTAGCAGCAGATTAATTCATAACAGCACAGGAAACACAGACACATGCTCATATAGGTAGGGTCATTTTCTGCAGACCAGCTAAATGAAGACACATTAAATCAGTTTGAGGGACAGTGGGGGTCGCGAGGCTTTGGCACCTATATTTTGGGGGTCATGGGCTGAAAAGTTTGGGAACCACTGGTCTAGTGTGAGTACGCCCCAAGAGACAGACATCCTTATGGCCTGTCCTTTACAGGAGGCAGCCTCTGAACTGATGCATTACAAAACACACAGACTTAGTGCAACCCGCTGCACCTCGACTCTCAGATACAGTCCATCAGATACTGAATACACCCTGCTCACTAGGACTTCATCTCTGTGTCACCTTGTTCAGTTCAGCAGATACGGTACAGTCATGGTGGAGAGCCAAACCCAGGTTTCTGAAAGTGTCCAGGGTCCTGATGTTAGAGGTTCTCCATGATTCAGTCTGTTTAATGTCTTTGTGAGGACTC
Organism: Notolabrus celidotus; assembly: GCF_009762535.1. Lineage (NCBI taxonomy): Eukaryota > Metazoa > Chordata > Actinopteri > Labriformes > Labridae > Notolabrus > Notolabrus celidotus. The sequence goes on along the minus strand of NC_048286.1, from coordinate 452,708 downwards.
ATCATGAACACAGTTTCACATCTCAGCAGTTTAGTCATTACTAACGGCGCCCCATACAAATTCACACTGCCACCTAGTGGAAGTACCAAAAAAGGAGTTCCATAAGAGATACAGATATCCTAACCCCAGTCTGTCAGTACTGACTCCTACGGGTTATAGCCGGACTGCCCACTGTAAATGTTTTAAAGGAAGTTTTGGAGTCCACAAAGAGATTTCACAACACTCAAAGACAGAACTGACCCAGTCTATGGGACGGACAAGATAAGATGCTATTGCTAAGTCTGTATCACTTTATGAAGCTTTTATTTTGGTATTTCTGAGAGGCGGCAGAGTGGATTTACATATCAGCTCAATATTTAGGATCGCAGAGCAACATTTAAAATTTATATTTAACATTTATATTTAAAGCTGGAGTAGGACATGTTATTTTGATACATTTTTCTCAATCACGAGCAAAAAGCGATGTATACATCGATAGGGAGTAATACACAAAGTGATCTAACACTGAGATGAGAAATCTCAGTTGTCTGTGTCAGCAGCTAGACTGCAATAAGTTCGTCCAATCATTCATTCGCTACTGAGCGCAATGATTGGCTGATCGGCCGGATGACCTGTGACCTGCCGAAAGACACACCTCCTGTTTACAGGAGTGCGCGTGACCTGACTGAGATTGTCATCAACAGGCTGTTCACTAACGCAGAACATCTGATAAACATGTCAGAGAGAGAGAAACCAACGATTTAGCTCAACTTCTGCCCTCAAGTTCTGCCGCTAAACAGAGCAAGAAGAGGGAGACTGTGATGGAAAAGGAGACGACTTAAAAACACTGGATGAAGATACAAACACGAGTCAATATTCGGGCTGCATTTCTGCGACGGCTGAAGGATTTGAAGGGTCTCCAAAGCGACGCCATGGTTGCTGATTTTCTACTGGACAGGTAATCATGTCATTTCATTTGTCTTTGTGTTCATGGTTTAGTTCATCTATGAGACAGCTAGCAAAAACTTCGGCTAATGCTAGCGGCAGGCTAACAGCTTGTAGCTATGTTTTAGCAGACCTGTGTACAGTCTGTTAGCTTGTAGCTCTGTTTATAGAGACCTGTGTACAGTCTGTTAGCTGGTAGCTCTGTTTATAGAGACCTGTACACAGTCTGTTAGCTGGTAGCTCTGTTTATAGAGACCTGTATACAGTCTGTTAGCTGGTAGCTCTGTATCAGACCTGTGTACAGTCTGTTAGCTGGTAGCTCTGTTTATAGAGACCTGTGTACAGTCTGTTAGCTGGTAGCTCTGTTTATAGAGACCTGTGTACAGTCTGTTAGCTGGTAGCTCTGTATCAGACCTGTGTACAGTCTGTTAGCTGGTAGCTCTGTTTATAGAGACCTGTATACAGTCTGTTAGCTTGTAGCTCTGTATCAGACCTGTGTACAGTCTGTTAGCTGGTAGCTCTTCTGTTGCTCTTTATCCACGCCATGATCCACGCCAACATGTTTACCTTCAACAGCCATTATTTTTATTTCTGTAATAAATACATTTTCTAATAAAAGTAAATGTAAAACAACTCTTTGATATTGCAATTATTTGTTTTAATGTTGTATGTTACTTGATATGGATTTAAATTATTTTGTGATTTGAAGAGAGAAGGCCAGTGTAAATTTAAAGATTTATTTAACAAATGTAAACACAGCACACTCAAGTATTTTTTTACATGAAGATAAAATATAAAATATATTCAAAGGAACTAAAGGGTCACCATACAAGTATTGAATGTAATCATGTCATAGTTTCATTCACTCTCCACTGAAACCTTTATACTGTCCATGTGGAAGGGTCACAGATTTTCCAGATACAGTAACAAGGTATTACTCCTCTATGACCTGCACCAACTGTTCCATGCTGCCAGACAACAACCTGTCTGTGCAGCATGGCGGAACTTTCTGTTCCTGTCCCCAGAATCTGGAGCTCGTCCCCGGTCGTTGCTCGTCTGGCTCTGCCTTGCACTCGACCCCGGTCTCGTCCTCTCCGACCTGAGGTGCTTGGCTCAGGATCGTAATCAGCAGTCATCATGAGAGCTCTAACAAGCACAAAAGACAGTCAATATGTTGTAGTTCCAACACGAAAATGAAGACTGTCAACAATGGTGAACGCTGATAAATATATAGGCACTGTAGCCGTCTAGTAACTAAACATCATGAATGCTAAATCAAAATAAACATGTCTAGCCAACTTACTCTAGCTGTATTTCAGATGATAAAATCAAACACACGTAAAGCTAACATGTAGGCTATGCTGTGCATTCTAACTAATTACATTATGTTTTAATGTGGTAATATAATCGGTTTACTTACATGGGAGATAGACGTGTTTTCCTTCCATGAAAATAAAGTCAATCGCTCGCTGCTCCACAGCTAGCTATCATGACGTCATCCTCCAGCTGTAGTCTGCCACAGCGCGTTCATGTGTTTGGAGGCGTGTCCCTCCCCTCTCCCTACAGGCTGCTCTGAAGGAGGGGGAGGGCTCTGTTCGGCTGTGTGCTTTCAAAATCAAGCTAACTGCTGCGGCTTTCTCAGGATGTCCTACTCCAGCTTTAACATTTATATTTAGATTCAACATTTATATTTAACATTTATATTTAGATTCAACATTTATATTTAACACTTAGATTTAGATTCAACATTTATATTTAACATTTAGATTTAACATTTAGATTTAGATTCAACATTTATATTTAACATTTATATTTAGATTCAACATTTATATGTAACATTTAGATTTAGATTCAACATTTATATTTAACATTTATATTTAGATTCAACATTTAGATTTTACATTTAGATTTAGATTCAGCATTTAGATTTAACATTTAGATTTGACACTTAGATTTACATTTAGCATTTGGATTGAACATTTTGCATTTAACATTTAGATTTAAAATGTAAAATTTGTATTTAACATTCAGATTAAACACTAAGCATTTATTTTAACATTTAACAATTAGCATTTAACATTTAGATTTAAAATTTAACATTTTACATCTAAATTGAACATTTGGATTTAACAATTAGCATTTAACATTTAGATTTAAAATTTAACATTTAGATTTAACATTTAGATTTAGATTTAGCATTTGGATTTAACAGTAAATTAAATATTTTTTCACAACAAAATGAAATATGAAGAACACAACTATTTCTATAAATGTTAAAAAATTAGCATTAACTCTCACTAATAATAGCAACGCCCAGAGACGACCAGTTCACACACATCATATCAAATTATTCCACAGATTTATCAGACTCCAGCCCGTTGACAATGAGGTGAAACCCTTAGTTCCATTAGCATGCTATATATGTAGTCTAACCAATATAGATAAGACTTTATAATTGGACCATGTCAAGCAGACTTGGAAACAGCAGCAGAGCAGGCGAGAGCATCTCTGAGTTACTGATCAATACAACTTTAACCATGAGCAGCAACAATGCTCAAAGTTGCGATCACGTGCTACGATGCACTCTCCCTGATTTAACATCTGAAATGTGAAGAAGATACTAACGTCCTTTAGAGAGGCAGGGGGAGTGGAGGCGTGAAAATGAATCATGAGTTTACTCTGTGATCATTTATCTGATGATGTCTCCAGAATAAACACCGTGGATTGTTCAGGTGCCGCTGTGATGTTTCTGAGGTGACATCTTTCACTGACTCAGCAGGTATCTGACTGTAAGTGAACAACACTGCATGCAAACAGAGCAGCATGCAGTCAGCCAACAGGATGACAGGAAGTGAGCCTGCTTTATTAGGCAGGTCTCTGCACCTGTACTCTGTCACACCTGCACTCCTCTGAGCTCATGATCCTCACCCCTTCATCCCTTCATCCGCAAACTTCATCAGCTCGTGTCCAGAGAAATCTTCTCTCTCAACTCTTATCTCATCAGGGTGTCTGTGCACTCAAGCACACACACACACACACACACACACACACACACACACACACACACACACACAGATGATGATGATGGGTGTTATCCTCAGGATAACATTCATCTAGCTCATTTAAATCACGTATATTGTTGGGAGGTGTAGATGAGGGGCTGCGTTGTGAATAAGAACAGTCTTATTTCTCACACTCTCTCTGTGATTCTTCTTTCATGTGTCCACTCTGCTGCTGGAAATTGCTGACCTGTTATTTCTCACAGGTGATCATCAAAGATTCATCTCTGAAGATGATGAAAGGAAGATGAAGTGCAGCAAAATGAAAACCTTTCCTGAAACTGAGGGGTCAGAGTCGTGCAGTCCCCGACAGCCGTATCTGTCCGTCTGTCAGAACGTGGAGGTTTGTCCGAAATGTTCAGCGTCTGATTTTACTACCTGATGCAGAATGACTTTACCTCATACTATCAGGTGTGTTTATTTCGGGTGTGGCTCATGTCAGTGTTGACGCTTTGATGAGCGATTATTCAGAGAACTCAGAGCGGTCATCTCTTCTGTTTTCTGTTTCAAACCTGGACATACCGGACTCACTGCCTCACTACACTCTAACAATGATTTAAAAAACAAGCTTCACCTTTATAAATAAAACACATCAGTGTCATTCTTCAGACCTCAGACCTGTGGAGGAGTCAGTAATCAGGGTGAGAGATGGACCGGGATGGGACAGGGAGAGTTGAAGTAAGTGATGGGGAACGGGGCAAACATCAAACAGGAAATTGACCCAGTACTGCATGGGGTGAAGAAAATGTCACATGGTCAGAGCTCATAGAGCGAGCAAATAGTTCAACAGTTTCAGAATAATGTTCCTCAGAGTAACAAAGAGTTAGTGGATTCCATCATCATGGTCTACTGTTCTTGGTATCTTGTCACATGGATGTAACGTATGAACCACGTCACAGGACGTCACTCTGGGTAAGGTTATCAGAATCAGAAATACTTCATTTATCCCGGGGGGAAATTCAGTCATTACAGTTGCTCTATACACAATAATCAAGAATATCGAATAATATTAAAAGAAGAAGTTGTTAATAAGATATAAATACAATACAATGAAAATAATAATAATAAAAGTATGTACAGAAGACAGAATAAGCTATGTAGAAAATAAATCCATGGTTTAAGTCCCCAGAGATCAGGAAGAGGGCACTCTGGTGGTCTGTCTGGAGATCAGGAAGAGGGCACTCTGGTGGTCTGTCTGGAGATCAGGAAGAGGGCACTCTGGTGGTCTGTCTGGAGATCAGGAAGAGGGCACTCTGGTGGTCTGTCTGGAGATCAGGAAGAGGGCACTCTGGTGGTCTGTCTGGAGATCAGGAAGAGGGCACTCTGGTGGTCTGTCTGGAGATCAGGAAGAGGGCACTCTGGTGGTCTGTCTGGAGATCAGGAAGAGGGCACTCTGGTGGTCTGTATGGAGATCAGGAAGAGGGCACTCTGGTGGTCTGTATGGAGATCAGGAAGAGGGCACTCTGGTGGTCTGTCTGGAGATCAGGAAGAGGGCACTCTGGTGGTCTGTATGGAGTCTGGCTATGGCAGCGTTGAGAACATTGGACGCTGTAGTCGGGTTGGCAGAGGGGGGATGTAAACAGCTACCAGTATGACATGTGAGATCTCCCTGTGCAGATTCACAGCGCTCTCGCTGCTATCCCGGTCTGCCCGGACAGTCTGGAGGCCGTCAATGGAGACGTTGTGGTCGGGAATATCCTGATGCAGCCACGTTTCCGTGAAGCACACCATGCTACATTCCTGAAACTCCGTCTGACTCCTGGCTAGTCCTGTTAGCTCGTTCATCTTCATGAACCAACGGGCTAGTGATGTTGGGATCACCGCAGACTTTTCTGAGTAAAGGCTGGAAAAAAGGTTGAATACTGGGGGCTTCTTGCTAATGCTAGCATCGTAGCAAAGGTTTTCATCATGGTGTCTCATCAGGTAAAATTAGTCCACCCCTTGATGTACATGAGCTTTCTTTTTCTTCAGTGAACAGACTTTTATAAAGTCTTTCATCCTTCACATGAAGTCTGAAATGAAGACTGTAAATCTGCTGTTGTTGTTTCCTCCAAACTAACGTTACCTGACTAGCCACGGAGCTGAGGTTACTCTCACTGAAGGTCAAACAGTCACAGTCTGGACAGAGGTCACAGTCGCCAGGCCATCATCCGGTTGGTATTCCATGTGATCTCTCTGAGCTCCTCGTGGTGTTTCACAGTGAAGGCAGATATTCTGTGTGAAAGGTGTATCATTGAAATTCAACAGGTAGCCTCACTTTGTCTAATTATGCTGCCTCACACTCAGACACTCAAACATCTCTGTGTTGATGCTGTCAGTGATTTAAGAGCTCATGAGCATCACTCATAACGTAACATAAGGTTTAACCTGTTTTCATTCAGACAGGTGAGCAGTGAAGAGGAGGATCCCCGAGGACTGTCGAGTACACCACATCTTAAACTGAGGGACACAGAATGTTTTCATACATATTCAATCAGCTTAAACAGTGTGTGTGTGTGTGTCTGTGTGTGTGTGTGTGTGTGTGTGTGTGTGTGTGTGTGTGTGTGTGTTGTAACACATTAAAGGGAACACAGGAATACATAATTAATTGTATGTGTTAGCATTAAAGTCACAGATCATGTCAGCCATTGTCTGCTCAGTAAGTTTTGGACGCAGGCATGTTCTTGTAACCAACGGGTCTCAGGCGGCGTGTCCACTGACAGTTTTTTTTGCACCAGTAGCGCCCACGACCTCATTTTCTGAGCACTTCTCGCCAGCGTTTACTGTTGCTAGGTAACGAAAGTCGTCACGTCGACACTTCTGCGTCCCGTCATGTCTGTTTTAAAATGCTCTGTATGCTTCATACATGCTTTCATTCAATGACATTTTAACATGAAACTGTATAACATATAGATACAGATCGTGTCCTCCGCTCACCACCGAGGGGAACAGTTTGAGGCTTTTCATTCTGGGTCGATCTAGTTTGGCAGCAGCAGAGAGCAGCAGCAGCAGAAGCAGCAGCAAATCTGTCAGGACTCTTCATAATCCTGAGTATTTTTCCATTTTAAACTTCATCTCCTTCTGGCGTTTGTCCTCTTTTATAAAGGAAGAGTTAAATGTACAGCTGAAAACTTTGTTAATGAAAGAAAAACTAAGCTCATGCTCCTAGCTGCTGCCACCTTACACTAGGCCAGGCAGAGGCCCAGCAGCAACCAGCCTCCACCAGGCCAGGCTCAGGCTCAGGCTCAGGCCCAGCAGCAACCAGCCTCCACCAGGCCAGGCTCAGGCTCAGGCCCAGCAGCAACCAGCCTCCACCAGGCCAGGCTCAGGCCCAGCAGCAACCAGCCTCCACCAGGCCAGGCTCAGGCTGAGGACCAGCGGCAAACAGCCTCCAACAGGCCAGGCTCAGGCTCAGGCCCAGCAGCAACCAGCCTCCACCAGGCCAGGCTCAGGCCCAGCAGCAACCAGCCTCCACCAGGCCAGGCTCAGGCCCAGCAGCAACCAGCCTCCACCAGGCCAGGCTCAGGCCCAGCAGCAACCAGCCTCCACCAGGCCAGGCTCAGGCCCAGCAGCAACCAGCCTCCACCAGGCCAGGCTCAGGCTCAGCAGCAAACAGCTTCCACCAGGCCAGGCTCAGGCCCAGCAGCAACCAGCCTCCACCAGGCCAGGCTCAGGCCCAGCAGCAACCAGCCTCTACCAGGCCAGGCTCAGGCCCAGCAGCAACCAGCCTCTACCAGGCCAGGCTCAGGCTCAGCAGCAACCAGCTTCCACCAGGCCAGGCTCTGGCCCAGCAGCAACCAGCCTCTACCAGGCCAGGCCAGGCTCAGGCCCAGCAGAAACCAGCCTCCACCAGGCCAGGCTTTGGGTCAGAATCAACCAGCTCTCACCAGGCCAGGCTCAGCAGCAACCACCTTCCTCTCAGGCTAAGGCTTAGCAACAACAAGCCTCCATCAGACCAGGCCAGGCTCCAGCAGCAGCTTCTTGCCCCCAGGCTGGGCTCAGGCTCCGGCAGCAGCACAGCTTCTCCCAGGCCAGGCTCCAGCAGAAGCTAGCTGACACCAGGCTTGGTCCAAGCTCCAGTAGCAACACAGCCTTTACAAGCCTGAGCTCCAGTAGCTGCTAGCTATTAGCTAGTCCTGCAAGTATCATTTCAAGATTCTATTGTAGCTTTGTCTATCTTTTCTGCATATTCTTCATCCAAAGCAAAGCCTCCAAAAAAAAGCAATACGGAAGATGAACTTATATCACTCTCTGTTTTACATGAGCTTCTGGACCAAAAGGCTTTTTATAAAGACCTTTTAGATCAACAGGAAAAATCGTATAAATCTTTTGTTCAGATGATCATGGACTCCACCAACAAACGGATTGACAATTTAAACAGCGAAGTTGGAAAAATAGCTCAAAGTCTAGAATTTTCTCATTCAGAAATTGAAGATTTAAAGGTGGGACTCAGCACTTCTGTGGAATGTTGCAAATCTGTTACCAAGGACCTAGGAGTCATAAACTCGTCTTTAACCAACCTGATCTCAAAAGCAGATTATCTGGAAAACCAAGCTAAAAAAAAAAAATCTTCTTGTTGATGGAATCCCTGACTCCAAATCTGAGACATGGCAGGAAACTGAGACTAAAGTAAAAAAAATAATATCAGAGCACCTTAAGTTGGATCCCTCTCTTATTGAACTGGAGAGGGCTCATAGATCTGGGAAGTACGAAGAAGAAGGTCATCCCAGAACTGTGGTGGTAAAGCTCCTCAGATTCAAAGACAAGGAAGAAATCCTTAAAAAAGCAAAAAATTTTAGGGGAACCAAGATCAATTCACTCAACAAAGCTCTCAATTCACCAGTCAATCTACGTTCCGACCCTCACCTATGGTCACGAGCTGTGGGTAGTGACCCAAAGAACAAGATCGCGAATACAAGCGGATGAAATGAGCTTTCTCCGCAGGGTGTCTGGGCTCAGCCTTGGAGAGAGGGTCAGGAGATCAGACATCTGGTAGAGGCTCAAAGTAGAGCTGCTGCTCCGCCGGATCGACAGGAACCAGATGAGGTGGTTCGGGCATCTGGTCAGGATGCCTCCCGGACATCTCCCTGGGGAGGTGTTTTGGGCATGTCCGACTGGGAGGAGGCCACGGGGAAGGCCCAGGACACGCTGGCGAGACTATGTCTCTCAGCTGGCCTGGGAGCGCCTCGGTATCCTCCCAGAAGAGCTGGTGGAAGTGGCCGGGGAGAGGAGTGTCTGGGCTTCCCAGCTGAGGCTGCCCCCGCAACCCAGACCCGGACAAGCAAAAGAAGATGGATGGATGGATGGATGGTGTGCCATTAAATGCTTTCTTCGTCAGAAAAGGACTTAAGGACATCGCCAGGAGAAAGGACGATAAAAATGTAATACAATGAATATTTAATAATGTTGGTTTGCTGTGTTATGTGTTTTAAACTGCTCATAACAAAGATGCACCCAGACAAAGACGCATACTCAGAGACCCTCAAACACATACAGATCCTTATCTGTCCATCTAAACCAAGTCGTAAATACCTTTCTTTTCAGCTCACCATCTAAGGGACAAGTTTTAGACATTTCCAAAATGTATATTAACACATGATTTTATCATTCTGAAGCTAACATAAAAACTTCCCGGACGCTGACGCTCTTGCGTTTCCATCTTTTAGGGCAAGGCCTCTGCCAGGCCTTGTCTTCTCGTAGGCCTCTCCTAAATACTTTAAGCCTCTTCTTAATCTTCCTTTGTCCCTCGTGGCAATTCTAATTTTCTAGAAACCTTTTACTGCTGTGAAACCAAACTCAGCGTTGATAATTTTACTGCAACCAAAGTAACTTCTTTAAATTTCTCTTTTATTCGACTAAAGTCTATTTTTCGTTTTAAGAACATTTTTTTTTCTATTTCCAATCTTTGACACTAAAGCCACGCACAGCAAAGCAAAGCTTGTCTTTTTAATAAAGACATCATTCTTAGTCTACGAGACTTCTTTTTATATTTTTGACCATGAGTCATCACTCCCACATCTGGAGCAGCAGTCTGTGGACGAGACCACGCGACCACGCAACAGAGCCAAGCCGTCTACCCCCGGGCCAGCCGATACAAATCTCCTCTTCACGGCGCCATCTTTCGGCGGACACGAAGACAACACGCTGAGAAACTGGAGCAAACTCCGCTGGATGACAGTAAGACTGTAGGCCTACCTGGTCGATGTTGATTTAGGCTTCATTCTTAAAGTCCCATAATTTCACTTTATTTCCAAATCAGAGATTTAAATTAGTGTCTAAAACTCTGTTTAAACAACTAACTAAATCGTCATCACCAAATCATATAGTAGTGTACTACTAGCTATCCTTGCTCAAAGGTATGTTTGTCTGTTATTTATCTATGTTCATTATCTGCCAGAATCATAATCTATTCATCATTCTATTTACATTAAACTTCATATATTATAAAGGATTCTGTCTGTATAGTCATTTCGAAGCAGGGTGGGCCAATGTGTTTGTAAAGAATTCATGACTTCAGATTTAAATTGTACGAGACTGATTTTTATTTGGTCAATCATCAGTGTTCAATTTTCATAATTGATCACTGTGATTGATCCCCAGATTCCGACTCTGGGTGGTGCCCCATTGATTTATATGAGGAAAAATTATTTGAAATATTTATTTCATTCAAAAATATTTTTTTAATTAAAATTAATTTTTGAAATATTAATTCCATATTTTAATATGTGACTTACCCATACAAACCGCTACAATGACAAGGCCGGGATTCATGGGGCTCACATTGTGAGTGAGAGGTTCAGGGAACATGAGACTTCATGTTCACATATCTATTGACCCCCACAGAGTCCAGACCTCAGCCCCGTTGAGAATCTTTGAGATGTGCTGGAGAAGACTTTGTGCAGCGGTCTGACCCTCCCATCACACGAGATCTTGGGAGAAAATTAATCCAACTCTGGACGGAAGTAAATGTTGTGACATTGCAGAAGCTTACGGAAATGATGCCATGGCGAAAATGTGGCGTATTCAGAGCTGAAGGCGAAATGAAATATTAGTGTGCAACTGTTTTTGGGACGGGCAGTTAAAATAATGTTTTACCAACCTCAACAGAGTCACCTGTAGCAGCAGCATGCCGCCCTCTCAACCTAAGTGTCAGCATCATTGTCACACCGCTCCACAGGGATCTAACGTCCCACTAATGCTGAAGAGAGGAGATAGATCATCTCACTCTTGTCATGAGTGTCGTCCATGAAGTTTGGCCTTGTTTTTTAAAAACATCATATCCAGTCAAATCTGCAGATCACAGCAGGAGTTCTTGGTACTCTGGATGTGGTCAGCCTTCAACTTCACCCCCGTTGAAGGTTGCTGTTGTCTGATCATCTGCAGAGGGAGGTGCTGGAGAGATGACTTCAATCAAACCCATAGAATAAAATGTTCATGTCTATATCCTCAATTTTAAAATCTACCTCAACATCATCCTCTGTCTGATCATCAGTTCCTTCATCAATGGTACAGAGAGAGACAGAAGCACTTGAGATGCTGACTCCATTCTTGTCACTGAGGAAGCAGTATTTGTAATCTTGTATCTCTGCCTAGTACTGTAAGCCCCTACTGGTGTCACTTGGTACTTGCAGCGGCAAAGCCTCCATGCTCACCTCCAAACCCAGGACTGGATGCAGGACCCCAGAGACAACAGATGAATGGATGGGGTTCACAGTTATGAGCCAGTTCCAACACTAGATCCAGTGGCTCTTAAAGGAGCTCATCCAATTCACCAGCTGTAATTGTGATGAGGACTGGAGCAACCATGCAGCTGCAAGAAGAATGGTGTGAAGTGTATCTCAGCATGCAGAAGTTGTACAGGCAGGGCATGCAATCCATGATGATGTAGAGTCTGGAGAAGATGAAGACGAAACTCTTGAGATATTTGTCTGTGTTGTTTTTTGACAGCATTTTTGTGTGAGTAGTATTTGAGATATTGAAATAAACAAATAGAGCTTCTTTTGATTGTATGTGTAAAAGTGGGCGTGGCCATTTTTCCACCAAGGAGTGTTTTTTACAAACAAATGTTTGCAATGCATTCAGAATCCCAAATAACCCCTAGTTTGACCCTCACAAGCTGCTGAAGGCAGAATTTAACATTTTCAGTTTTCACCAATAAGGTTCCAGGTACCCAAACTTTAAACAGATGTCGTGGATTTTACTACAGGAGTTGAGATTAAATATTTTAACATGTTTTATTAGAGACCTTTATGAACACATTGGTGAAGACATTTTTTGGTAAGGAATTTATTCCCAGATTTGCCAAATATGGGCTCATCTTCCCTGACTGTTAGCTTCTCTTCATGCAGATATCTGTTTATAGAGAGAAAGAAAATCTCCCCAGATTAACAACCATGGGAGCCGTCATGATGCTGGAGTGTGTTCCTCCTGCTTTTGCTCTCCATACAGACTGTTTGTCCTGCAGACACCTGACACTCGAGGAACAGCAGGATTTCCACATTGGAATGAACACAAACCTCCATAAGTCCTGTGGTTTTATTAGAGCAGGAGTAGGAGATGATTCAGATAGTCAGTGTTTGAATTATGATGAGAAAGCTGAAGTATCGTGGCCTGCTGACAGATGCTTACATAACTTGAAGACTACATCTGTTATATCCATTTTTTTTGAACACCTGGAGATTACCTAATGTGTTTCATTATGAATGTAAAGTGAACAATGTTCCTGAGGTTGTCTCCTGTGATGCAGAGAGGTCATCTGATCAGATTAAATGTAGATATTTGCATTAGACTGTGAGTCACTGTGGATTTGGTGAATCCTCTTTATCACTTCAGAGGATCCACAGATGCTCCCCGTCCCCCCTTTAACTCTTAGTAATGGTTTGGGTCAGTGTTTGTTGACCTGAAGCGTGGGACTTCAGGGCCTCCTGCTGTTGTTATGAAGCAGAATAAAGCTTTGAAGGTATAAGAACACTGAATGTAAAAACATCTCTTAATGTGGGGGATCGTTCTCTGTCACTCTACCACAGATCGATTCACCTTCACAATGATTGATATAGAGTGGTCTAGACCTCCTATGTTTGTAAAAGCGTCTTGAGATAAGCTTTGTTGTGATTTGGCGCTACACAAATAAAGATTGATTGATTGATTGATTGAGACCAGATGAAAGATATTGATTTATGAACGTTGTGATCACGGCTGCGTCTCTCATCAGGTTCATTTGATTCAAAATATTGCAATTACAGCTTCATGGTCATTCTTTACACACCTGATTCAACGACTTATTTACAAAGCCGAGTCTTGTAAGAGAGAGATCCTCCTAAGTTCCCTGTGTTTTTTTTACTGATGAGAATCGACTGCATTCGATTGGAGAAATGTATATCAGTGATAATCAATCATAGCTCAGTTGATAAATTGGCCCCAGGTTCCTATCCCTCTGTCTCTTTCTAACCACTCTTGGTGTCATAATGGATGGTGATGTTAAATTAGATAAACAGATCAATTCTGTAGCCCGATCTTGTTTTTACCATTTGAGGCTTTTATCTGAGATTAAATCTGTTTTATCTTTGAATGATTTTGAGAAAGTGATACATGCTTTTATTTAGACTTGTCTGGACGACTGTAACGCACTTTAAGTAGGCGTTAACCAGACCTCCCTCACGCCTACAGTCAGCCCAAAATGCTGCTGCTCCACTTTTAACTGGCACCCGTAAGCGAGAGCACATCACCCCCATCCTCTCCTCCCTCCACTGGCCCTCTGTTCATTTTAGGATTTAAGATTGTATTGTTTGTTTTTAAATCTTTAAATGAAGTAGCTCCACAGTATATTTCTGATCTCCTGCAAAGCTACACCCCCGCAGGGTCTTTGAGGTCCACTGGTCAGCATCTTCTTGTGGTCCCTAAAGCCAGGCTGAAAACCAGGGGTGGCCATGCCTACTTGACAGTGGCCCCCAAACTGTGGAACGAGCTGCCCCCATGTTAGACTGTCCCCAACATTAAGGACTTTAAATCCTGTCTTAAAACATATTTTTACTCCTTGGCTTTTAACCCATCATGAGAGTTGTGTGGTCTCTGTCTCTGTCTGTTGTTTACTTTATTTTTATTTGCTCTTACCGCATATTTATTTATTTCAAAGTGTTTTATGTGTTTTATTATCATTCTTTTATTGTATTTTATTTTATTTTCTGACAGTGTTTAACGCTCTTAGGGCCCGATCTACTAAAGGTTTGCGTGTATAAAAATACGTGCAAACTTGATAGCGCGCGCAAAGCCGATTTACTGACCAGGAGCACCGAGGATTGCGTCTGTCAAATGAGCAAAATAGCACTCGCTATCCATTTAGCGTGTTTGCCTTCATGAATATGCAGAATACATGTAGATCATCAGAACGCGCAAAATACTTGGAGGAGGAGATGCAAATGTAATCATTTAGCACACGCAATGTGATTTATCAAACCTGAAGCAGATAGTGAGTGGTATTTTTGTGTCTATATTTAGCACGCTTGAATGGCAGGTGCAAACTGGCACAGCGTTACGCACACATGGCTGCGGTCACTTCAAAGCTCATCATAACTTTACAACATGCCCACAACAGCGGGGCTTACAAGCATTACTACAGTTTTTACACACAGTTTATGTCATTTTTAAGTCAATCAAACGGACATGAAGTCAAACAAACCAAGAGAACAACACAAATAAATAAATAAAACAACACAAATTCAAAGCAGTTCAGCACCACGGACAGCGACCGCATCATTCTGATACAGTAGGTCACTGTATCAACAGATATAAAGTTTAGTAAAATTGGCACAGCAGCCCACATGTTGACATACAAACAAAAAATCAATACGAAGTACTCGGCCTACTCACCACTGTTTGGACGAGCCTTAAGCTCCGCGGACTTGTCCACAATGCACTGTATGTCCATTTTCTTTGCTCTGTCCTTCTCAATAGATAACATGACATGTCCACTCTGTCCCACCGTGCTCCTCAAGGGGTTTTTAGATCGTTTTAACTTGGAGAACAAGCACTCAGAAGGTGCAACGTTGACGGGAAGAGTAAAAAATAAAAGCAGGGACAGGCCTCATCAAATTGCTCTCTAAACTCCATCAAAACACTGATTGCGTTTTGGAGTAGAGTAGATGCGTTTATTTCATCGGCAGATCTTCTGTTTTTTCTCACAGCATTCACCTCTGCTGGAGTTCACCGATGTGTTTATTTCCCTCCTCCACAAAGACCTCCAACTCCATGACTTCAAACTTCATTTATCGCTTAAGACCACTCTGCTCTCTCAAACTCTACATGGTGACAGCCAAAAGCAGACGCAAAATCCTCATTAAAGGGCGGTCCGCACCACTTTTGCACTTGTTATCATTTGCGCACACAGTCAAAGTAGATCACCCGCAACACGCCCAGAAATAACACGTGCAAAATTATTATTTGCACACGCAAATTAGCGCTCGTTATTTGGGATCTTAGTAGATCAGGCCCTTTTTGAAATGTGCATGTTCTCCATCAGCTCAGTTGGCTTGCTGTCCCCCAAAACCATTGAGAGACAAAAGACGTTCAGCCCGCTCCACGTCCGTCAGCTGGAGCCTGTTCAGGAGCTCATTTTTGAGAGCCTCATATTTGCAATTCGCCGGCTGGTCCCTCAGCAAATCCATAACCCGGCGGGTGGAAGCAGAATCCAAGGCTGCGACCACATGGTAATATTTAGTCTCATCTACCTTGATCCAGCGGAGGTGGAACTGCGCCTCCATGTGCTGAAACCACGGATCAGGGCCATGCTGCAAGAAATCTGGGACCTTGATTGTCGCCATTTAAACCGCAGGTGAAAAGGAAGGAGCCGGTATGGCTGCACCTTCAGCGGTATTCCCAGCATACATGTTCCAACGTCAGGGTCACCAATGTGGAAGTCGAAAGGAACGAGATGAGACGAGGCAGGCTTGAGGGAGGTCAGTCTTTACTCCGGACTTCCAACATACAAGTACATGCCACAAACACTCACTACTTCCTATTTATCCACCTCAAGTCTTCTTCTCCTCCCTCCCCTGTTCCGGTGTGAAAATACCACCCCCCAGTGTCCACCACAGTATGAATAAAGTGGATTGGATTTCTCACTTCAGACTATCCACCTAAACTCTAATTAAAGACATGCAAACATCACAAAACGCAATGAATCCATTGTGGAGTTGATCATGTTGAATACCTGAAGGATTAACCAAACATACCTGTCAGCACTATTTGATCTGCTGAGTGCACCTTTTAGATTGTGTCATTTATTTACAGCGTGGAGTACATTCAAGTAGATAATGGCAGAGTAACAAGAGAAAGTCCTTTTCAAATCATTACTGGAGCAGTGTAAGTACTGTGTGTTTCCATCCATCACAGTGAACACCGTGCTTAAAGGGCCGGGCAGAGAGATAAACTGAGTTCATTGTGAAGGATGGAGAGATAGAGCGAGTAGAAAGAGAATGATAATAAAGGGATGATGAATAATATAAGCTTACACATAAAACAGAGAGGAGAGTGAGGCAGGACCTGTACGATGGACCTGATGGTAAATTGTGCTTATATCGTTCTCCTCTAGTCTCTAAACTCTCTGCCACAGGGAGCAGTTTGGGGTTCAGTGTCTATCCCACGGACACTTGAGCATGTGGACAGCAGGAGCTCAGATCCAAGCCCCAACCTTCTGATCGAAGGACGACCATCAAAGAAAGATATCTGACTCTAAGGTCACACCAGAGCTCTTGAGTCCACTTTAAACAAACCCTGGTCAGTTAGTCCGGTACCTTTTTGAGTACTCAAACTTTGCATTGTGTTACACATGTACAGTACACGCAAATGATCTAGGATCAAGCCATGACTCCATTATCTTGCTCCACTGTCATCCCTGCAGTCTTCCAGGAGAAGGGGTGGCTGTTAGGGGGCTATGGCTACTAACTAAACACACGGCTGATGTCTTCTTAACAACAGTGTGTGACACTTCCTTTGATGGAAAGCACATGACAGCTCCTGCTGTTATAGAAAGAAAGTTTGTGCATATATATTTTATGAATTTTTCAAATTGCACATCAACAAAAAAACAGTCCAAATCAGTGCAAGACAAAAAGAAGACAAAAAAAGACAAAGCATTAAAACAATTAACAAAACAAAGCAAGAATATAATGACCCGACAGCCCCGTGATCATGACTCACAGACAGATAACTACATCTCATAGTATATGCTGCTAAAGTAGTAAAACACACATTCGTAAGGAGGTCAACAGATATATGGCATCATGACACAAACCCTCCTAAGGAGAGGGAGAGGGCAAAAGACATCCCCCAAAAGCAGAGTCCAAAAAGAGAATCCAAATCAGCACAGTGTTTATGGAATAAGGTTCAAATTAAGAGGCAATCCACCTTTCTGTAACAAGTCTGTAATTTCATAAGGTAGATAAACTAAGAATGGTTACCAGATTTCAAAAAGATATCTGTTGTTCCCTTTTGACTTGGCAGAGACGCTTTTTGTATAGTTCTCTGTGTTACTGTTGGTGGTTTGTCTTTAATCCACTGAAACAGAATACACCTTCTTGCTAGTAATAACACTTTCATTAGGAGGATGTATTGTGAGGGATTAAGATCTAGACCATCTTGTGGGAACCCTAACAGAAACAGTGCAGGTTCCAGTTTGATTTTTATGTGTACAATTGTATGTTCCTCTTTTTTTTAACATTTTTTCAGAACCATGCTATCATAGGGCACAGCCATATTAAGTGAAAGTAAGTTCCAATCTCTTTCTGACATTTCTTACAGAGTGGAGATGTATCAGAGCTCCATTTATTTAGAAATTGAGGTGTGCATTCTGTCCTATGGAGGATTTGCTACTGGCCAGGGGCGGACTGGCCATCTGTGAATTCTGGAGAATCACAGACCGTCTGGTACTCCAGGACGGCCGGCGGCCGCCACGCAGTCATCACCAGATTATTGTTTTTTTTTTTGTCCTGCTAATCTTCTGTTTCACACTCCAGTTCTGTAGGTAACAACAATGCTCCTTTAAGTTGGGTGGCAGCAAAAAATATGGATAACGGTAAAAAATGCAAAGAAAAGGGTGGGGCTGAGAAGACAAGGGGGGAAAAAAGCGACATTTAGAGGGTGAAGCTGCTAAATGTTGGAAGATGTTTAGCAGCACAGCGGGCGGCAGCGGCGGCAGCAGCAGCAGCAGCAGCAGCAGCAGCAGCAGCAGCAGCACAAATCCCTGTTGTTGAGGCCGGGACTCGTGGAAGCCAGACAGCTGAGCAGCCTCATGGTAGGGCTACCTGTGATAATGAGGGACAGAGAGATGAGCTGGTGGAAGTTCACAGACAGATACAGGGCAAGTAAGTATGGAACACGAGAGAGGGAGAAAGAGAGCTACTTGCTGGCTGATGTTAGAAAATGTTATTCAGGTTGCTACATTTTTTTAAAGTCTATACCCAGTTTGCTTCGCTCAGTACAATTAAAAAATGAAATGAAATAAAATCAAGTGAAATAATGCTTGTGCTTTTACTTTTTAAAGTTTTGGTAAAGACTTTGAATACAGCAGTTACATTTGTAGTGGTGTATTTTCCATTATTATTTGTGCAGTAAGATTAATTACTGCATACATTAATTAAGATTATCAAGTAATAAAGTAATTTTAAGATTGCATGGAATAGATGATATAATCTGCTGTTTTAATCAATTGGATACATAAACCATTAACTAACCATTATTGTATTGGTTCAGCCAGAAGGACTGCAGTGTGAAAATACCTTCATTTCTTTGTGAGTGTTAAAGTAAGACTAGAGTACTATGCTCTTAACACAGCATCTAGTCAACATCAGTGCTATTGCTATAATTGATGGTATAGGGTCACGAGTCATGATTAAAGTCTTGTGACACCTGTGCCAGGCATTGATGAGTTCCTGCACACCGATTGTTGTGGGTCGGCCGAATAATAGTCCAGGGCTGTTTTGTAGTCCCAGTCCATCCCTGGTACTGGCCTTCCTTTAGTTGATTATATGTGAAGATTTGACTTGACCCTAACCCTAACCTTTGACCACTCTGACTTGGTCAGATTTTGAGGTCCTTCTTCCCAGGCTGGTGATTTTATCGATGCTATATTGATCAAGGGAATGCAACTTCTGATAGAAAAGAGCAGTACACTTTTTAAAAATATTCAGAGTTAGTAAAAAGGTGTCAAAAGGACTCCTGATGTATTTATCATCAGGAAACTTGCAAGTTGTTAAAAACACATGTCCCTTGTCCAGGTGGAAAGAGATTGTTATTAATTATTGGTTGAAGGTATGATGAGACATTCTTATAGCCAATCAGTTTGGAAATATTGTGCCAAGTTTTAAGTGTGTTGAATGCAATTACATTTCTTTTATATCTGTGGAGATCTGAACATTACTAGATAAGAAACACAGTAGTGAATGTGGGTGAAAGCACCAGGGTTCGGTATGAGGTGGTTTTTTTTCTTCCAGGAAGGTATGTATCCAGCTGTAAAGTGTTTGAACATGGCAAGCCCAGTTATAATACAGAAGGTTTGGCATGGCTATTCCCCCTCTGTCTATGGGCAATTGTAATGTGTTCATTCTTACTCTTGCTTTCCTCCCACGCCCACAAAAATCTAGAAATTGATTTTTCAATATTGTAAATGGTGTTTTTTGTAATGCAGAGAGGGAGCATTTGCATTGGGTAAAGAAGCCTTGGTAGTATGTTCATCTTTATCAGGCTTGCTCTGCCCATCCAAGATAAAGGTAGATCCATCCAACGGCTTAAATCTGTTTTGATTCCTGTGACAATATTTGTGAAATTTTCTTTGTAGAGATGATTAAAATTTGCAGATCTCCGAGGTGAGTAATACCTATAACAGGAAGAACGTTTGGATTGCTCTAAATGCATTTCAGATGTGGATACATTACAGGACTTCAGGAGGTGTGACGCTGAGCTGCATGTGCTGATGAACCCAAATAAACCAGCAGCAGCACGGGCAGTGAGGGGTCAGCTGACAGAGGAGCTGTGTCATCTGCAGTGGTGGACAGTAACAGAGTAAATGTACTTGAGTACAGTTTTTGAGTATCTGTACTTCACTGAAGTATTATTTTTGGGGGAACTTATTATTTTTACTCTATTTAAAGACTAATCTCATCCTTCTGACTCCTCTACATTTCTATCAGTGCTCTAGTTACTCTCTACTTTATCTTTGAAGTCAGCTGATGAGTCTTCTTCTCTGAAATCAGATCCCAAAGACCGTAAACTGTTGGTGTCCTTGTGTTTGGTTTGTCTCAGTGGTGTAGCCGTACCTGTCAGTAGATCAAACATTCTTCAGATCAGTCGTTCATGTAGTCGTGGTGATGATGGCTATGACTGAGAAGGATGATGATTCTCTACCTGAGCACCACGGCCATATTTTAAACCCACGTTTGAGGTTTTGAAATAAAGAATGATTGTTTGTATTGTTGTAAATCTCTGATCTGTTTACCTCACAAACTTCATCACAGCCTCCAAAACATCAGCATCTAACCTGAGAAAGCATGTGGAGGTCTGGAGCTAACACACTGCTTTGATTCCAGAGGAACATTGGAAACTTAGTAGGTAGACTTTGTAGATATGAAATCATGTTTTCTAGATAAACAGAACGGAGCAGAATGTTCACCCATGCATCCTTGACTGACCTCATGCTTTGTGAAAATACGTTTAGAGATATTTTAAAAAGTACTTTGAATACTTCAGTATTTTTAAGAGCAAGTACTCCAGGACTTTAACTCAAGTCAGAATCTGACTGAACAACTTTCACTTGTTGGAGTAATGTTTGACCAGGAGGATCTACACCTGACTGAAGTCATGAAGACATGGACTTTGTCCATCACTGGTCTTCTGTAACCAGGTGAGCACACTAACTGACTGTTCCAGTCATTTCATGTAGTTCATGAACATTTAACTCAAAAAAGAATCCCATCCAAAGACATGTTGACTGATTGTCAGAAACAGGTACAACATCAAGGAGTATCTATTTACTAGAAAACAATACTTATTAAACCTAGAGATATTTATTGTTATTGTAGTTGTACAATGACGTTTTGTTAGGTAGCTCCCAGAGATCAGCAGATAGAATGAGATAAGAGTGAAGGCGAGCTTCCCCCATCTCCTCACATTGTACCTCTGTGGGCACTGTGTAATCATTCTTGGGATGCCAGGCGGCCTGGGGAGCTAGGAGGGTTTACTGCGTCTGTAAATGGTCTTCACCTGATTTCCACAAAAGCTGCATTCAGCCCGAAGCCCATGGGTGCTCCCAAACCTGCCCCGTGCCTCTCACCTCTGGCATCTCCGCTGGAAGACAGAGCCATGGCTCTTTCCCTTTCCAGGGGTCAGGAACCAGCACGATGTGCCAAAGTAAGGCCAACTAGATCTGATTTGTACTGCCTTAACTCAGCAACCCAGCCATTACAGATACCTTCCACACCCCCAGGACCAGTCTACAAATCAAGGTTTAGAGGTAGGTTCTACCTCTGCCTGCAGCTCGGCCTGCAAAGCCTCACTCCAGGCCCATGGTAGATCTCTTTGGTCACACCTGGCGGAGGTTAAGGTCTTCACTCATTGGTGATCACCCGGCTCCTGGAGGGGCCTCAGGGTCCCTAATCAATGCAGAGTCTTTAAATCAGGGTGATACTGGTCCCGACACCTCAGCCCCCTCTGTCTCTTATTCTCCTCTGTCCCTCTTTCCAGACCCACCTCGGTCGAGGCAGATGACTGTCTAACATGAGTCTGGTTCTGCTCGAGGTTTCTGCCTGTTAAAGGAAGTTTGTCCTCTCCGCTGTAACTAGCTAAATACTGTGAGGTGCAATGCTCATGGTGGATTAAGGTGGGGTCAGACTGAGTCTTATCCTGTCTTGGTGTTGGGTCTCTGTTCATAATTTGACATAGAGTGGTCTAGACCTGCTCTGTTTGTAAAAGTGTCTTGAGATAACGTTTGTTGTGATCTGGGACTATACAAATAAAGATTGATTGATTGGTTGATTGAGTAACAGGGACATCCAGACCACTCTACCACAGTCAGGTGATTCTTTGTGGGCCTGTCGAGTTGGGCTGAATACTACGGATGGCATTTCTTACTTCATTTTAACCTTTGCATGACTACACTTACTGTTATGGCTTTCTAGGCTGACAGATAACTAGTTAGCCAATCAAAGAACAAATCACATAATGAGGTCAAAAGACAGTTAACCTTTGAAATTTCAACTTCAGGAGTGTCTGAAGACGAGGAGGGGGGGGGGGGTATTTTCTCCCCTCTCTGGTCTATTAAAGGTCATTGTCACCGTGACTGTCTCAAAGTTCAGTCAGCTTTGGTTCAGCCGGAGTCATAACTAAAGAAATTGTGGTCACTGAGCTCTGCAGCATATTAGTCAGATTAGCCGTCTTTAAACATGACTCAGTGTGAAAGTGATTGGATCGGAGGTATCTGAAGCTGTTCCAGCATCAAGTTTCTGATGTTCTGCTTTAGAAAGAATCACTTCCAGCTTATTAGAGAGACATTCTGCACCTTTATCTGCCCATAACAGTCCTTTCTGGTAACCAATACTAACCCTCCTGCCGGATCTCATTCTCAGTCATCAGGGACTGGGTCGGTTCCTGCTGCAGCACTAAAGGACCCAGGTCTGAGAGGACCCGAGCTGTGGAGAGTAATACTGCATGAATCATCACAGAGGACTCGGTGAAACAGGCTGTGATGGCTGCAGTAAAACCCTCACAGGAGAATGAGCCAGATCAGAGTCTGATCAAAGTATGACAGGCTTATTAAAAAGTTCATACCCACTTTGTTCAGCTGAATGATTGGCTCCAGCTGGCTACCCCCAAACATATCACAGAGCATCATCTGCATAACAGTGACATATTTGGAGTACAGAACATTTTGTTTTATTTTTTTATTTGTTATTTAATGATTTTTTTTTATTAAATTATTTTATTATTTAATTTTTTGAATTTGTTTCTAGTTTTATATATGTATATATATATATATATTGTAAATATAAATTATGTAATGTCTATATAGATTTATGTAATGTCTATATAGATTTATGTAATGTCTATATAGATTTATGTAATGTATATATAGATTTATTAAATGTATATATAGATTTATTAAATGTATATATAGATTAATGTACAGTATATGTAGATCGATGTAATGTATATTTACATTTATGTAATGTATATATAGATTTGTATTATATATAGTTTTATGTAATGTATATATAGATTAATGTAATGTATATTTAGAAATATTTAATGTATATACATATATATGTAATGTATATATAAAGTAATGTGATGTATATATAAATGTATATAGTGTATATATAGAATTATGTAAGGTTTATATATATAGAGAGAGATTATGTAATGTATATATAGATTTAAGTAACATATATAAATTATGTAATGTATTTATATAGATTTATATGATGTATATATAAATCATGTAATGTTTATATAGATTTATGTAATGTATACAAAGATTCATTATATGTATATAGATTTATGTAATGTATATTTACATTTACGTAATGTATATATAGATTTATCAAATGTACATATAGATTAATGTAATGTATATTTAGAATTATGTAATGCATACATATATATATATATATAAATCATGTAATGTTTATATAGATTTATGTAATGTTTATATAGATCTATGTAACCTATATAGATTTATGTAACCTATATATATATTTATTTAACATATATTTATATATTTATGTACAGTATATATAGATTCATGTTACGTATGTATAGATTTATGTAACGTATATGTAGATTTAAGTAATGTATATTTAGATTTATGTAACGTATTTATAGATTTATGTATCGTATATATACAGATATATGTACAGTATATATAGATTTATGTAACGTATTTATAGATTTAAGTAACGTATATACAGATTTATGTAACCGATATATAGTTTTATGTAATGTATATATAGATTCATGTAATGTGTATATATAGATTGAGGTAACGTATATATATAGATTTATGTAACGTATATATAGATTCATGTAATGTATATATAGATTGAGGTAACGTATATATATAGATTTATGTAACGTATATATAGATTTATGTAACATATTTATAGATTTATGTACAGTATATATATATTTATGTAACGTATATATAGATTTATGTAACATATTTATAGATTTATGTACAGTATATATAGATTTATGTAACGTATATATAGATTTATGTAACATATTTATAGATTTATGTACAGTATATATAGATTTATGTAACGTATATATATATTTATGTAACATATTTATAGATTTATGTACAGTATACACAGATTTACGTAACGTAAATGCATGTATTACCATAGGTAGTGATGTGTCGGTCCCATGCTTACATGTCTGGTGTTTGCATACAGATGAGTACTCACATGGGTGTATACTTGGATGCATTTGGACATGTCAGAGTGTTTGTGTGATGACTAATGGTTAAATGAGGAGCGTGCTGTATAAACCGATGAGGACTGCACTCCACTTCACTTAAAGCCTGTGGCAGGAGGCCCACACCTACTCACATCCACCAACATCAACACAAACCTGCACGACCCACCAACCAGACTTCACAGGTAACAGAACCGCAGAGAACCACAGACACACTGATATGAGTCTGTTCTCTTCTGTAACACACAAAGAGGTTCAGTGTCAGCTTTTTACATCACGTATATTAATACTTCAGATTATACATGAAAGAATAAAGGAGCAGTACAAAACACCAAGAGAATCATGACTACATCAAAGGGAGGGTTGAACCACCGATCCAGAATACAGGCGCTCCATGGAGAAGAGCCATCTCTGCCACACTCACAAGTATAAAACTGATTTTTCAAAGTCATCATTTCTTATTTGAAGCATGATATAAGAAATCATGACTTTGACACAATTGTATCTCTTCACATAATGAAAACAAACGACAGCCAAATGTAATCCACTGTTTTATTTTCAATGAAACAATAGAAAGTATGTACAACTATATATTAGTACAGTTGGCACAGTACTGTAAACTGACACTTAATGTTTAAACATTTAAAATTTCAAACCGAAATAATTACATTCAGATAAGTTCTTCCAAATTACAAGGCAGACAATGATCCTACATCATGAGAAATATATTCTTAACTTTTGTCTTTCCATCAAGAAAAGTCAATGAGTTTTTAGTGTAACTTTGCTGGTTTCAAGAAATGTAATGCCTAGTGCATGTCATTATGTCAAGATAATGGCACTAGCATTTACTTACAATGTTACAATGTTACAATGTCATTTAGCAGATGCTTTTATCCAAAGCGACGTACATACGAGAACAAGAACAACACAAGCAAATATCTAGACAAGAGGAAACAAGATCAGTAAGAGGAACAAAGTGCTTCAAGTCCATTTGGGTGCAGGTACTGCCAAGCAGTGTAAAGGCAGTGCACAAAAGTAAATAAGGAATTTCTTTTTTTTTTTTTTTTTTTTTTCAAAAAACAATTTAAGACCTTCCATTATCATCATCAACAACTAACATCACCACCATACTGACCAAAGTACCAAGTGCTGGGTCACTCAAGAGCTGAACACAGATTCCCAGAGTAGAGCAGGACAGTGCGAGTCAAATTTAGCTGGAAGACATGATCTGCCACTGGGGACAACAGTGGAGAACAGTCTAGCTAAGTGCATAGTGCTTCCTAAAGAGCTGGGTCTTTAGCTGTCTTTTGAAAGTAGAGAGGGACTCTGCAGATCGAATGGAGTTGGACAATTCATTCCACCATTTAGGGACAACAGAAGAGAAGAGTCCAGCTAGTGGTTTTGATTTTGAGGCCTTGTGTGCTGGAAGCACTAGGCACTTTTCAGAGGCTGAGCGTAGCGGGCGAGAAGGGCAGTAGACCTGGATGAGGGGTTCCAGGTAAACTGGAGCGGTTTTGGTTACTGCTTTGTAAGTCATGATTAGAGTTTTGTATCTGATGCGAGCTGCAACTGGAAGCCAGTGTAGTGAAATGAGCAGGGGAGTGACATGAGCTGTCTTAGGCTGGTTGAAGACCAGACGTGCTGCTGCGTTCTGGATCATTTGCAGAGGTTTAACTGTGAATGCAGGGAGGCCTGCCAGTAGAGAGTTGCAGTAGTCAATGCGTGACATTACAAGAGCTTGAACCAGGAGCTGTGTTGCGTGTTCTGTCAGGTAGGGTCTGATCCTCTTGATGTTATAGAGGGAAAAACGTCAGGACCGAGCAATCGAGGCAACATGAACCTTGAAGGTTTCGTGCAGATTTCGTGCAGACTTAGTGGGCATGAGGTTTTGTGATCCAAACTGGATATTGATCTGTGAGTCCACAGTGGGACTGGCTGGAATGATAATAAGCTCAGTCTTGGACAGGTTGAGCTGTAGGTGACGTTCCCTCATCCATTTAGAAATGTCAGTAAGGCAGGATGAGATCCGAGCTGAGACAGTTGTGTCGTCAGGTGGGAAAGACAGGAACAGCTGTGTATCATCTGCATAGCAGTGATAGGAAAAGCCATGGGAGCGGATCACTGCACCAAGTGATGTGGTGTAAATTGAGAACTACTTAATTTGAGAATACTTTTCAACATATTTTTATTTCTATCAAGAAAAAATGCACTTATTAGTAAAGTCTTGACAAGCCAAATGTTCTTGTTCTGTTGGCAGATCATTTTGCTAAGTTTAAGTAATATACCCCCAATTTTTGTATATTTCTTCTTGTTTTTGAAGGCTGGCTTTTTGCAGTGTGAAGCTTATAAGTTTATTTGATTAGGACAATGCACATCAGTCAACATTTCAACAGTATGCCTCAATGTAAATATGCCGGAATCAGCGCAATAGCTACATTTCATCCGTAGTCCTAAAGCAGGTAGTTACATCAAACATAAAACAACAAGATTTAAAATTACAGGAGGTCACAAGACAGTTAACAGGACACTACATGAACTGACTTACAAACAGATTGTACATACATAAAGGTTTGTGACATTATGAAAACAGGATGGAAGGTGAGGCCAAAGCCCCTGGGAACGAGCATCAGATTATTATTCATGAGTTCATGACTGGTTTGTTATTAATGTTGAAGTGTTTTTTTTAAAGGTACCGTAGTTCTCAAGCTGCTTAATGTGAGCTGGTAGTTTGTTCCAGGACTGTGTTACTCTGACAGATCCTCTGACTGAGTTTGTTTTTTCGTCTTGGTACATCACGGTCTCCTCTTGTTTGTGCTCTATTATTTATCATATTGTGTTTGTGTTTGATACATTTGAGCAATGATGGAGGGACAAGCCCATTTAAGACTTTAAAAACCAGACAGATGTCAGTGTAGGTTTGAAAATGTTCAATGTTTAAAATATTTTACGTCCTGATTATGTTGCAATAATGGAAGTTGAGAGGTTTCCTGTCTAAGATT
This sequence comes from Notolabrus celidotus, assembly GCF_009762535.1. Classification (NCBI taxonomy): domain Eukaryota; kingdom Metazoa; phylum Chordata; class Actinopteri; order Labriformes; family Labridae; genus Notolabrus; species Notolabrus celidotus. The sequence goes on along the minus strand of NC_048286.1, from coordinate 425,287 downwards.
TTGACGGTCTTCTTAAAGAGAGACTTGATGGGTTGCAAAGTGCTGGCTGTTGTGTGTGACCGAGTTGTAAAACAAGAGGTGATATGAGAAAATATCTTTGCATGCATACAGACTTTAGCTGACTTTGAAGTGAGGAAAGGTCTCATATGACAAAAATCGTGAGGTTGAACTTATGATATTTGAGATTTGCTTAACGTGTTCCTTGAGATTGGAGTCAAAAACTACATCAAGATCCTTGAACTTTTCCACCACATCAAGTCTGTCTCTGTGTATCAGAACACATGATTGCTGTTGGCCCCCTGCTGACTGGTGAGAGAAAAACATGCATACCGTTTTTTTTGTGTTAAGATGTAAACAAGAGTTTTGAAGCCAGTGAGATACTGGTATCATAGCTTCAGATCATTTGGCAGCAGCTTCATGTTTTGTGTCTGCATGGGCATATACAACTGTGTCACCCACGTATAACTGCATGTTAACATTTGGACAAGCAGGATTGGTCCCAACACAGAGCCTTGTGGTACTCCAAATGGGCAGCTACGGTACGATGATTGTGCATCTCCAATTACTACAGCTTGTTTCCTGTTTGACAAGTCTGATTTCATCCAGCTGAGGGCACTGAAGGAAACATTAAATTAGGAAAGTTTTGAAAGAAGTACTTCATGATTTATCGTGTTTAAAGCTTGTTTTAGGTCCAAAAAGACTGCTCCTACATAACCACCTTGGTCTAGAAGACTTTTGATATTCTCAAAAAAGTAAAGGTGATGACTTGAAGACATTGAATGTAAACCACAGACTCAGTCATTCAACCGAGCTGTGAGGTGCTCCTGTGTTGAAGGGACTCTCCTCTGCAGATCAACATGTGTCTGTTGTGTGTTAATAAAACTTCTACCTATGTTCTGTGCTGCAGCGTCACAGCCTTGTTTTGATAACACACTCAAATGAAACACACACACACACACACATGAACAGTCAGTGCTGCAGCTTGCACCACAGCCAAAAAGCAACTCTGACAGAACGAACCTGTCACCTTTACACCAGCACTCTGAGCTCCTCTCTCCCGTCCCTCCCTCCCTCCCTCCTGTTCCTCCCTCCCTCTCTGAGCTCCTCTCTCCAGTTCCTCTTCTTTGTAGGGCCCTGAGGGGGTTTGTCATGCCTGGGTGTTATGGCAGATCCTCTGGGAAGCTTCCCAAAACAGTTCTAATGAACTCAAAGTTTGACATGAACAGATCTTCGGGTCTTCAGGTGGTCTCCGGTTGATGGTGTGGTTCTCTGGTGAACACCTGGCACTCGAGGCAGAGTGTCGGATGGAGGGCACCAACAGAACTCTGCTTTCTACATGTGTTGGTAATGAATCGTTGACGCCACCCTTCATACTCCAACCTGACAAGGTGATAACAGTAACACTGGCTGCACTCTGCGTCCACAACTTCCTCAGAGGGAAGGCATCGGAGACTCATCTGCCCTTTCTTCCTGGATCTGGAGGATGGTGAGAACCACAGGATGGCTCCTGGAGCTCGAGGAAGGGAATGAGATCTCTGCTCTGTGGCAGCAAGCAGCACAAAGACTTACCCATAACTACCTGCTAACCATACATTATCCTACACACACACATACACACCTACACACACACACACACACACACACACACACACATACACACCTACACACACACACACATACATATATGTGTGTGTGTGTGTGTGTGTGTGGTCATCATTCTGTGAGGAGAAAATAATCCTGTTTGTGTTTGATGCTGATTGCAACAGCATGAACACCAAGAGCTCAAACACTACCATTTAGAGCCTTTGAATGAAGCTAATGGAAGTGTGAGCTACTACACACACGCACGCATGCACGCACGCACGCACGCCCACACACACACACACACACACACACACACACACACACACACACACACACACACACACACACACACACAAGCACACGCACTGATGAGAAAACCCACAGGGGGTTAACACTATGCTACAGCTGGTGCAGACGCTTTTGGTATCACGTGTGTGTGTGTGTGTGTTTGTGTGTGTGTGTGTGTGTGTGTGTGTGTGTGTGTGTGTCGGGGGGGCGCTTTCAAAGAGGTCTGATGGCACTGACCTATTATTACTGTCCTCTACCTAATCAGCCATGTGTCTGTTCCTTCCATGGAAATCTGTATCTGTTTGTGTGTGTGTGTGTGTGTCTGTGTGTCTGTGTGTCTGTGTGTTTGTGTATATTTGTGTGTGTGTGTATGTATGTGTGGGTGTGTGTGTGTGTGTTTGTGTGTGTGTGTGTGTGTGTGTGTATGCATGGGTGTGTGTATGTATGTGTGTGTGTGTGTGTGTGTGTGTGTGTGTGTGTGTATGTGTGTGTGTGTGTGTGTGTGTGTGTGTGTGTGTGTTTTCCGAAGTGAGATGTATGGTTTTAATTAACTCCTCTGTCGATCATGACCATATTTTCTCATCTTTCTTGAGGTAGGATATTAAAAACCTGTCTGTGATTTGAGAAGATTCAAGTTTAGATTTCAAACTCTTCATGATAAGACCAGGCTGTCACACACCGTCTACACCTTTACATCTGTGCATCTTCTTCACCTTCTACACCTGTACTGTAGGGAAGGGCTGTATGCAAAGGCAGGGCGAGGTGGTCATCACTTTTAGGAAGGCCAGTTTGTGACTGATCACCTAAAAGTTTTAGAATAGAGGATCCATACGACTGTTTCTCCTCATGATTCATAATCACACCATAAATGCTGAAGCCATGATGTGAAACTTGCATCCTCTCATGGCTGTGATGCCCAACTGTCTCCACAGAGAATTACATCACATCGGTGCAAACCGGCAGGCCTTCACAGTTTGGAGTGAACCATGACCATGTGAGCAGAAAGAGGACAGCAGCAGTGTAGGCTCTGTGGGCCTGTGTCTGTTATAATATAATGATGATACTTGCTGCACGATACACACACCACGAGTGAATGATGGGAGGACCAGCTTTGATTTTTTTTCCACTATAAGCAGTGGTAGGGTGCTTATAGTGGAGTAATGGAGCTTATAACTAGCTGTATTTTTCCATGGTGTGTTTTTAGAGATCTGTGGGAGGTGTTGGATTTCACGTTCAGGACCTGTTTCTGTGAATATGTTAACGAGTGCCCTGTTCTTTTTGTGAAGTGTCTTCAGATAACATTTGTGCTTAGAATTTATTTGTGTTTTTCTCAAATTCGGAGTTACATATTATGCTCAATTGAGTGGTCCTGGAATAATTGGATAAAAAGCAAAAGCAGAGCTGCAAAAGCAATTACATCTCTGTACGGCTGAAACACCTTTCTGCCTCCCTCCACCACTCCAGAAATCGCAGTGAGAAAGTTGGGGTGAATTGCTCCACCACCAATTTACTGAGAGTGAACTGAAGACTGAGGTCCAGAAATTGGCCAGAGATGGACATGACCAAATCATGTGGCCCAGGGTGACTGGAGAGTACCAACACCTGGGACACACTGGGTCAACATTTTTTTTAAAACTTTGCCAGTTTATCATTTGAGTAGTACAGACGGTGCACTCCTTTGAACTGGATAACTCTATGTCAGACACAGAAAGAGGTGTGTATACGTAGAATTAGTTTTCTCCAAAATGATTTCTCCAGTATCTATCTCCCAGGCAGCTTTGGATTTAACCTCTAGTCTAAATATATGAGTCCAATGTGGAAGTGCTGAAAACTGCAGTTCATCGAGGATCCGCTTGAGGCTGGCTCCAGAAGTACTGGAAACCACATACACACCAATTCAAAAGAGATGATTTTTACAGCAGAAATAAACATGTTTACAGCCTGGTTCAAAAAACAAGTGTAGTCTGGATAGCTCATTTCTCGATCGGCACACACTGTACAGGGGTGATTTTATTCCTAATGCGGCAATTTCAAAGACATTAATATTACCAGTCTTCCAATGAGAGGCACAGCTGACTTGATTGACAGGCGGGAACACTGTAGCTGTTGGCTAGGAGGCTCAAAGCCCACATCTTTACGTCACAATCGCTCGACAGCAGCAATATGGCTGCTGCCGACGATTGGCCTCAAAACAGCGCTTCAGAAACAGATGGGTGACATCACGGATACTACGACCATATTTTATACAGCCTATGGTTATATCCCATGAGTGAGGAGTCTCTGGATCAGGTTATATATCTTGGAAATTAAACTTTTTATTAAACTTCAGATAACATTTGTAATGAACTGACCCTACACTGATGAAGACTGATGGATTGACTCTGTTTCTGTCACAACAAAGCTTGTTTTTCATGTTTATTAAAAACTTCAGTTTTTTTCTTCGAATCTCTGGAGACAGCAGTGATGAGGATCTGATGAGATCTCAGATAAAAAGGAGTAATTGTATGGATGTGTGTCCACTTCGGTCTATTTTTATTATATTATGTTCTCTATAAAAGTAGCGTACAGAGTGTGTGCAGGTGTGTGTGCAGGTGTGTGTGGTTCCTGCTGACCTACATGGTGCTCTTATCAAACTGAACGGCCAATCAGAGAGGAGAAGAAGTGCTGAAAATCAAACACAGGTGGGTTTTCTAAAGGCTTCGCAGAATGGCAGCCATCAGCATTAATCTCTCAATCATTCAAACACAACAGAGGACGTGTTTCGTCCTCTCTGACGGAGCAGGGACTCTTTCAGGCTGTGACCTCTGATGAATGCTGTTTGGACAAAATGCCTCCTTATTTCTCACAAACTCACCTCTGTGATTATTTCTCAGACGTTACTTTCTTCTTGTTATTGTTGAGGCTCCTTCAGGAAATGTGTTCTGCAGTATCTGATGAAAGCTTCTGAGGTAAAATTATGTTTACTACCTGTTGTCTGCACTTTCATCACAGCCCAAACTCAACATCAGGTAGAGGTTACAGAACTGGAGGGATGGATGAAGCACAGGCAGTGGCGCCGTTTAGGGGGAAAAGTTGGGATGATTTTAAGGTCCCATGACTGACAGGGGTCCCGAAAATGATAATTAAATCAATAAAAATAAGTCATAATTAATATTTTATTCAGAATAAGGTCATTTAAAAAACGGTCCTGTTGTCTTCATAAAATGTATATCAGAGATCTCTACTACTGTATATGGGCAAATTCATATTAAAGTGGAATGAGCGCTGTGCATTGTGGGAAACAGTATGCGAGGCAGACTTGTCCATTGCATACTGTGACATTTTCCCGAATCAGTAGACCTCCAGAGAGTTTAGGCATACTGCAGATTTTGCTCTTGTTCACATACTACATACTGAATTTTAGACCAAATCCGTACATAGTAGGCGGTTTCGAAAACAGCCAAAGTCTGGGTCTCAGAAAAGGAGGGAAAGAAAGGAGAGAGAGAGGAGAGAGAGAAGAAAGGACGACAGTATGTCACCCAGTTTTTCTCCAGGAAAGGTTGGTATAGTCTTTGAGTGGTTAAATCAACCTATTTGCTAGTTTGATGTCCACAGTTAGATGAGCTACGTTGTAGCTAATCATACTAAATGGGTTTCCCCGCCCTCCCTACCAGACTCAGCAGCTGATATGTCAGCAGACGCACTGTCTCCCCACAACTCCCCCAGACCCAATGAACAAGAAAGTGAGCAACGTAGCATGTCAATTGGCATTATTGAATATTCTGTGGAAATCTCTTGTTTCTCTCTCTATCTGTACAAAAGCCTATAAAAACAAAGCTATAGCTAAGCTACATAAGCTACAGCCTATAGTCTGTTTTGGATGCTGGGCAGGTTGAAGCATTGAGGGATTTAGTCGTGTTTTTTCATGGGGCCCAAAATCTCTGGCGGCGCCCCTGAACAGGGAGGAGAGAAGATCTCAGATCAACAAGTCCAAGACATCTAACCAGATCTAATCAAAGATACCTCCTAATGACTATCAGGAGAACCAATGAGATCACCAAACCCAAACATCCTCTAAGCTTCATAAAACAAAAGTTTGATCAGTTCAAGTGTCATGTTCATACAACAGGGGCTATTCTTAAGACATTAGGAGGTCAAAGGTGATGCTGTTGATGATTCAGGTGTGAGCTTTATGCTCTAAGCTAGCAGCCAAAGAGCCCGGCTCTGCAAACACCACGGACCAACATTAATAAGAGAGCAGAGACAGAGGTGTGGTTACTTTACCAACTAACTCTTACTCTCTTTCCTCAGCTGTCTTTTTCCATAACTCTGAGACTCACGGCCAAATTCCACCAGATCCGTGTCTGGTCCGTCTCCGATCTGTCACGTCATCGGATCAGATACACAAGACTTCTATTTGTGCCGGATGCCGGATCATGACGCATCAATCTCAACAGAGCAGATGGAGCGGGACAGGAAGTCAGGTTTCACCAAAACAAAATGAAAACATCCGGTTAATTTTCAGAATCAAACACTCTGTGTTATCACCAGATCGTATTTCACTTAACTACAACAACAAACCAAAGTCATGATGAGCGGAGCCAGGCCTGGAGTCAACAGGTCAGAGGTTTTCAGAGGACCAGAAACACAACATGGATGAGGAGAGGAGGAGGAGGAGAATCCTTGATTCAGTGATTACTGCAGGAAAACCTCGGTCACATGACTCCAGCTGTCCAGAGGTCGTGCTCTGTGCTGTGTTCTGAAAACACAACCAGTGGGTGTTGATGGATGAGAGAGCACGAAGCAGGACCGCAGCAGATCGGAGCCGGACTGGACACAGATCTGGTGTAAGTCCTGTGTAAGACAGCTGGGTTGATGTGGATGCTGGTCAGATATGTTTAGGTTATTTGACTTGTCTCACATAGGCATGTGTAACCATTCTTCGAATCAAATATAAGAAACATCAGAACATCCCTCCTGTTGCAGACGATGTGATTGTTTTCACTTCATCAGTGTGTGACTCCAGCAGGTGTTGGGATGCTTGAAGCTTGGAGGATACGTGTCAGCATCTTTAGTCCTGAATCGATGAAACCTCAGATTACTCCACACAGGTCTGTTAAAGACCGACTCCATCAGACCAGATGTACTGTAGTTATGGAAAACACAGATTTATATATTGGATCCATTTTTCAGTTATGACTTCTTCATGTTCGAGGCTGTTTGCATCACATGAAGCTGTCACTCCTCTGCTGTCAGTGTGTGTCAGGTCACAACTGAGTCTGCCTCTGGGGTCTCAGACATATTGAAGCTCAGCTGGTTCAGACATCCCACTGACTCCAACTCTTTACTCCCTCCAGCTCCTCGTCTTGTTTCCTGTCCTGCTCCACTTTACTTTTTTAATTCTTATTGACACTCCTCTTTTTAGAATCCTGATTGATTCTCTCAGTGATCTGGAATTTTTTTTTATTTGTACGTCTCCCCCACGATGCCTCTCTGCTGTCCTCTCCATCCACCTTGTCCTACCTGCCTTCTCTTCTCCTTTGTACTAAATTTTCCTCCAAGGTTTTTACATATAATCCAGTGAAGAGAAGGCCACACTGAAGTGTTAAAAACTGCAGTTCCTTGAGTGTCCACTTGAGGCTGGCTGCAGAAATACCAGAAACCACATACACACCCATTCAAAGAAGACGATCATTACAGCAGAAATAAACATGTTTACAGTCTGGTTCAAAAAACAGTTTAGGTCTGAATAGCTCATTTCTCTATCAGCACACACTGTACGGAGGGTGAATTTATTTCTAACGTGTCAGTTCAGAAGATATTAAGATGATGAGTTTTGCCCAAATAAGGACATGACTGACTTGACTCCCGGACAGGAACACCTAGCTGTTGTCTAGGAGGCTCAAACTCCGCCCCTTTACGTCACACTAAGTTAGGATGAGTTCATCATTTCCAATATGGCTCCCGCCGATGATCGTCTTCCAAACAGTGCTCAGGAATAGATGGGTGACATCACGGATACCACGTCCATTATTCATACAGTCTATGATGGGAACACTGTAGCTGTTAGCGAGGAGGCTAAATGCCCGCCTCTTTACCTCACACTAAGTTAGGTTGAGTTTAACATTTCCAATATGGCTCCCGCTGACGATCAGCTTCAGAGACAGATGGGTGACATCATGGATAATACATCCATTTCTCATACAGGACATGGAGAAAGTACTTGGGGGAGTTGGTGGATTGAACTGTAACTTCAAACTGCTGCACAGCCCACAAATCAGAGGTGCATCATATTCAAAAATAGTGTTCCTCTGTGTCTCCTCCCAGGGCAAAGACAGAAAACAGCCAGGCCCCGTCCACACGTACTCAGATACTTCTCCAGATTTATTTCTCTCCATTTCAAACTAAACAGACTCCGGTCCACACCCAGAGTTTATGAATAATCTCTGTCCAATCGAGGATGCAGAAACAGTTGAAAACGCCTGCCTTAGCATGCCGGGCTAGTAGGTGGAGAGATAGGTATTAAGTCTGTCCCATCAAAAACCATAGAAGAACATTGTGTGTATGTGTGTAGAGCATAGACTGTATAAATAATTTCAGTTTTCAGCACTTCCACATTGGACTCATATTTTGAGACCGGAGGTTGCTGCTTGGCCTAAACAGAAGAATGAATTAGAATCTATCGGATATGGGCGCGTCCAGCATGGGATGTTGGTGATTGGAGGCTAGCTGAGATCATGAAGACACACTGTGAAGATAAACGGTAACACTCCAACAGGAAGTGATCAGGACATGATCAAACATCTAGCCGGTTTAAATTCAGTCAGCTCTTTTTCTCAGGTTTATGTTACCTCCCTCTCTGAAACAGAAAGACACAGTTTCACTCGATTCCGGGTCTAAACACTAAACCAGCAGACTGACACGAACCTCTGTGAGACACACACACACACACACACACACACACACACACACACACACAGAGAGAGAGAGAGAGAGAGCGAGAGAGAGAGCGAGAGAGAGAGAGAGAGAGAGAGAGAGAGAGAGAGAGAGACAGAGAGAGAGAGGGAGAGAGAGAGAGAGAGAGAGAGAGACAGAGAGAGAGAGAGAGAGAGAGAGAGAGTGAGAGAACATTCCAAACTAGGTTATTTGACCCCTGAGGGGATGCAGCTGTGGCTGTAACATCATAGAAATGTAAAAGAGATCAATAATGACGAAGTAGAAACTCTTATTGTTCATATTTACATGAACAATTCTCTCCTGGTTATTATTAGTTTATTTTTGAGCTCAGTGTGTAGGTGGGGGTCACACAAGCATCCATCCCTGTTTATTTATATCTTTATATGGCACATTTCAGGCCATTCAAAGTGCTTCACATAAGACATTAAAATAATCATTAGAAAAGTCAATAAATCACACTGAAAGAAAACATTTAATAGTAAGCCAATTAAGTACAAACGGTGGTTTAAATATGATAAAACACATTTAAAATAGAAGAATAGAAGTTACAGAGCAGTGTGTGATAGAAATAGATAGTTGAAAGTTACTAACCATAGACCTTTCAGGAGTCCCTGAGCTCCCTTGGTTCCTCTGAGCTGCCGTAGACGTCCTCCTGCTGTGGACGTTCCAGACTCCAGCTGATACAGACGTGCTGGACTCCAGCGGCAACAGCTACTACTACTCATCTCATCACTATCACCGCTCCCTCTCTCCCTTATTCTCCTCTATCCCTCTTTCCAGACCCAACTTGGTCGAGGCAGATGTCTGTCTAACATGAGTCTGGTTCTGCTCGAGGTTTCTGCCTGTTAAAGGAAGTTTGTCCTCCCCACGTTAACTAGCTAAATACTGCGAGGTGCAATGCTCATGGTGGATTAAGGTGGGGTCAGACTGAGTCTTATCCTGTCTTGGTGTTGGGTCTCTGTTCATAATTTGACATAGAGTGGTCTAGACCTGCTCTGTTTGTAAAAGAGTCTTGAGATAACGTTTGTTGTGATTTAGTGCTATACAAATAATGATGGATGGATGGATGGATGGATGGATGGATGGATGGATGGATGGATTGATTGATTGATTGATTGATTGATTGATTGATTGATTGATTGATTGATTGATTGATTGATCGACTGACTGACTGATTGATTGATTGATTGATTGATTGATATGAAAATAATGTGTTGAAATCATGTAATAAAGCTGTAAACATCTGAGTATTCATCATGGATTTAAAAAAGCATTTCAGACAGTTGGTTTTGACTCTGGGAGGGAAATATTTCATATGTTTGTTAGGCAGAACACAAAGACAACAGAGTCTTTGTTTTTCTGCAAAAAAATGAAATACAAATCTGAAATAGTCTACCTGTATGTACTTCACTCTCAGTATGAACACAGCTGTTCTGTGAAGGCCTCAGAGGTTTGGTAGAGAACATCAGTGAACAAACAGCATCAAGGAGACTTAGGAACACACCGGACAGGTCAGGGGTAAAGATGTGGAGAAATTTAAAGCAGGGTTACGTCCTAAAAATATATCCCAAGCTTTGAAGCTTTGAAAATGAAAAGCATATGGATCAACTACAAACCTACCAAGACATGGCCGTCCTCCTAAACTGACAGACCGGGCAAGGAGAGCATTGATCAGAGAAGCAGCCAAGAGACACACGGTCACTCTGGAGAAGCTGCAGAGATCCACAGCTCAGGTGGGAGGATCTGTCCACAGGACAAATATTAGTCCTGTACTCCACAGACCTGGCTTCTATGGAAGAGTGTCATCATTGAAAGGAAGCAATAAAAAGTCCTGTTTAAAGTTTACCACAAGCCATGTAGGGACACAGGAAACATGCAGGAGAAGGTGCTCTGATCAGATGAGAACACTGCACATCACCCTGAACACACCATCCCCACCGTGAAACATGGTGGAGGCAGCATCATGCTGTGGGGAGGCTTCTCTTCAGCAGGGACAGGGAAGCTGTCAGAGTTGAAGGGAGGGTGGATGGAGCTAAATACAGGGGCATACTGGAAGAAAACCAGTTAGAGGCTCCAAAAGACTTGAGACTGGGGTGGAGGTTCACCCTCCAGCAGGACAACAAACCTAAACACACAGCCAGAGCTACAATGGAACGGTTCAGATCAAAGCATGTTTATGTGTTTGGATGGCCCAGTTCAAGTCCAGACCTGGATCCTGTTGAGAATCTGTGGCAAGACTTAACGCTTGCTGTTCACAGACTCTCTCCATCCAATCTGACTGAACTGGGCAAACAATGCAGTCTCTACAAAGTCTCTACAAAGTCTCTACAAACCTGCAAAGTCATGTGTCCTGTTACACCTCCTCACTGAGTGTGTGGCATCCTCTGTTTGCTGGCTGTGGGTAACCAGGATGTTCCAAAGATAAGCAGCATGGTTTCTATAAATACTGTCTCACAAATGCTTGCCTTTAATATCAGAATATAACTCTTCTTCTTCTTCTTCTTCTTCTTCAGCTCCTGTTCTCTTCCATAATGGCCCTCACACGCCGTCAAACAGCCCTCCACCTAAAAAACAAAGAAAATGTAAGAGTAAGGTTCAAGCCTGATCAAAACATCTCTCAGTGCACTGATCAGAGGAGAGGAATGAATTCATTAAGCTCTCTGAGAGAAAACTGGAACAAAGTGCAGCAAATTATCAAAATGACTGTTGCTCTGTTCATTGTGTAATCTTGTCATAACCTCTTGAATTGATAAACATAATTGAAGTTCACGGGTGTCAGAGGTTCAACTAAAAACGATGAAGCTGCTCTTTAGAGAGGAAAACAAAAATTCACAACAGAGAACAAAAGGCCCTCACCTGGCAGACGATTAACAGCTTTTATTCACAGAGCTCCGTGGTGAGATGTTAAAAACCAGAAACATCGTCATCATGATGAGTAGGAACCAACGTGTGGAGAACCAAACTGCTAGAGAGTAAAGGAACATATACTGGGACAGACAATAAAAGAACATATACTAAAACAGAGAATAAAGAAACATAGACTGAGACAGAGAATAAAGGAACATATACTGAGACAGAGAATAAAGAAACATAGACTGAGACAGAGAATAAAGGAACATATACTGAGACAGAGAATAAAGGAACATATACTGGGACAGACAATAAAAGAACATATACTAAAACAGAGAATAAAGAAACATAGACTGAGACAGAGAATAAAGGAACATATACTGAGACATGAGAATAAAGGAACATACACTGAGACAGAGAATAAAGAAACATAGACTGAGACAGAGAATAAAGGAACATATACTGAGACAGAGAATAAAGGAACATATACTGAGACATGAGAATAAAGGAACATACACTGAGACAGAGAATAAAGAAACATATACTGAGACAGAGAATAAAGGAACATATACTGAGACAGAGAATAAAGGAACATAGACTGAGACAGAGAATAAAGGAACATATACTGAGACAGAGAATAAAGGAACATATACTGAGACAGAGAATAAAGGAACATAGACTGAGACAGAGAATAAAGGAACATATACTGAGACATGAGAATAAAGGAACATACACTGAGACAGAGAATAAAGAAACATATACTGAGACAGAGAATAAAGGAACATATACTGAGACAGAGAATAAAGGAACATAGACTGAGACAGAGAATAAAGGAACATATACTGAGACAGAGAATAAAGGAACATATACTGAGACAGAGAATAAAGGAACATATACTGAGACAGAGAATAAAGGAACATATACTGAGACAGAGAATAAAGGAATATATACTGAGACAGAGAATAAAGGAACATAGACTGAGACAGAGAATAAAGGAATATATACTGAGACAGAGAATAAAGGAACATAGACTGAGACAGAGAATAAAGGAACATATATTGAGACAGAGAATAAAGGAACATTTACTGAGACAGAGAATAAAGAAAAATAGACTGAGACAGAGAATAAAGGAACACAGACTGAGACAGAGAATAAAGGAACATATACTGAGACAGAGAATAAAGAAACATATACTGAGACAGAGAATAAAGGAACATATACTGAGACAGAGAATAAAGGAACAGACTGAGACAGAGAATAAAGGAACATAGACTGAGACAGAGAATAAAGGAATATATACTGAGACAGAGAATAAAGAAACATATACTGAGACAGAGAATAAAGGAACATATACTGAGACAGAGAATAAAGGAACATATACTGAGACAGAGAATAAAGGAATATAGACTGAGACAGAGAATAAAGGAACAGACTGAGACAGAGAATAAAGGAACATAGACTGAGACAGAGAATAAAGAAACAGACTGAGACAGAGAATATAGGAACATAGACTGAGACAGAGAATAAAGAAACAGACTGAGACAGAGAATATAGGAACATATACTGAGACAGAGAATAAAGGAATATAGACTGAGACAGAGAATATAGGAACATATACTGATACAGAGAATAAAAGAATATAGACTGAGAATATGACAAGTCATTGAAATGTAAAGACAGCATAGTGTTTGGAGACACACTGATGTAATGGTTGATAAGTCTGATACAACCTGCCTGATGTCAACCTGTTCAATGTTAAAGCTCAGGTTAGAGCTTGCAGTGTCTCCACACCTGAGCTGAAGGAAGTGATTCGTGGTCAAGGAGCCCTGACCAAGCAATGAGTGAACATACTTCTAACAAGTTGGACATCTCTGTATTTTACATGACTTTTCAAAATTGATTTTAAGAGATATTCGAACAATCTGAGATACTGGATTTCAGATTATCATGATCTAAAATCTTTGGCTATTCAAATATAAACAAGATGGGGTTTTTAAACCATTTTATGATTTTATGATTGTAATTCTATTCAAATTTGCTGAGAACATATATTTATATATTACATTTTTTTCTTTTACTGCTGTTCTTTTAATGCACCTTTTTGCACTGAAATGGATTGCACCTCAATTTCGTTGTACAATGTACAATGACAATAAAGATATATTCTATTCTACTCTATTGTGTGTGTGTGTGTGTGTGTGTGTGTGTGTGTGTGTGTGTGTGTGTGTGTGTGTGTGTGTGTGTGTGTGTGTGTGTGTGTGTGTGTGTGTGTGTATATATATATATATACACACATTACACACATATATATATATATATATATACCAGTCAAAGGTTTGGACACAGCCTCTGATTGAAGGGTTTGTATTTATTGTAATGATTGTAAACACTGTAGATTAATACTGAAGACATCAAAACTATGAAAGAACATATATGGAATTATTGAATGAACCACAAAGTGTTAAACAAAGCAGAATCTGTTTTATATTTTAGATTCTGTAAAGTAGCCCCCTTTTTCCTTCATGACAGCTTTGCATACTCTTGGTATTCTCTCAGTCTGCTTCATGAAGTGGTCTCCTGGAATGGTTTCTAATGAACATGAGCCTTGTCAAGAGTTCATTTGTAGAATGACTTGCCTTCTTAATGTGTTTGAGACCATCAGTTGTGTTGTTCAGAGGTAGGGTTGGTACACAATGGATAGACCTATTTGACTACTGTTGTAATCCAGATTATGGCAAAACCAGATTATTTCATAGTTTTGATGTCTTCAGTATTAATCTACAATGTTGAAAATAATCAAAATAAATAAAAACCATTGAATGAGAAGGTGTGTCCAAACTTTTGACTGGTAGTATATATTTAAATCATACGTCTGTGGTCAATGTTTTAGCACCACAGCTCAAACTTCCTCTGTTGTGAACTGATTCTGATAACTTATCAACCAATCCATGAATGTTACATGGCTGACACAATGAACGTAACTTAAAGATGAGTTTCCTAGTGAACGAAAAAAAGTGACACCATGTTGCTCACAAAGCTCAACAGTCTCCTGCAAGAAAGTCCTGATCCCTGGACCTTCCTCTGCTGTTATCCCAAGCTCACATCATGATGTCCATACAGCCTCACAGCAACAGATGAGGAGGAGAGAAGAGGTCAACTTAAAGCATCAGACTGAACACATCATCATCAGGAACACACAGTACAACAGCTTCAGGTGTCTTGACTTCCCCCTTCACCTCACCAGATTACTGTCAAACGTCCAGCCTGTGAAGGAAAGGTGAAAGAAGAAGAACAACACAACCGCTGTAAAAACTGAGAGCAGAGCTACTGTCAGCTGGTGCAGGCTCTTTCCATCAGGAGCCATAAACAAGCACAAATGAGTACGTACACACACACACACACACACACACACACACACACACACACACACACACACACACACACACACACACACAGAGAGAGAGAGAAAGCTGACTGACAGTGCAGGTTAATCTTTATTGAGGCTCTTGTTCCTGACAAATAAGTGTTGGGAACAAACAGAGAGGCGGCGTGGTGATGTTAGCAGAACGCCTTCTCTTAATTAAAAACCTTGTCTTTGTTTCACCTGAGACATGATAACAGCTATCTGTGAGGGCCAGATAAGAGGAGTCAGGTTTAATACCAGGGAACACTGGACTGTGTGTGTGTGTGTGTGTGTGTGTGTGTGTGTGTGTGTGTGTGTGTGTGTGTGTGTATAACAACACTCTGGGTTAATAATGTAGAGCTCTGTATAAACATGCTTCCTGTGTGTTGCTATCTAATGATGTAAACGTTATGGGGGAAATACATCATGCAGTGTAATGGAAACAGATGGAGGTGTTTCCTCTGGTCTGTGATGAGGAGAACAATGATATATGTTACACAGGGATGAAATGTATCTGTTCAGGTTTATGAAAAGATGCTATGAAGAACAAATTACTGCTGTAAACAGATCTACCAAATACTGCCACCATACACTCACATCACCAAATACTGCAGCCATGCACTCACATCACCAAATACTGCAGCCACACACTCACATCACCAAATACTGCAGCTATATACTCACATCACAAAATACTGCAGCCACACACTCACATCACCAAATACTGCAGCCACACACTCACATCACCAAATACTGCAGCTATATACTCACATCACCAAATACTGCAGCAACACACTCACATCACCAAATACTGCAGCTATATACTCACATCACCAAATACTGCAGCTATATACTCACATCACCAAATACTGCAGCTATATACTCACATCACCAAATACTGCAGCTATATACTCACATCACCAAATACTGCAGCTATACACTCACATCACCAAATACTGCAGCTATATACTCACATCACCAAATACTGCTGCCACACACTCACATCACCAAATACTGCAGCAACACACTCACATCACCAAATACTGCAGCCACACACTCACATCACCAAATACTGCAGCCATACACTCACATCACCAAATACTGCTGCCACACACTCACATCACCAAATACTGCAGCAACACACTCACATCACCAAATATTGCAGCCACACACTCACATCACCAAATATTGCAGCCACACACTCACATCACCAAATACTGCAGCCACACACTCACATCACCAAATACTGCAGCCACACACTCACATCACCAAATATTGCAGCCACACACTCACATCACCAAATACTGCAGCCACACACTCACATCACCAAATACTGCAGCAACACACTCACATCACCAAATACTGCAGCCATACACTCACATCACCAAATACTGCAGCTATATACTCACATCACCAAATACTGCAGCAACACACTCACATCACCAAATACTGCAGCCACACACTCACATCACCAAATACTGCAGCAACACACTCACATCACCAAATACTGCAGCAACACACTCACATCACCAAATACTGCAGCAACACACTCACATCACCAAATACTGCAGCAACACACTCACATCACCAAATACTGCAGCAACACACTCACATCACCAAATACTGCAGCCACACACTCACATCACCAAATACTGCAGCCATACACTCACATTACCAAATACTGCAGCCATACACTCACATCACCAAATACTGCAGCCATACACTCACATTACCAAATACTGCAGCAACACACTCACATCACCAAATACTGCAGCTATATACTCACATCACCAAATACTGCAGCTATATACTCACATCACCAAATACTGCAGCCCCACACTCACATCACCAAATACTGCAGCCACACACTCACATCACCAAATACTGCAGCCATACACTCACATCCCTAATAGGTTCACAGGCTGTAGAGTACGCATGGATCAGAGTGTGTCTACTATTAGTTCTTGTTTTTGTCACTGACGCAGATTGTTATTTTAAAGCTGCGTTACCACTAAGCGGTTCGGTTCAGTTTGCAGTTATCGTCTCTGCGGTTCTTTTAAAACATAAGATAAACAGGAAGATTCTGTTAATGTCTTAGAGTACAAAGTCATACCAACTTTATGATGAATTCATTCAGGTTGATACATCTTTCCTTACCTGATCATGATCTTATTTACATCAAAAACACGTGCTCACTTTACACACAGACACCAGAGCAGAGAGAGGGCCACAGAGAAGGATGCAAAGGGAACAGGAGATTGCACAAGAATAAATATTTCACGCAAACTGATGTTATTTTGAAATGAACATAGCTTATCTGCCTCTGGTGTGATTCATGACACCTGGACAACACTTCAAACATAAGCATTGTGTGAAAACCAGGAGAGTCTCTCCACATAAAAACAGAATGAATGAAAGGCATTCTGGGAGTGCTTTCATATTACTCTTCTGGCATAAGAATAGCTGATACAGAGCAAACACAGCGTATTATGTCATTTTTCTGTGTCATTTAAGCCGAGCTTCATGTATCCTGTGGAAAAATCTGTGAGCCTTATGTTCCAGACTTTTGGTGCGTGGGACTGACATGAGACATGCTGTTCAAACCAACAGTCTGATGCTTTTAATCTGTGTGAAAACAGAAAAGGAAATCTAGCTGTTATGGCTAACTTCTCTTTTTTGTTTTTTAATGCAGTGACTTCCACTACAGAGTCATGTCTGTTTTTAATGCAGTGACTTCCACTACACAGTCATGTCTGTTTTTAATGCAGTGACTTCCACTTCAGAGTCATGTCTGTTTTTAATGCAGTGACTTCCACTAGTCATGTCTGTTTTTAATGCAGTGACTTCCACTACAGAGTCCTGTCTGTGTTTAATGCAGTGACTTCCACTACAGAGTCCTGTCTGTGTTTAATGCAGTGACTTCCACTACAGAGTCATGTCTGTTTTTAATGCAGTGACTTCCACTACAGAGTCATGTCTGTTTTTAATGCAGTGACTTCCACTACAGAGTCATGTCTGTTTTTAATGCAGTGACTTCCACAACAGTCATGTCTGTTTTTAATGCAGTGACTTCCACTAGTCATGTCTGTTTTTAATGCAGTGACTTCCACTACAGAGTCATGTCTGTTTTTAATGCAGTGACTTCCACTACAGAGTCATGTCTGTTTTTGATGCAGTGACTTCCTCTACAGAGTCATGTCTGTTTTTAATGCAGTGACTTCCACTACAGAGTCATGTCTGTTTTTAATGCAGTGACTTCCACTACAGAGTCATGTCTGTTTTGGATGCAGTGACTTCCTCTACAGAGTCATGTCTGTTTTTAATGCAGTGACTTCCACTACAGTCATGTCTGTTTTAAATGCAGTGACTTCCACAACAGTCATGTCTGTTTTTAATGCAGTGACTTCCACTAGTCATGTCTTTTTTTAATGCAGTTACTTCCACTACAGAGTCATGTCTGTTTTTAATGCAGTGATTTCCACTACAGAGTCATGTCTGTTTTTAATGCAGTGATTTCCACTTCAGAGTCATATCTGTTTTTTTAATGCAGTGACTTCCACTACAGTCATGTCTGTTTTAATGCAGTGACTTCCACTACAGAGTCATGTCTGTTTTTAATGCAGTGACTTCCACTACAGTCATGTCTGTTTTAATGCAGTGACTTCCACTACAGAGTCATGTCTGTTTTTAATGCAGTGATTTCCACTACAGAGTCATGTCTGTTTTTAATGCAGTGATTTCCACTAGTCATATCTGTTTTTAATGCAGTGACTTCCACTACAGAGTCATGTCTGTTTTTAATGCAGTGACTTCCACTAGTCATATCTGTTTTTAATGCAGTGACTTCCACTACAGAGTCATGTCTGTTTTTAATGCAGTGACTTCCACTACAGAGTCATGTCTGTTTTAATGCAGTGACTTCCACTACAGAGTCATGTCTGTTTTTAATGCAGTGACTTCCACTTCAGAGTCATGTCTATTTTTAAAACAGTGACTTCCACTACAGAGTCATGTCTGTTTTTAATGCAGTGATTTCCACTACAGAGTCATGTCTGTTTTTAATGCAGTAACTTCCACTACAGAGTCATGTCTGTTTTTAATACAGTGACTTCCACTACAGAGTCATGTCTGTTTTAATGCAGTGATTTCCACTACAGAGTCATGTCTGTTTTTAATACAGTGACTTCCACTACAGAGTCATGTCTGTTTTAATGCAGTGATTTCCACTACAGAGTCATGTCTGTTTTTAATGCAGTAACTTCCACTACAGAGTCATGTCTGTTTTTAATACAGTGACTTCCACTACAGAGTCATGTCTGTTTTTAATACAGTGACTTCCACTACAGAGTCATGTCTGTTTTTAATACAGTGACTTCCACTACAGAGTCATGTCTGTTTCTAGTGCAGTGACTTCCACTACAGAGTCATGTCTGTTTCTAATGCAGTGACTTCCACTACAGAGTCATGTCTGTTTCTAATGCAGTGACTTCCACTACAGAGTCATGTCTGTTTCTAATGCAGTGATTTCCTCTTGATAGAGAGGAACTTGTACTCACGCTGTTAATTTCATTCTTTTCATTATACCATGATGTATTTTTGTATCAGGATATATACAGACCAGTGTGTTGAACTGAAGAATTTAAAGTGTTAATCTGAAAGTGCAACAACAGTGTTTGTAGTCTAGTGGTTGTTGAATTTATCATGTCGGTTAAATCATCTAGTTGTGCTTTTCATCACAATTGACAATTAATCCAGATTTGTTTTTCAGGTTTGAACTTAAAAACAAATTAAATCAGGGCTTACATGGTCAGAGCTCAGTGAACGTCTGAGAGCAGGAGTATGTAGGTCAAAGGTTTAACCTCTTGAGCACAGGTCTCCTTGTTGAAGTGAAGTCATGGGAGACCACTCTGATGATGGAAAAGACTTAATGTGAGGTCTCTAAGGCTGAACGCTCCAAGCCTGTGCATGCTGCCAATCAGGAGCATTATTCAAGATCACTTCTATCGCTCTGCAGACGATACCCAGGTGTTAATAACAGAATCCTGTTTTATTAACAGCTCAAGGATGTGCATCACTAACTGCCGTTTGTGGAAGAGAAAGACCCCCTCACATCTGATTTACATGATGTCAGAGAAACACAGTGAGGCTTCTATTCTTCATTAGATAACACAATTTAAGAGTGGGGGATGACGTGCACTGAATCATTTCGGGACCAAGAATCCTTCAACCACTGAGATGAGGACTGCAACCTCTGTACATGGGGAACCTGCTCAACGAGAAGAGCTAAACCAGTGACCCAATGATCCATGCGAGTGCAGCTGATGACAACCTTTACACTGTTTCCCAGCAGCATGTGACATGACATTGTAAGCAGCAACATCAGCTAGATCACATTGTTTCCTATTGGAGTGTCCAAACTGGCCATGAGCGACGCAGTGCTGAGCAACAGGATGCAACGTGCCTGATTTCTGTACCTGTCCCTTTAAATACTACACACTGCCCCTTTAAATACCACACACTGTCCTTTTAAATACTACACACTGCCCCTTTAAATACCACACACTGTCCTTTTAAATACTACACACTGCTCCTTTAAATACTACACACCACACCTTTAAATACTACACACTGTACCTTTAAATACTACACACTGCTCCTTTAAATACTACACACTGCTCCTTTAAATACTACACACTGTACCTTTAAATACTACACACTGTACCTTTAAATAATACACACTGTACCTTTAAATACTACACACTGCACCTTTAAATACTACACACTGAACCTTTAAATACTACACACTGTACCTTTAAATACTACACACTGCACCTTTAAATACTACACACTGCTCCTTTAAATACTACACACTGTACCTTTAAATACTACACACTGCACCTTTAAATACTACACAATGAACCTTTAAATACTACACACTGTACCTTTAAATACTACACACTGTACCTTTAAATACTACACACTGCACCTTTAAATACTACACACTGCTCCTTTAAATACTACACACTGTCCTTTTAAATACTACACACTGCTCCTTTAAATACTACACACCACACCTTTAAATACTACACACTGAACCTTTAAATACTACACACTGAACCTTTAAATACTACACACTGTACCTTTAAATACTACACACTGCTCCTTTAAATACTACACACTGTACCTTTAAATACTACACACTGAACCTTTAAATACTACACACTGTACCTTTAAATACTACACACTGAACCTTTAAATACTACACACTGCTCCTTTAAATACTACACACTGAACCTTTAAATACTACACACTGCTCCTTTAAATACTACACACTGCACCTTTAAATACTACACACTGAACCTTTCAATACTACACACTGTACCTTTAAATACTACACACTGAACCTTTAAATACTACACACTGTACCTTTAAATACTACACACTGTACCTTTAAATACTACACACTGCACCTTTAAATACTACACACTGCTCCTTTAAATACTACACACTGTACCTTTAAATACTACACACTGCTCCTTTAAATACTACACACTGTACCTTTAAATACTACACACTGCACCTTTAAATACTACACACTGAACCTTTAAATACTACACACTGTACCTTTAAATACTACACACTGAACCTTTAAATACTACACACTGTACCTTTAAATACTACACACTGCATCTTTAAATACTACACACTGCTCCTTTAAATACTACACACTGAACCTTTAAATACTACACACTGCATCTTTAAATACTACAGACTGTACCTTTAAATACTACACACTGCACCTTTAAATACTACACACTGCTCCTTTAAATACTGCGCACTGTACCTTTAATTACGAGTAATAAGTAAGACTCTGTATTAGAAAGCTGCCTTTGTGCTCTTGAGCGATGTGTCGGATGCTGAACGGAGCCTGACATCAGTTTATCTGATCTGCATCAAAGGTTTCATCCAGTAGTTTCTAGGGATGCAATGATACCAATCTCACGGTACGGTATCGTCACGGTATTAAGGCCACGATACGGTATTATTGCGGTATTGTCAAAAAACTACAGTATACAATACTTGTATATGTATTTTTATTTAAGATCTAACATGCCTAAAACATACCTACACATTACAAAACAAGTAAAGGACCTAATGGTCTATACAGTAACACTTTTTAAGACCGGAGACCTCTCGCTCGCCCCCCTCCCCTCTCTGTGCACAATGCGCTGAGTGAGTGCTGAACAGTCTATGGTGCTGAACAAGACTTGTGCGAGCAATTAAAGGTCCCGACTCTTGTCCCTAATATAGGCAGGCTTCATTCAGTGATTGAAGCAGTTATTCACATTAATTGAAGTTAAAGTTAAAAACGAAAAAGTAGTCCACTTACATTCTTGGCGCTTGTATAAAAAAAGAGGAAAAACTGCATTTTATCCCAGTGTCACTGATTGTTGGGCTCTTTTAGTCCACTGTCAATGTAGGGTCTTAGGCCTGACAGGTTATTTGTCAAAAACACAAGACAGTCTACATGTGAAGAAGACAGTCCACATGTGAAGAAGACAGTCCACATGTGAAGAAGACAGTCTACATGTGAAGAAGACAGTCTACATGTGAAGAAGACAGTCCACATGTGAAGAAGACAGTTCACATGTGAAGAAGACAGTCCACATGTGAAGAAGACAGTTCACATGTAAAGAAGACAGTCCACATGTGAAGAAGACAGTCCACATGTGAAGAAGACAGTCCACATGTGAAGAAGACAGTTCACATGTGAAGAAGACAGTCCACATGTGAAGAAGACAGTCCACATGTGAAGAAGACAGTCCACATGTGAAGAAGACAGTCCACATGTGAAGAAGACAGTTCACATGTGAAGAAGACAGTCCACATGTGAAGAAGACAGTCCACATGTGAAGAGGCCCGATCTCTTTTTATTCACTATATTCCCAGCCAGAGACGGCTCTACCCAATGTGGTGCCCTAGGCGAGATTTTAAATGGCGCCCCCCCTCCATCGGCGATTAACATGCACTTACAAAAGAAATCGAATAGCATTGCCTTTATCAATGTCTTTAATTTGTAAGGTAACATGTCACCAAATTTACATACTTAAATACAAAAAAATATGAAATAA
Source organism: Notolabrus celidotus (assembly GCF_009762535.1). Taxonomy (NCBI): domain Eukaryota; kingdom Metazoa; phylum Chordata; class Actinopteri; order Labriformes; family Labridae; genus Notolabrus; species Notolabrus celidotus. The sequence continues at coordinate 402,094 of NC_048286.1, read as the reverse complement.
AATATAAATACCCTAACTACACAATAAAAACTTGTAAATAAGTGAATAATAATAATAATAACAATAATAATAATAACAATAATGATAGTAATAAATTACAAATAAAACAATCAACATCAAACAATTTAAATAACCACACAGTTTGCTCACAAAAACTATATGCATAGGCTACATTTACACTCTGCAATAACTATATACAAAAACTAAATAAAATATATACAAAAGCTATATAAAAAACCTTTCTACAACTATTTACAAAACTATGTACAAAACAGGCATTTTAGAGACCTCTAGTGGTGGATTTTAATTACTGCATCCACTACCTACTCAGCCTCCCCTCTCCTGCTACAGCTGTACTTTCCTAGCTTTTCTCCCAGCAAAGTCATCTATGACATCGTCATATGACACCTCACTGGAGACCACATGATTTATGCTGATAATTGAAAGTCCAGTGAGACGAGTTTGCATCATTGTAGACCACATCAATAAATTTGCCCCTCCCCCCACAGAGAGCGAGCAGGTAACGATCAGCCGGAGGAGGAGGAGGGGAGGAGGAGGAGGGGGAGGAGGGGGAGGAGGGGGGGGGAGACGCCGCCGCCCCATTGCTTTACATTTGAATCAATGTGAGCTTTTCCATTTGAAGAGTTAATAGTAATAACTAGTTTTAATACAATTATATTTAAGGTATTTTTTCCCTCTTTTGTGGCGCCCCCTAGAGGCCACGGCGCCCTTAGCATTTGCCTATATTGCCTATTGGAAGAGCCGGCCCTGTTCCCAGCGGAGGAAAAGACGCGTTCAGAGCGCACTGAGGATCCGGGCATGGAAAGATTTCTCTCTGCAGTCTGCTTCACGCTGTGCATGTGTGACTCCTGTGACCTGTCCCTGACATGTCATGCAGTGCGCACACTCTCAAAGCAGCCGCCGATGTGTTTTTTTTCCACAGTCGAATATTAATTTTCACAATGGAATCTCTGTTTCTTTTTAATATTCGAATTTAGAATATTCGTTGACAGCCCTGCTACCAACAGGTCTTTTCAAGTGCAATGAGCAGTGCAGGCACATCCAGTGTTTCAAGTAACAAGCAAATTAAAAAAAATCCCTTTTAAATCCCTCATTGTCCACCACTGAAAACGGCTGCAGGGGGATGATTCATCAAGTGGCTTCTCATATTACTTGTATTCCCCGACTCGTAGACAATCGCGGTCTGGCAGTGTCTGCAAACAGTTTTTTTTTTTTGTGCATGTCCGTCATGTTTTCTGCTCGATCGTTTTTGTTTACTGCAAAACCAAAATGCGTCCATACTTCAGTTTAAACTTCACAGGAGGTTCCACTAGTTTAAGTTTTCCGCTCTGCTCCCCCTCTGTACTTTCCGTCATCTCTTCCTGCACTGCGCAGGGGATCATGGGAGATGATGTTTGCTTCTCAGACCGGCCCACTCAATGGCGCCAGAAAAAACTACACCAGCAGGAGTACTCCGAGTCCCTGTTTGATACCGTCACACGCCACGGTATTATTGTGAGAATTTTGATACCGAAATACCGCGATATTTACATCCCTAGTAGTTTCATTGTCTCCCGTCTTATCAGACACACATCAGTGATTATTTATTCACTAAGTGCCTCACACTGCCCTCCTTGGGTCCCTCTTTATCCATGTATTCAGTCAGCGGCTACCTTGAGCTCGGCCTGAGGCTGACACAGACAGCTTGTGTTTTCAGCGTGTCTGTAACTTCTCTGGGATGAGCTCAGTTTCCCTCACAGCTGTAGTTTAGTCAGGTGTTTTCTGGGACTCTGATCACCTGAGCAGTAAACTCAGTGTACTCAGAGCCTCGGAGCATCTGTCAGAGGTGAAATACTCATACCAACCTGTCGCAAGCTGGGTTCAGTGACTTGCCCAAGAACTCCTGGAGAGGTGCACTGCAGGGATCGAACCACCAACCATCTAACAAAGAGACGGCCATCTCTCTGCTGAGCTACAGTCTACATCTGTCACCTTTGGAAATGGCTGATGATGAAGAAACACAGTCATCTCTAACCTCTATAAGGGTCTCTACTTTTAAGAGTAGGCTTCAAACTTTTCTTTTTGATGAAGCTTATACCCCCCCCCCCCCCATCACTTACTTAAACTCTGCCTGTCCCATTAAAGTTACTAACCATAGACCTTTCTGGATTCCCTGAGCTCCCTTGTCTCGTATGTTCCTCTGAGCTGCAGTAGACGTCCTCCTGCTGTGGACGTTCCAGACTCCAGCTGATACGGACGTGCTGGACTCCAGCGGCAACAGCTACTACTACTCGTCTCATCACTATCACCGCTCCCTCTCTCTCTTATTCTCCTCTATCCCTCTTTCCAGACCCAACTCTGTCGAGGCAGATGGCTGTCTATCATGAGTCTGGTTCTGCTCGAGGTTTCTGCCTGTTAAAGGAAATTTGTCCGCTCCGCTGTAACTAGCTAAATACTGTGAGGTGTAATGCTCATGGTGGATTAGGGTGGGGTCAGACTGAGTCTTATCCTGTCTTGGTGTTGGGTCTCTGTTCATAATTTGACATAGAGTGGTCTAGACCTGCTCTGTTTGTAAAAGAGTCTTAAGATAACGTTTGATTGATTGATTGATTGATTGATTGATTGATTGATTGATTGATTGATTGATTGATTGATTGATTTCTGTGGGAATTACGACCAGGATGAGTTTTGCTGGATATTCAATCTGCAGAAAAACACAAATAAAGGTTTCCTAAAACCTTTTAAAGCCTACAAGTTTGATTGTTTGTACAAAAAGGACCAAAACAGACATGAGACACACAACACTCAACATGTACGTGTCTCTGAAAACTCGACCTAAGTAAAGTTAATCTTAAGGCAGCCAGGTTAAAGCTGTGGTCTGAGTTTGAACTTCTCTGCAGCTCGTTTCTTTCCTCTGGACAGATCTACACTCACCTTAAAAAGTCTTCCTTCAACAGTGAGCTGGAGATGAATAAGGATCTGTGTTGTACACCTACACAGAGGTGCTGTAAAGCTAATAAAGCTGTAAAAGGATGAAAAGCAGAGTGTGACAGAGCTGTGTGTGTCCGCTCAGAAAGTAATGAGCGTGCTGGTAAACCGCAGTCTTCTCTTTAATGTTGGTATTATTATCTCTTCTACACATTTGTTCTTTTTTCAGGCGTTTGTTGTTGTTTCCACATGTGACCGTTTAATTCCATTCTTTCATTTGATCACATTTTTGTCACATCTGCTTTGTATCTATTAACACACAAACACACACAGACCATCACTGTGGACTAAACCTCATCAAAGGATTTAATGCTAGCACTGCTTCTCCCTAACACGGGCGTTAGCCCGGGTTCACCTGTCATCAGGTGAGCGTTGAACCTGTAGTTCCTCTTCATCTCTTTGTTAAACTGAGACTTTTTAGAAAGTTCTCTGCCTTCATGTGAAGTCCTCATGACCTCCTGTCAGCGGAGGGGACTGAACATCACTACAACTATTTCAGACATTTTGTTTTCTTATGAGCCACAGAAAACAAACAGTAATCTCTTCAAAGGTGAAAAGGTGCTTTTGGACAAAGAGTTCCGGTGTCTTTTAGCCCCCAGAACTACTTTCCCCTATACTAAAAGGTTCCTGTGCCCCCATTGTTGTCTGTGTTTCGACCGCGGGCTGAAGTCCCGGGTAGATTGTGCAAATCAGGCCAGTGACGTATGGAGAAAAAAAAAGTAAATGCACTACACCACCAGACCAGTAGAGGGCAGTAAAACAAAGAGGAATGCCTTTCATCACAGAGGACACCATAGAAGCAGACGGACAGGCAGGTATCATTATGAGCAACACAACAGTTAGCCTGTTAGCATGAAGAGACTCAGCTGGTCTGTTTTAGATGGTGCTATATTTCATCACAGATGGATTCACTGAATCAACACGTGAGAGGAGATAAGCGCGAGTAGCAAAGACGTTTCAACACGGCTTTAAAATCCTTTTGAAATCAAAAAGCCGTGGCGGAGATCGACCGGTGTTTTGGTTTAAACAGCGACCCTGTTAACTGGAGACTTTCAGCCGGATGCATCCCTCATAAACGTCTTTAGACCATCATTAAATATCTGATGAGGATATTTTGAAATCTTAATAAAAACTAAACTAGTTTGCATTCCCAGGAACTCCCTCTGTGTTTCAACAGCTGTGTAAACTCCACAAACACTGACACGTTCAGCTGAAGGTCTCCAGTTTACAGGGTCACTTTTAAAACCGGAACACCGGGAGAGACGCATTCACGGTGGGCTGAGAGAAGACTACTGTTACAAGCTGCTAAATCAAGAGAATCACAGCTTCTTCTTTTGAAAAGTACACACACATACAAAAAAGATAGAACAAATCAAAACTAATGAAAGAAAGAGAAATCAAGAGAATCACAGATGTGTGTGATGTCATTGTGGACGGAGGAAGGAATAAAAACATTGTGGTTAATCTACCAATCAGACACGTTCAGCATTGCAGACCCTGCCCCCCAAAAGTCCCGGGACCTTTGAAAAGTACTACCCCCCTAGCAGGGGCTTTTTAGGGGGGAGACAAATAAAGTTTTTTGAATTGAATTGAATTGAATTGAATTATCTATCCCTGAGCTAAATTTACACCCTGGGTCCACCGGTCAAAACACACATAATTCAGGGTCAAAGTCCTCACGGTCGAAAAACCCCTAATGTCCAAGTCTTGTGAGACTGAAGTATTGAGCCCAGTATGCAGAGTAAGATACAGATCTCCTGATGGTGATGTTGTTCAGTCTTTATTTTTGGATCATGGTTTCTGTCTGTGGTCTCTTATAATCACATCCTGTTTCTTCAGTATGTCACAGGAAACACAAACTCCAACACCTCAGTGTTTCCTGTGGTGACTTGTGGTGCTGGGACTGTACTCTGTGTTACTGTCAAAGCTGACGTACTAACCGGGAGCACCGAGGATTGCGTCTATCAAATGAGCAAAATAGCACTTGCTATCCATTTAGCGTGTTTGCCTTCATGAATATGCAGAATACATGTAGATCATCAGAACGTGCAAAATACTGGGAGGAGGAGATGTAAATGTAATCATTCAGCACACGCAATGTGATCTATCAAACCTGAAGCTGATAGGGGGCGGTGTTTTTGTGTCTATATTTAGCACGTTTGAAAGGCAGGTGCAAACTGGCACAGCGTTACGCACAAATGGCTGCGGTCACTGTGGCGAGAAGGAGGCATGACCGGGCACTTTATACCCAATAAAGCTCATCATAACATCGCTTTACAACATACAACATGCCCGCTACAGCGAGGCTTACAGGCATTACTACATTTTTTACACACGGTTATGTCATTTTGAAGTCAATCAAACGGACAAGAAGTCTAACAAACCAAGAGACCAAACATAAAACAAAAATAAAACAATACAAATTCAAAGCAGTTCAGCACCACGGATAGCGACCGCATCATTCTGACACCCACTTAAACTTTTTCAACTAATGAGAGCACAGTAGGTCACTGTATCAACAGATATAAAGTTTAGTCAAATTTGCTCACATGTTCACATACAAACAAAAAATCAATATGAAGTACTCGGCCTACTCACCACTGTTTGGACGAGCCTTGAGCTCCGCAGACTTGTCCACGATGCGCTGTGTGTCCATTTTCTTTGCTCTGTCATTCTCAATGGACAACATGGCAAGCCCACTCAGTCCCCTGTCCCACCGTGCTCCTCAAGGGGTTTTTAATTCATTTTAACCTGGAGAATGAGCGCTCAGAAGTTTCAACCGTGACGTGAAGAGTCAAAAATAAAAGCAGGGCCTCACTGAATGCAGAAGTTACTGCTGAGTGGTTGACAATGAGCATTTTTGCCAGATCCGCAACAGACTTTTGCTTTCGTAACTGGTCCCTGAAAGAGGTTCTAAAAGAAAGCAGCTGGCCAGGGAAGCTGGTGGCGATGTCCCGACTGTAGTGCTCACTAAGTCGCCAGGCAGCTTGGTGTGACTCCTCATCTCGTGCTTGCAGCAGTGTGTTGGGGTGAATTGCCTCAAACATGTTCACAGTTCCATTTAAGCTGGTGAATATTTGGGACAGTTGCTGGATGATGATATCAAGACAGGCATTAAAAATGTTCACCTGAAAGTTGCTCTCTGTGTCAGTGAGGCGACTGTCTTCATCAAAGTGACGCCTTACTTTTCTGGCCCTGGTTGTTGCAAAACTGAGATTGACTTCCCAATTAAGTAGCTAGAGCAAGAGTGGGAGACTTAGCCTCATCAAATCGCTCTCTAAACTCCATCAAACCACTGATTGCATTTGGGGTAGAGTGGATGCGTTTATTTCATTTTATTCCGTTTATTTTCCTCCACCAAGATCTCCAACTCCATGGCTTCAAACTTCATTTATCGCTTAAGGCCACTCTGCTCTCTCAAACTCTCCATGGTGACAGGCGGTAGCACACGCAAAATCCTCATTAAAATAGGGTGGTCCACATCACTTTTGCACTTGTTATCAATTGTGCACGCAATCATAGTAGATCACCCGCAGCACGCCCACTTATAGCACGTGCAAAAATATTCATTTGCACATGTAGAGAGTTGAAATCAGTCGTCTCTCGTCTGTAGATTAAAACAGAGACCCCTATAATTTATTTTTATTTATTTATGTTTATTTTCCATAGTTTCAATTCTATGGTTTCTCAGCAGTTTCCGTTTCTATGTAGCTAGTCCACATCCATACACTAGGGGGCGCAGTGGCGCTGGTGGCATAGAGTAGCGTTGGAGCACAGAGGAAGAATAAACTTCCTTCTGAGATGATAACAGCAGCTCAACGTGTGTCTCTCCTATTCTTGCCACAGGTTAGTAAAATGCACTCAAAAAGTCATAAATAGCAGACTTCAACAGTTTTAAAACATTAGTACTGAGCACCTTATGTTCGCACGAGTGGGTGAATAAGATCGTTTTTAGGCAGAAGTGTGTAAACATGAGTTTAAGTCCGAATGCTAACCATGCTAATGCTAGCGGTTTTGGCACGTGGAGTAGTGAGAGAGAGTATAAAGAACTAATCCTTAGAAACGGAGAAACTACTGAACTGTCTGTTGAACTTAATTCACTTAAACTATGAGAAGATTTTCTCATGCATGTTTATTTTCTGGTCAGTGTTGTAGCACATACAAGTTAAAGGTTTAATGCCATGACTAGTAATATTTTCATGTAGTTATTTTGTGAATAAAGCCATGGCGCTTTTGTAGAAAGTCTGAGTGAGTGAAAGCGTCGTTAAAGGACTATTATACCCTTTTTTTTATTTGTGAGACTGTTGTGGGGGAAACGGTATTGATAAAGTGTATTTCTTTAATAAATAATACAATTATTTTGTACAAATGATAAAACAACAGGTTGAAAAACCATAATACAGTTTATATTAAAAATTACATTTCATGTGGTTTAAAACAGAGGGATTAAAAATGTAATTCATTCGTTGTGTTTCTCAGACTTAAAATTGTGAATGTTTGTTTGAGACTGGATGTTAAATGAAAATAGTTTATAAAGCAACCTTACAGAGAGGTTTTGATTGTTGAATTTAATGTTTGACTTACTGTAGTTTTATAACTTAGGTTATGGCCATGTTTTTGAAAACAAGACTGAAACTGAATACCTTTTGATTGCTATTCTGTTATTGATACCTGAAGTATGTCTTGGTCTTTAGAAGAATAAACTTCCTTCTGAGATGATAACAGCAGCTCAACGTGTGTCTCTCCTATTCTTGCCACAGCATTTCACCACACGTTGAGACAGCAGGAAATATCCAGTTGCCCCTCTAGCTACAGAGGCAGACCGGGCAACAAATTTGGGGGCTCGTCCGGGATTAGCGCCTCCTACTGGTCTGGTGCTAATCATCCCTGAACCGTGGGATCCTGATTTCATGTTTCCTGAGCCGATGACCTAAGAGGCAGACTTCAGGTATCCAGAGATGGCCACTCTACATGATCTACAGTGGGAAATTCAGCAGATGCTTCACCAGCTGATCAGAACCACCAACAGAGAAGTTCTCTACAAGCTTGCAGAAGCGTGCCAAGAGGAGTCGGTTGAAGATATGCCAGACGACGACTCCACCGAAGTGGAACTTTTTGACTTCATTGTTGACTATTTGAGGAGTAACCACTTGAAGAGCCTTGAGGACCAGGGGATGTCTCGTCTGCTTGTGCTTCGTGACTTCATTGACGAACTGCAATCGTTTAAGGGAGCTGATGGGGGCGTTCAAGCATCTGAAGGAGCAACTACAGCAGAAGTGTTAGAGACTGAACCAGTAGTAGTAGCATCTGAGATGATGACAGTACCCACACCAGTGGTTGCTGAACAGGTAACTGGTTTGGTAAAACTGACAGATGTTGCTGCGTTACTACCACGTAGAGAATTTAAGGTTCATGGTGGTCAGATCTCAGATTCCGATTCTGATTTGAGTTTTAACAACCTTTGTAAACAAATAGATGATGGTCTTGTTGAGGGTTTTACAGAGGCTGAGATTATTCGAACAGTGCTCAAAATAATCAAGCCTGGCAACTTTAAAGACATGCTTGTTACCAAAGATAGCCTAACTGTAGCAGAGTTAAAGCGTTTTCTCAGAGCTCACCTTAGGGATAAGAGCAGCACGGAATTATTCCAGGAGCTGAGCAATGCAAAGCAGTATGATAAAGAAAACCCACAACAATTCATGTACAGGTTAATGGGGTTAAAACAACGTGTAATGTTTGCTTCTAAACAGAGCACAGGCTTTCAATATGACAGCAAACTAGTGCAGGGAGTGTTTCTACATTCACTTTACCAAGGTATGAACGAAAAATGCTCATACATCAGACGAGATCTTAAACCCCATATCTCAAACTCGAGTGTTACTGATGACTTCATACTAGATGTAATAACAATGTCATTAAGTGAGGACACAGAGAGACAAAACAGGTTGGGACAGACACAAAAACAAAAAGCAGTTAGTGTCAGTACAGCGCAGCAAGATCGTGGCAGACAAGAGACAGAACAAATGCAGACAGAAGTTCAAGCTAATCGTACTGCCATACTAGAGCTGACTGCACAAGTGTCATCTCTGACTAAGAGTTTGGAAAAAGCCCTCCAGCCTGTAGTCAACACAGCGACAGAAAGCATACGTACCCCTCAGCCACCCCAAAAACAGCCAGCCAAGCCAGAAGTAAAAGGTAAATGTCGGCAATGTATTTCCCAGGGAATTGACAGCTGCCCACACTGTTTCCGTTGTGGGAAAGAGGGGCACAGAGCAATAGGCTGCTTAAAGAAGAACAATCCACAGGGAAACTGGAAGAGGTCACTGGGGAGGGACCACCAGTGACCAGGCTAAATGTTGAGTCCCCCATCACAGAAACTTTACAGCCCAAAGAGAAAAACCCATCCTCTACCAAAACCCCGAAACAGCACAATGTTTCAAAAAGAAAGCGTGTTGCACAGCTGATTGGTGGCAGGTGCATGGTAACTTGTCAGTTAGATGGGGAAAAGCTGCAGATGTTATTGGACAGTGGGGCACAGGTTACTTTAGTGGAAAAATCTTGGGTGCAAAAAGCCTTACCAAATGTAACCATCCAACCACTTGAAAGTCTTCTGCCAGACCACCCACTTAAAGTTACTGCAGCCAATGGGACAGACGTACCATTTGATGGGTGGATAGAGGTTCTTCTCGAGATCGTCAGCGACAAACATGGGTCAGTCTCTCTCCATGTCCCGATGTTAGTGAGTCGAGAAACTCTGAGCAGCCCACTACTAGGTTTCAATGTTATCCAAGAGATTATCATGGGAAACAGTGACCAAACAGATGACATCAGCTTGGTAGACTTGCTATCAGAGACCTTACAAATTCAAAAGAGCAATGCTGAAAATCTTGTTTCTGTCGTCCACACTATGCCACACCAGGAAGAGTCGGAAGGTTCAGTTGTGAGAGTTGGCAAGAAAGGACTCATTGTCCACAGCGAACAAATCTGCGACATTAAATGTCGCCTTAGAGCTTTTCCTGCAGGTGGAGCAATGCTGTTTGAGCCAGATGTTGAGTGCAACTTACCAGATGGATTAGAGTTGTTTCCTGCTCTTGTAGATGTGCCGGCTGGTGCATCTAAAGTAGTGAGAATCCCAATACAGAATTCAACAAAGCATGACATTTTCTTACCTCCAAAGATTGTCTTAGGACTCATTGAAGAAATCGCAGAGAGCAAACCTGTAAAGATTCTCCCAACTCCTCACAAGACCACAGACCCACACAACAATCCTCTCCTGTGTGCTGCCAATGTTTACTCGACTGACAGCAAACACACTGACAAAAGAGGAAACCAAAAAGCTTCCAGCTCACAATCAAAATGGCATCCAAAAGTCAATCTAGACCATCTGTCGGAGCAGGACCAGGAAGCTGTACGGCAGATGCTCTACGAGGAATCAGATGTGTTTGCACATGAGGAAGGAGATATTGGATGCATTCCTGGGTTACAATTAAAAATCCACACCACAGACAGTGTTCCTGTCCAGAGCACCTACAACTCCATTCCACGACCTTTGTTCAGGGAGGTTAAGGAGTATGTTCAAAACCTTTTAGATAGGGGGTGGATTAACAAGTCAGAGTCAGCCTATTCTTCACCAGTGGTGTGTGTGCGCAGGAAAGACAGCCGCTTGCGCCTGTGTGTTGATTTCCGAAAGCTTAACCGCAAGACCATCCCTGATCGTCACCCACTGCCACGGATTCAGGATCTGTTGGACAGTTTAGCAGGCAACTCATGGTTCTCCATTTTGGACCAAGGGAGTGCATACCATCAAGGTTTTGTCAGTGAGGAATCAAGACACTTAACAGCTTTTAGCACACCCTGGGGGCTTTATGAATGGGTTAGAATCCCTTTTGGGCTAACAAATGCACCAGCTGCATTCCAGAGGTGCATGGAAGGAGTGTTAGAGGGTATCCGAGATGAGTGTTGTGTGCCATATTTGGATGATGTCCTCTGTTATTCCAGAACTTTTGCAGAACATGTGGACCATCTCAGACAAGTGTTGTGCCAGATGCGACAACATGGCATAAAGCTTCGCCCAGCCAAATGCGAGCTCTTCAAGAGACAAATCCGGTATATTGGACGAATGGTGTCTGGAGAAGGGATTCATATCGATCCAAAGGATTTGGAGGCAGTAATAGCTCTGAAGGAAAAGAAACCCCGCACAGTTGGAGAGGTCAGAACATTGCTAGGATTTTTAAGCTATTACCGGTCCTTTATCCAAGATTTCTCACGACTTGCGAGGCCCCTATTCCAGCTTCTCCAGAGCCCAGCTGAGACAAGCAACACCACACAGCCTGAGTTGAGAAAAGGAAAAGGTCGAGCAATAAAAGGAGACAAAGGACAGCTTCTATCTCGCACACCAATAACTTGGACTGTTGAGCATCAAGATGTGGTATCCAGGTTTGTGGAGATACTGACCAACCCGCCCATCCTTGCCTACCCAAGCTTTGATCATCCCTTTGTCTTGCACACAGATGCGTCTAACGAAGGTCTTGGAGCTGTATTATACCAACGGCAAGAGAACAAACTGCGTGTCATCGGGTATGGGTCCAGAACACTGACACCTGCTGAGAAGAACTACCATCTCCATTCTGGTAAATTGGAGTTCCTCGCACTCAAATGGGCCATCTGCGACAAGTTCCGCGATTATCTGTACTACGCACCAACCTTCACCGTCTATACAGATAACAACCCTTTGACCTACATCCTAAGTTCTGCAAAGTTAAACGCTACAGGTCAGAGATGGGTTGGGGAGCTAGCAGACTTTCATTTTGATATCAAGTACAGGCCTGGCAAGCGGAATGCTGATGCAGACATGTTGTCTAGGTATCCAGTGAACCTCCACATAGACGATCACACAGAGTCAGTTTCACCAGAGGTTGTGTCGGCAATGTGGCAAGGGAGTAAAGCAGCGCAAAAAAATGATGTCCCCTCAGTTGCTATCTTACAACTTACCTGTGAAGATGGAAGTGTGCCCTTCGACAGCTTTTCAAGCATCACTCCAACAAGCATCAAAGATGCACAGCAAAAAGATACAGCTATCAAAGAAGTTGTCTCTTTGAAACTGAGAGGCTGGATTCCAAACGAAAAGGAGAAAAGGACAATGTGTAAACAGACAAGAAGACTTCTCTATGAGTGGAACAAATTAGAGGTGGAAAATGGTTTATTGTACCGAAAAACAACTCAAAACAGACAACTGGTTCTCCCTGAACAGCTCAAACCAGCAGTTTTGAAAAGTTTACATGATGATATGGGTCATGTTGGTCCTGAAAAGGTGTCTCATCTTGCCCGAGAACGGTTCTTCTGGCCGTATATGCAACAAGATATTGAGGACTATGTCACAAAGAAATGTCCTTGCATCAAGCAAAAACATCCCAGTGTCCCACAGAGAGCTCCAATGGGTTCCATCACATCCAGTGCACCATTTGAGTTGGTCTCTATTGACTTCTTGCACCTGGAGCCAAGCAAAGGAGGGTACGAGTACATCCTGGTCCTGGTTGATCATTTTACACGCTTTGCACAGGCCTACCCAACGAGAAATAAAGCAGGAAAAACGGCAGCTGAAAAGATATTTCAGGACTTCATTCCTCGTTTTGGGTATCCAGAGAAACTGCATCACGATCAAGGACGCGAGTTTGAGAACAGCCTGTTCCAAAGACTACAAGAACTCTCAGGTATTTCTCACTCACGTACGACTCCATACCATCCACAGTGCAATCCAGTAGAGCGGCTGAACCGTACTCTTCTCCAAATGCTCCGCACCCTACAAGAAGAGAAAAAAAGCGAATGGAAGGATCATCTGCCTCAGATTGTGCATGCATACAACTGCACAAGGCACGATGCAACAGGATTCTCACCATTCTTCCTCTTGTATGGCAGGGCTCCAAGGTTGCCAATCGACTTGCTGTTGAGCACTGGGAAAGAGAATGAAACGCACAACCATCAAACTTTTGCACAAAAGTGGGCAGACAGGATGCGAGTTGCTTACCAAATAGCTTCTGATAACAGCCAAAAGTCTTCGGCGAAAGGTAAAAAACAGTATGACCGTCGCATCAGAGGTGTCACTCTCCAGCCTGGGGACCGGGTACTTGTGAAAAACCTCTCGGAGAGAGGAGGCCCGGGAAAGTTACGTGCCTACTGGGAGAAAGTAGTACATCGGATTGTGGAGAGGTTAGGCGATGGGCCAGTCTATAAAGTACAGCCAGAAAGAGGCAGCAAGGCTATGCGCGTGCTTCATAGAAATCTCCTGCTGCCAGTGAATGACCTACCTCTCGAAGAAGACCTTCCAGTGGATAATAAGACAAGACAGAACAGACAGAAACAACCTGTAAAAGACACCAACCAACCCCTGATGGATAGCTCTGAAGAGGAAGAAGAATACACTTGTCGCCATGACCTTCGGAGCAGAATCCCATGCTACAAACTTGTAAACCATCAACTACAACCACAAGATCTCGCTATCCCTCAACAAAAGCTACAGCAAAAAGAACCTGCAGTACCACAACAGAACCCTCAAAATCAGCCAATGCTGCGTGCAACAGCCAGAGAGTTCTGCCCCCCTGACAGGCAGGAAACTGTGAAACGGAGTGATGTTGAGTTGGCTGACAATCCTACAGAAAGAGAGCCTGATCAAGCGGATGAAATTGATGGTGAAAACAGAGGAGAAATTGATGGTGTAAGGAGGTCACAGCGAAGAGGGAGACCGACAGCAAGACTCACATACAACTCTCTTGGCCAACCATCATTCTGCCATTGGAGTGCTGAGGTGAACCCCCTCTTTAACAGTCAGCCCCTTGCAGCACCTGGAAACTTCTCACCATTCCCCTATCCCATTCCTTTCCAACCATATTACCCCAACTGGTGCTCACTCGTACACTAAGTAGTCCACTAAAAAGTAGACAATGTCAGGAGACATTATTTTAAGTGGGGGAGAGTGTAGAGAGTTGAAATCAGTCGTCTCTCGTCTGTAGATTAAAACAGAGACCCCTATAATTTATTTTTATTTATTTATGTTTATTTTCCATAGTTTCAATTCTATGGTTTCTCAGCAGTTTCCGTTTCTATGTAGCTAGTCCACATCCATACACTAGGGGGCGCAGTGGCGCTGGTGGCATAGAGTAGCGTTGGAGCACAGAGGAAGAATAAACTTCCTTCTGAGATGATAACAGCAGCTCAACGTGTGTCTCTCCTATTCTTGCCACAGGTTAGTAAAATGCACTCAAAAAGTCATAAATAGCAGACTTCAACAGTTTTAAAACATTAGTACTGAGCACCTTATGTTCGCACGAGTGGGTGAATAAGATCGTTTTTAGGCAGAAGTGTGTAAACATGAGTTTAAGTCCGAATGCTAACCATGCTAATGCTAGCGGTTTTGGCACGTGGAGTAGTGAGAGAGAGTATAAAGAACTAATCCTTAGAAACGGAGAAACTACTGAACTGTCTGTTGAACTTAATTCACTTAAACTATGAGAAGATTTTCTCATGCATGTTTATTTTCTGGTCAGTGTTGTAGCACATACAAGTTAAAGGTTTAATGCCATGACTAGTAATATTTTCATGTAGTTATTTTGTGAATAAAGCCATGGCGCTTTTGTAGAAAGTCTGAGTGAGTGAAAGCGTCGTTAAAGGACTATTATACCCTTTTTTTTATTTGTGAGACTGTTGTGGGGGAAACGGTATTGATAAAGTGTATTTCTTTAATAAATAATACAATTATTTTGTACAAATGATAAAACAACAGGTTGAAAAACCATAATACAGTTTATATTAAAAATTACATTTCATGTGGTTTAAAACAGAGGGATTAAAAATGTAATTCATTCGTTGTGTTTCTCAGACTTAAAATTGTGAATGTTTGTTTGAGACTGGATGTTAAATGAAAATAGTTTATAAAGCAACCTTACAGAGAGGTTTTGATTGTTGAATTTAATGTTTGACTTACTGTAGTTTTATAACTTAGGTTATGGCCATGTTTTTGAAAACAAGACTGAAACTGAATACCTTTTGATTGCTATTCTGTTATTGATACCTGAAGTATGTCTTGGTCTTTAGAAGAATAAACTTCCTTCTGAGATGATAACAGCAGCTCAACGTGTGTCTCTCCTATTCTTGCCACAGCATTTCACCACACGTTGAGACAGCAGGAAATATCCAGTTGCCCCTCTAGCTACAGAGGCAGACCGGGCAACACACACGCAAATTAGCGCTCATTATTTGGGATCTTAGTAGATCAGGCCCCAAGTGTTTAAAATAACATTCACCATCAGCTTTTAAAAACTGATCCAAACATGTTTCATCCATAAGAGTTACTGTGCCATATTTTTCAATCACAGGGTAGATATTTCCTGTTACCGGTCTTGAATCAAAACTACTCTTAAGATGAAGAAATACCTGATGATAATAACGAGGTGTTACAATGTTACAATGTTACAATGTTACAATGTCATTTAGCAGACACTTTTATCCAAAGCGACGTACATACGAGAACAAGAACAACACAAGCAAAGATCTAGACAAGAGGAAACAAGATCAGTAAGAGGAACAAAGTGCTTCAAGTCCATTTGGATGCAGGTACATTTTCATTTATAAGTCTATTCTTGGTCTGCTGCCACACTACCTCTGTGTCTTTATCACACAGAACAGGGCAGTACTCACTGCACTCCCAGGACTTTTGAATGCTTTCTGTCCAAAAAGCTCAAACAGAAATGGAAAAAGGGCTTTTAGGTATTCTGCACCCTCAGGCTGGAATTCATGGCAGGATGGCTTGAAGCTCAAGGAGTTGGTGTCACTGAATGATTTTAAATCTAAAATGAAAGACCTGGAAGCTGAATCTTTAGGATGTCGCTGTTTTTAGTGTACCTTGTGACAACTGCCTCCTAGATCAGGGGTTCACAAACTTTTCGGCCCATGACCACCAAAATGTAGCTCTAGCGAAAGCTCAGACAGGAAGACTATAAAGCAATCACAGCAGTTCCGGAGCTGTCATTGGTTAATCAGCAGCGCCTGTCATCCATTAGCTCAGTGGCACGCCTTATCGTCAGCCTATCAACTTTCTGCTGTCTTTTTAAATGTGTCTCTCGCTCCAGCTAGTTCCTTCTTGCAATGTTGGTGCGCACCCCTCCACCTCCCTGTCTCCACCTGTTCTCTGCAAGTCTTCAATTCCTAGAATTCAACCACCACCACCAGTGTCTGGACCCAAATTCACACATCCTACGCTCACAAAATCCTTACGCCAAAGATTTCTGTCAAATGTAGCTCTAGCGAAAGTTCAAACAGGAAGACTATAAAGCATCACAGCAGTTGTTTAACTCTCCTCTCCCCCATTCAATAGCTCACCCGCTCCAGCTGCATGCTCCGGAGCTGTCATTGGTTAGTCAGCGGCGGCTGTCATCCAATAGCTCAGTGGCACGCCCTTATCATCAGCCTATCAACTCTCTGCTGTCTTTTTTAAATGTGTCTCTCTCTCCTGCTAGTTCCTTCTTGCATTGATGGTGCGCACCCCTCCACCTCCCCATCTCCACCTGGTCTCTGAAAGTCTTCAATTCCTAGGATCATCAACCACCACCACCAGTGTCTGGACTCTAGGGGGATTTCTTCAGCTGCCAAATTCATGCATCCTCCTCCTCTTGTCTCTCCTCTCTCCTCGCACACTCTACACCTCTCCTGATGCCTTCACTGACTGTCAACACTGTAGGAATTAAGAACATCTACACTGAACATGTTTAACAAACAGTAGAGCTGTTACAGTATTATATGTGTTATAACTTTTCTCCTGATATCGTGTCACCAGTACAACTGGATAATGCTAACATGACAGTTGTGAGTACAAACAGCAGCCATGTTTGTTTGTGTTTTTAACTTTCTCTATGATAATGTTTTGGTGAGGACCGGTTTTGAATCAGTCACCATCATATGGTCATGAATCAGTAGCGCTTGTGCATGTAAGCGGGGGCGTCGTTTTGGAGGAGCTTCGAGGGGAAGGGGGGGAGGGGTTAGGCGGAGTCTTGAAGACATGCTACATTCAAATTCATGCTAGTTTTCCGAGACTACCAACCCCAGCTTTAAGTTGTAATAAATAACCTTTAATCTTCAAACTGTGTCTCTCCTGATTGAACTATAGGTGCCAAAGCCTCGGGACCCCCACTGCCCCTTAAAGTGATTTAATGTGTCTTCATTTAGCTGGTCTGCAGAAAATGACCCTACCTATCTGAGCATGTGTCTGTGTCTCCTGTGCTTTATGAATGAACCTGCTGCTACTGATGCTTTTGATAATTAACTGTTCACTAACTCTAAACTTAGGAGTCATCTGGAGAAAAGAAAGGCAGAAAACTCATTACATTTTATATTTTCAAGTTTTTATTTCAATTTAGCTATTATTTTTGTCCATATTTCTTTTTACTATAATGGGCTAAATGTACTATTTTTAGATACATTTAAAAAAAAAAAAAACCATTCTGGAAGACATCTCACGACCCTGCATTTGTGTTTTGCGACCCCCCAGGGGGTCCATACCCACACTTTGGGAACCGCTGTCCTAGGTAACTGCTCTTTCCAAGACAAACTTGCTTGTAAAGTGTACTTTGGTTCTCTGTGTGTCTGTGTCTCTAACTTTATGTTTTTTGCTGCTGATTGTCTCGGCCGGTCTCCCCTGAAAAAGAGATCTTTGATTTCAATAAGACCAACCTGGTTCAATAAAGGTTCAATAAACTAAATAAACAAGTCTTTCTTCATCTGATCTCAAAGTATAAATACAGACCCCATCAGGAAATACACTCTGTGTGCTCGGACCGAGCTCCTTAATTCATCAACGTGAGGGCAACACACACACACACACACACACACACACATACACCCACACACACACACACAGAGAGAGAGAGAGAGTTTCATTCACATGAAGTATGACTCCTGTTGTGTTGTAATCTGCGTGGTGCGGTTTATATCAAAGACCTTCTGTGTGTGTGTGTGTGTGTGTGTTGCGTGTGTGTGTGTGTGTGTGGGGGGGGGGGGGGGGGGGGGGCTGTCACGTCACATCTTCACGCACATTAACCCCTCGACCCCCTCCCCCGCTGACGTCAGCACACCAAACTACTTAAGGGTCCGCAGAGGCACGAGCTGCAGAGCAAGAAGTTCCGCGAGCCCTCTGAGCGGACCCCTCACGCGTTCATCCGGTGTCTGTGTCTACCCTGAACCCGGTGAGACCGTGCACGCTGCTCCCGGTCCTTCACTTCTCCTCAGACCCGGAGAGAGAGAGAAAGAGAGAGAGGAGCGCTGATTGGCTGATCCGTGACAGCTCTGCCTCCGCGCGCATATATATTGGGTTCAGAGGCTCGCGCGTTTCAACAGTTTCTGAACCTGCAGGAACCCCCAAGGGCACGCGCGGCACTTTAACACAGACTGATCTAAAACAGAGGTAAGACCAGAAGAGCTGTTCATGAGACTTTACCTTCAGAGACCTGCAGACTTTTATACACACACTGAGGCTCTCTCTTTACGCATGCGCCGCGAATATTAACTACTTTAATGTTTCTCTTTCTACAAATATTTACAGATTCATCTGCTTCATTTGTTTTAGTGCATCAACTGTAGTAATGCTAGTGCAGATTAAATAGGTCCTATAAATGACAGATCACCAGATAAAATAATCTGTTTATGTTTTTAAATCTGTTTTATTTATTTGGACATTTGAATGTATTTTATTTATTCTGAGATTCAAACAGCAGGCTGGGAACATTTGTTAAAACAGATTCAACAAAAGGGAGAAGATTGAGTTCATATCTGAGCTCAGAGATGTGTAACCATCTCTAAATCTAGACTTGTGTTCAAGTCTCTCTCTCTCTCTCTCTCTCTCTCTCTCTCTCTTTCTCTGTGTGTGTGTGTGTGTGAAAAATATGACCATATCTCTCTGGTTTTAGCTTCCTTGCTCTGGCTCCCTGTATGTTTTAGAATTGATTTTAAGATTTGACTGATTACTTTTAAAGCTCTACATGAACTTACTCAGAGCTATATAGCAGACCTTTTAGCACCCTACATGCACTGAGATCCTCGGGCAGAGGTTTATTGTGCATTCCAAATACAAAAATGAAAAGGAAAGGGGACAGGGCGTTCACAGTGAGGGATCCGACCCTCTGGAACCATCTGCCCGAGGAGATCAGGTCTGCGTCAGTGAGCTCTTTTAAATCCATTCTTAAAACATACTTTTATCACAGAGCCTTTCCTGATTTTATCTGAATTTTATTTTATTGTATTTGAACCCTCTTAAGAAATATATTTTGAAATAGTTGCATTCCTTTAGAGTTCTTTTAGGGGAATGTTGTCTTTTGAAATATGTTTTATTTCTGTTTCTTGACTTGTGTGTTTTTATGAACTGCCTGTTTTATTTTGCTGCCCATGTGAAACACTTTGTAACTCGGTTTTTGAAAAGTGCTCTACAAATAAAATTGTTATTATTATTGTGTGTCCTCATCAGTCCATGGCGGCCCCCGCTCACAGCAGCAGCAGCAGCAGCAGCAGCGTGTGGATGCTGGTCCTGGGGGTGTGTGTGTCCGTGGTCGTGGGATCGGACTGTGGGAAGGAGTGTGCACTGTGTGTGTACCGCCTGCTGGGACAACAGTCTACCCTCTCCTCCCTGGTAATGTGCCTCTTTATAATGTTTCTGTCTGCAGGCAGAGTTAAAGGAGAGAGAAATCCTCCTAAATACATGTGTTTAAAGATTTAAAGATTTAAAGATTTAAACACAGAGGGACAGCCGTCTGGTTTCTCCTCCTCATTTGTTACATGTTAAAACAGTTTATGCGTTAAAAATCAGAGAAGTGGTGAATCCGGCACACCTGAGAATCACGCTGTTATCAGAATCTGAAATACTTTATTTATCCCGGGGAGGGAAATTCAGGCACTACAGAGCTCTTAAACAGTATGTAAGAAAGTTAGATATTAATAGAAGAAGGAATAAAATAAGATATAAATATGAATACAATTAAATTAAATTAAATAAAGATCAAATAGAATAAAATAAAATAATAATAAAGTATATACAGAAGCACAGAATAGTTAGAGGTAGAACAGAACTGTGGGACTGGAGGAGATATATAGGAGGGCAGAGATATTGCACAGTGTATTGCATTATATTTCTCGTCACATCATATCTTCTAAAAACCGCTGATCAAATATTCACAGACAGTATTTATTCTATCGTGACACTGTGTTCAAACAGCAGTGTGGAGACGTGCTGTGACATCTGATGCGGATCACACTCTAATATTAATATAAAAACAGACGCTTGTTTTACTGATTTTATATACATGATGGTCTTTATGTGATATCAGGTTTAACCTTAACGTCAGTGTATCACAGTGTAGCTCTGTTTAATACACTGACAGCATGGTACCTAAACACAGCCTGGAGGGTGTGTGTGTGTGTGTGTGTGTGTGTGTGTGTGTGTGTGTGTGTGTGATGAAGTGATTCATAAAGTCCGGTCTCTGGGGAGCTCACTTTGAAAAGCTGCTGTCATTAATTATTCATCCACTGTCACTCTGAACAAACCCGCTTCAAGCTTTTCTTTTTTCCTCTCCTTTATTTAAAAAAAAGAAATCAGTTTTCATCCCTTCCTCCATCACATCTCCCAGAAACACCACTCTTCCTCCTCCTTCATAGATTCTTCTCCTGCTTTCCTTTTCTCCTCTCGTCCTCTGTCGATGTGATTGAGCTGATATTGTTCTGACAGTCGATACTCCGCTCCGCCTCACTCCGGCACATTTCCCCTCTTCTTTTTCTCCACTCTTTCATTCTTTCACAACTTTTGTTAAGACCCTTTTTCCTTTTTCCGATCCTGCTCTCTGTTTCCGCTGTCGCATCTCTAAAGCATCGATTCATAGTTTCTGTATTCTTCTATTATAAAAGAGTTAAACATCATTGTGACTTAAAGAAGGAGACAGATAAGAATCAGTTTGAACAAAGTCAAATGTGTCAGACTGTCAGAAAGAGAATCCTAATGTTGTTTTAGCATGGAGCTGTCTGCGTTCAGCTCTCAGACGAGGCTCCTGACCTGAGCTCAACAGATCATACAACTGTACTTTACAATAAATACTCAAACATCAATGAGCCGGACGAGGAGGCATCCAAAAGTCTGATTCAAGCTTCTTTTGTGTGAACATGTCGAGGATTCTTCACCTCTCTGTGACAGCTGAATCAATATTTGGGGCTTTAGATG
Source organism: Notolabrus celidotus (assembly GCF_009762535.1). Classification (NCBI taxonomy): domain Eukaryota; kingdom Metazoa; phylum Chordata; class Actinopteri; order Labriformes; family Labridae; genus Notolabrus; species Notolabrus celidotus. The sequence continues at coordinate 380,862 of NC_048286.1, read as the reverse complement.
ATGTAAATCATTTGAGGGTGATTGCTTCGGCTTTGATTCACATTATTTATACATTTTCCCACCTTTAATCAAACAAATCAATGATTCTGAATAATGATCCTGTGCTAGACCAAATAGAAATGGGAATATCAAGCCAAAAAACTATTCGGTTATCATTGGCATCTATTCAACGATTATTTGAATAATCACCCCCTCTCTGGAAATACGTGTATAATGTGTATAATAATGTGTAGCAGTGTTAGATTCAGAAACGGAGAAAATCGCTGGGACTGCCGCTTATGTTTTCTTCTTCTTTTGCTATTTAATAAAGTTAGCATTCTTCTTCTTCTGTTACTTAATGCTGTTAGCAAACAGCTTTAAGACGCTCTGTCGCCACCGTCTGGCAGGAATACTGTACTACATCCAAGCACCGGTAAAAACCATGAAAATTGTACTTTTAAATTGTGAAAATATTCAAAGTAACTCTTCGATTTTTACTAAGTGAACGAATATTCAATATTCGATAATCATTGCCCATCCCTAAGACTAGTCCGCCTCAATCCGCTTTTAAAAACTCTGGATCTGTTCTCCTGCGGGTCAGGGTTGGTTGCGAGGTCAGACTCTGACACGTGTTGAAACCTCTCGTAGAAGCTGTGACAGGACAGAATGAAGACCTGGATGAATTAGACACACACCTTCAAATATTCCTCCCTGTTGTCCTCCCCTTTGCTCTAAGGGGTCTTATTTGATCCCCTTTATGACCACCAGAGGGGGCTGCAGCTCTCTGCCCCCTCCCTCAGCCCCCCGGGTGCCAATAAGTCCTCAATTCAATTTTCCTCTTCATTAATTCTGTCTCCACACGCCGGCGGCACTGAAAGCTCAGCAAGAATCCCCCTCATGTCGTCAAACTGAGATTCTGATGGCTGAATAAGTGAAATCCAATGACACATATGGGAGGGGGGGCGGGGGTCTGGGGCCCACGGCCCTGCAGATGCCTTCAGTCTGAGGTTATATGGTCTCATATGGTTAAAGCAGGGCAGGGTAAGTGCTGTACAGTGTTGGGGGGTACTTCCATTAGATGAAGATGCTGTGAGTGTGTGTGTGTGTCTGTCTGTGTGTGTGTGTGTTTGTGTGTTTGTGTTTGTGTGTGTGTAGGGGGGGGGGGGTCTGGGACAGATGGTTTACAGAATGAACGTGTGTTTTCAAAGTCGTTCAGGGAGAGAGAGAAACAGAAACAGATAAAACGAGCTGTTCTCTGAAACCATCTGCTCTCATCTCTCCCTCTCCCTCTCCCCCTCTCTCTCTCTCTCTCTCTCTCTCCCTTTGTTTGGTCTTTGTCTGATGATGATGATGATGATGATGATGATGGTTATGATGATGATGATGATGATGATGATGATGATGATGATGATGATGAAGATAAAGATGATGATGATAATGATAGGTTATTGTCAGACCAAGTCAGCATTTTTCCCTGATCACTGCATCTCTGTTTGATCAGAGGACGGCTAAAGGAACCGGATTCTCCTCAATTTAAGACAAACCCTGATTCAAAGGCGACCCCTCCTTTCTCAAGACCAGATCCTTTATTTAATAAAGAAAACTAATTTCATTATTGAATAAAACAAGTAAAACCATGTTTATATTTCGCTCTGAAACAAGGGTGACCTGCAGTCTGCTCGATGGATGATGGGTCTGTTTTCCTGCTCTCCGTCTTCAGACGTCACTCTCTGTGGCTCCATGTGTCTGCTGTTTAACATTGATGACATCATCTTTTTTTTTAAAGTTATATTTTTTGGGCTTTTTGCCTTTATTTGATAGGATAGTGAAGAGAGACAGGAAATGTGGGGAGCAGAGAGCGGGGGAAGACATGCAGGAAATGGTCGACCAGCCGGGAATCGAACCGGCAACCCCTGCGACGAGGACTATAGCCTCTATATGTGGGGCGCTTAGACCGCTAGGCCACCAGCACCCCGGATGACATCATCTTAACATCAGCATCATGACTCCACCTACTTTAGAGCATCCCTCCCTCCGTCCCAAGCGCCTCATGAACCCTCCGTAATGCTTCTTTAAGCCCCGCTGGAGACTAAGTAAGAGGCCAAGGAGACTAGATAGGAATCCAATGAGACTATGTAAGAGGCCAAGGAGACTAGATAGGAATCCAAGGAGACAAGGCAGGAGGTCAAGGAGACTAGATAGGAAACCAAAGAGACAAGGCAGGGGGCCAAGGAGACTTGATAGGAAACCAAAGAGACAAGGCAGGGGGCCAAGGAGAGTTGATAGGAAACCAAAGAGACAAGGCAGGGGGCCAAGGAGACTTGATAGGAAACCAAAGAGACAAGGCAGGGGGCCAAGGAGACTTGATAGGAAACCAAAGTCTGTCCCACTTGCCATGAGTCTGAGCATGGTGAGACTCCTGACCTGAGACCAGGGGGTGGGGGGTGGGGGGGGTGTAGAGTTAGCTGGAGGTTATAAAACAGAATCAGGGTGAAGCTTTAAGAGTCAGTCTTAAACTAAAATGTAGCGTAACATTGTCACACTGTATTAATGGGTGATTTTGATTTTTGCAGACGTGCTCTCTGGAGTGTAAGGGCGGGTTGGACAGCCAGAAGCTCCGCCTGTGCCGGGACTTCCTGTTGGCGGAGGACAGCCACGCCGGCCTGGATCTTGACCCCCATGAACAGCAGGAACAGGAAGTGGCGGCTGCTTTGTCCCCAGATGACGACGACACCACATCACCCGAACACCAGCTGGCCAAGAAGTACGGCGGCTTCATGAAGCGCTATGGTGGTTTCATGTCCCGCCGCTCCTCCTCCTCTCCAGAGGGGGCGCTAGAGGACCCTGGAAACCAGGACGAGGAAGACATACGTCTGGAGATCCTGAGGTTCCTGAATGCAGCAGCAGAGCATGGCGGGGAGGGGGAGGGTCAGGGAGGAGAGGAGGTGAAGAGATATGGAGGCTTCATGCGCCGCGCTGAAGAGGGGGCGGCACGCAGCGACCTGCTGGAGGCGGTGCTGGGGCGGGGGCTCAAGAAGCGTTATGGGGGGTTCATGAGGCGTGTGGGACGGCCTGAGTGGCTGGTGGACAGCAGCAAGAGTGGAGGGGTGCTGAAACGGGCGTGGGAGAACAGCAGTGAGCTACAGAAGAGGTACGGGGGGTTCATGGACTAGGACATCACATTTATGACCCTCCACTCCCCCAGCACTCGAGCCCCCCCCCCCCCTCTAACCAACCCTCCTGTGGTCTGGACCTGTAGCTGTTTGAATCAACGTTCTGCTTATCACAGTACATCATGTGGCTCTGTATAACACGCTGCTCCTCCTCCTCCTCCTCCTCCTCCTCCTCCTCCTCCTCCTCCTCCTCCTCCTCCTCTTCATCCGTTCAGTTGGTCCTGTGATGATAAAGAAGCATTCTGTTCACACGTGCACAAATCATTTCCACTCTGTTTTTGCTCCCTGTAATGATATTATTTATTAAAGAATCTATTGATCGAGGTGTGCGGCTCTGTCTCTGATTTGAAAACACGCCTTTGTTCTGAAACAGCTGATTTATAAATATTCAGCAGAGCACCGGTCTGTGCTGACCAGGTCCAGTCCTCCTTAATGAACAGTTAGAGGAACAGGTAGTAGATGTTGCCTGACAGACATCATATATTTAATGACACTCCAGATGATGATGTTTAACATCTTTAATGAGGTGCACACTCCTCTTCTGTCTCTTCAGTGTTTTTTACATTCTTACAGGATCCTAATGACAAAAACAGCCACAGTGTTTCTGGGTGAAATGAGCTTGAATAGAAGTAATGAGCTCACAGCAAAAAAAACGTATTGGTCAGGGAAGGAGAGGTGACATGAGACATCTTTGTAACCTAGCATCAGTAGGAGCGCTCAGGCCCTTAAAATACCAAAGCCCTGTTACAACCAGATCAGAATCCTGATCTCCAGACAGAGACATGATGCACATATCAGAGTCTAAAACCTGATCTCACATAATCAACATCACTTCACTGTGAATCTAACAGGGCCACTTCAGAGACCTGCTCCCCACACTGACCAGTCTCAATGTGTATCAAGACCAGATCCCACAGAGAGACCACGGGGACAAGGCAGGAGACCAAGGAGACTAGGCAGGAGACCAAGGAGACCAGATGGGAAACTAAGAAGACTAGATAAATGCCCAAGGAGACTACCTAGTAGGCCAAGAAGACTAAATAGGAGGCCACGAAAACTAGGTAGGAGACAAAGGAGACAAGGCAGGAGACCAAGGAGACAAGTCAAGAGATCAAGGCAGGAGGCCAAGGAGACTAGGTTAAGAGGCCGAGGAGACTAGGTAGGACACCAAGGAGACAAGGCAGGAGGACAAGGAGACTAGATAGGAAAACAAGGAGACAAGGCAGGAAACAAAGGAGAATAGGCAGGGGGGGCAAGGACACTAGATAGGAAACCAAGGAGACAAGACAGGAGGCCAGGGAGACTAGGTAGGAAACCAAGGAGACACAGCAGGAGGCCAAGGAGACTAGGTAGGAAACCAAGGAGACAAGGCAGGAAACAAAGGAGAATAGGCAGGGGGGCCAAGGACACTAGATAGGAAACCAAGGAGACAAGACAGGAGGCCAGGGAGACTAGGTAGGAAACCAAGGAGACACAGCAGGAGGCCAAGGAGACTAGGTAGGAAACCAAGGAGACAAGGCAGGAGGCCAAGGAGAAAGGCAGGAGGCCAAGGAAAAAAGGCAGGAGACCAAGGCAGGAGGCCAAGGAGACTGGGTATGACACCAACGAGACCAGTCAGGAGACCAAGAGACAAGGTGGGGCGGCTGTGGCTCAGTGGGTAGAGTCGGCCGACTATTGGTCTGAATGTTGGCGGTAGATCCCAGCTCCTGCAGTCTCATGCTGAAGTGTCCTTGAGCAAGACCCTTATCCCCAAACTTCTCCCTCTGTAGTTCAGCTCTTTGTGAATGTGTGTGAAAGAGATTACCACTTTTGGTCCAAGTCCACTTACCATTTACCAAGGAGACCAGTCAGGAGACCAAGGAGACCTTAGAGGAAGCTTAGGAGACCAGGCAGGAGACCAATGAGACAAGGCAGGAACCCGAGGAGACAACCTAGGACACCAAAGGGACTATGTAGCAGACAAGCCAGGAGACCAAGGAGACTAGGTAGGAGAGACACCTAGAGATAAACCTGACCTCCTAAGGTACAGTAAGCAGAGAGGGACGCCACCTTTCTGTCTGAGGCTGTGTGTTGGCTGTGATACAGGACAGTAAGATCTTCTGTCTGACAGAGTGAAGGTGATCTGTCGGTCCAGAGAGGAGACCAGCTCTCTGCCTGCACAGTGTCAGGCAGCAGCGGTAGATGTTAGGCTACTCTCCCTCTCATGCATCACTGAGGAAATCAGTGAAAACATACACACGAGTGTTAAAGCCCTGCAGATGACACTTAGTGGAGTTTCTCACTGTGCACAGATATCTTTATGAACCTCTCTGTGAGGATCATGGGGAAGTCTTACTGTGATAGAAAGCTGGTCCACACTCAAACCTCAGAGTGGACTCCACGTCCGCCAACACGTGTATGCACTCACACACCCACACGGAGAGAGACTACGGGCCTGTGAGTCACCTGGTTTAGGCCAGGATAAAACCTGATCAGGTGATCGGATCTGTGTGTGACTGCATGTTCAAGCTTTAATAGTTATATTTAACATAAAGTTATAAAGTGTGTGGCACTTGGCCTCATTCAGAATCGTTTCCCCACTTGTTAATGAGCTGTATGACTTTTCCATTTTGCAATGGTCTCCCACAGTCACGACTGTAATGTAATCTAATTAAAATAATAATGAGGTCTAGTAGTTTCTGATAACTCGTGCTGAGAGGGGCGGACTGAGGGAGATGAAATAGAAGAGAAAACAGTTCATACGAAACACAATGAGACAAAGAGAAATCAAGCAGAAGCATTCAATATCAGCTTTAAGCCTTTAGTGTGAGGGTTGATACGAATACCTTTACACAGTCCAACACTCTGTAGTGGAAATCACTGCATTAAAAACAGACATGACTCTGTAGTGGAAGTCACTGCATTAAAAACAGACATGACTCTGTAGTGGAAGTCACTGCATTAAAAACAGACATGACTCTGTAGTGGAAGTCACTGCATTAAAAACAGACGTGACTCTGTAGTGGAAGTCACTGCATTAAAAACAGACATGACTCTGTAGTGGAAGTCACTGCATTAAAAACAGACATGACTCTGTAGTGGAAGTCACTGCATTAAAAACAGACATGACTCTGTAGTGGAAATCCCTGCATTAAAAACAGACATGACTCTGTAGTGGAAGTCACTGCATTAAAAACAGACATGACTCTGTAGTAGAAATCACTGCATTAAAAACAGACATGACTCTGTAGTGGAAATCACTGCATTAAAAACAGACATGACTCTGTAGTGGAAGTCACTGCATTAAAAACAGACATGACTCTGTAGTGGAAATCACTGCATTAAAAACAGACATGACTCTGTAGTGGAAGTCACTGCATTAAAAACAGACATGACTCTGTAGTAGAAATCACTGCATTAAAAACAGACATGACTCTGTAGTGGAAATCACCGCATTAAAAACAGACATGACTCTGTAGTGGAAGTCACTGCATTAAAAACAGACATGACTCTGTAGTGGAAATCACTGCATTAAAAACAGACATGGCTCTGTAGTGGAAGTCACTGCATTAAAAACAGACATGACTCTGTAGTAGAAATCACTGCATTAAAAACAGACATGACCCTGTAGTGGAAGTCACTGCATTAAAAACAGACATGACTATGTAGTGGAAATCACTGCATTAAAAACAGACATGACTCTGTAGTGGAAGTCACTGCATTAAAAACAGACAAGACTCTGTAGAGGAAGTCACTGCATTAAAAACAGACATGACTCTGTAGTTGAAGTCACTGCATTAAAAACAGACATGACTCTGTAGTGGAAGTCACTGCATTAAAAACAGACATGACTCTGTAGTGGAAGTCACTGCATTAAAAACAGACAAGACTCTGTAGAGGAAGTCACTGCATCAAAAACAATTGCCCCTGGTAGGGTCTCCCAAGGCAAACAGGTCCTAGGTGAGGGGACAGACAAAGTGCGGCCCAAAGACACCTGATGAAGAAAAAGAACAGGACCAAGTGTACCCTGTCTGGAGGGCCACCGGAGCCTCACCCTGGAGCCAGGCCTGGGGTTGGGGCCCGCAGGCGAGCGCCTGGTGGCCGGGCCTTCAACCATGGGGCCCAGTCGGGCTCAGCCCGAATGGGATACATGGATCCGTCCTCCCGTGGACTCACCACCTGCAGGGGGACTCACAGGGGTCCGGTGCGAAGTGGATTGGGCGGCGGCCAAAGGCGGGGGCCTTGACGGTCAGATCCTCGGTTACGGAAACTAGCTTTTGGGACATGGAACGTCACCTCTCTGGTGGGGAAGGAGCCGGAGTTGGTGCGGGAGGTTGAGAGATACCGGCTAGATATAGTCGGGCTCACCTCTACTTACCGCTCGGGTTCCGGAACCAACCTTCCCGAGAGGGGTTGGACCCTCTTCTTTGCTGGAGTTGCACCGGGTGAGAGGCGGAGGGCGGGTGTGGGCTTGCTCATAGCTCCCCAGCTCCCTGCCTGTGTGTTGGAGTTTTCCCCGGTGGACGAAAGGGTTGTTTCCCTGCGCCTTCGGGTCGGGGAACGGGTCCTGACTGTCGTTTGTGCTTAAGCACCGAACGGCAGTTCAGAGTACCCACCCTTTTTGGAGTCTTTGGGACGGGTGCTGGAAGGCGCCCCGACTGGGGACTCCATTGTCCTGCTGGGGGACTTCAATGCTCACGTGGGCAATGACAGCGTGACCTGGGGGGGGGGGCGTGATTGGGAGGAACGGCCTGCCCGATCTGAACTCGAGCGGTGTTCAGTTGTTGGACTTCTGTGTGAGTCACAGTTTGTCCATAACGAACACCATGTTCGAACAGCTGACAGGTACCGGCAGACCAAGCGATCTGCGGCCCGGGTGGTTGGCGAGGCGAAAACTCGGGCGTGGGAGAGGTTTGGGGAGGCCATGGAGGAAGACTTTCAGTCGGCCTCGAAGAGGTTCTGGCAAACTGTCCGGCGGCTTAGGAAGGGGAAGCGGCCCTTTGTTCGCACTGTTTACAGTGTGGATGGGGAGCTGCTGACCTCGACTGAGAGTATAGTCGGGCGGTGGAGGGAATACTTCGAGGATCTCCTCAATTCCACCAACATGCATTCCGAGGAGGGACCGGAGCCGGGGGATTTGGTGGTGGGCTCGTTCATCACTGGGGCCGAGGTCGCGGAGGCAGTCAAACAGCTCCGAAGCAGCAGGGCCCCGGGGGTGGATGAGATCCGCCCCGAGTTCCTCAAGGCTCTGGATGTTGTAGGGCTGTCCTGGTTGACACGCCTCTGCAACGTTGCATGGACATCGGGGACGGTGCCTCTGGAGTGGCAGACGGGTGTGGTGGTCCCCCTTTTCAAGAAGGGGGATCAGAGGGTGTGTTCCAACTATAGAGGGATCACACTCCTCAGCCTCCCTGGGAAAGTCTACTCTAGGGTGCTGGAGAGGAGAGTCCGGCTGTTGGTTGAACCTCGGATACAGGAGGAACAATGCGGTTTTCGTCCTGGTCGTGGAACACTGGACCAGCTCTACACCCTCGGGAGGGTGCTGGAGGGGGCATGGGAGTTTGCCCAACCAGTCCACATGTGCTTTGTGGACCTGGAGAAGGCTTACAACCGTGTCCCCCGAGGTATCCTTTGGAGGGTGCTCCGGGAATATGGGGTGGATGGCCTGTTGTTACGGGCCATTCAGTCTCTGTATTGCCGGCAGTAAGTCGAATTCGTTCCCGGTGGGGGTTGGACTCCGCCAGGGCTGCCCTTTGTCACCGGTTCTGTTCATAACTTTTATGGACAGAATTTCTAGGCGCAGCCAAGTGGCGGGGGGTTTCCGGTTCGGTGGCCTTTGGATTCCGTCTCTGCTCTTTGCAGATGATGTCGTCCTACTGGCTCCATCGAGCGGTGACCTCCAGCTCGCGCTGGGACGGTTTGCAGCTGAGTGTGAAGCAGCGGGGATGGGGATCAGCACCTCCAAGTCTGAGGCCATGGTGCTCAGTCGGAAAAGGGTGGCCTGCCCTCTCCGGGTAGGAGGGGAGTCTTTGCCCCAGGCGGAGGAGTTCAAGTATCTCGGGGTCTTGTTCACGAGTGAGGGGAAAAGGGAGCGGGAGATTGACAGACGGATCGGGGCGGCGTCTGCAGTGATGCGGGCGCTGTACCGGTCTGTCGTGGTGAAGAGAGAGCTGAGCCAGAAGGCAAAGCTCTCAATTTACCGGTCAATCTACGTTCCGACCCTCACCTATGGTCACGAGCTGTGGGTAGTGACCGAAAGAACGAGATCGCGAATACAAGCGGCCGAAATGAGCTTTCTCCGCAGGGTGGCTGGGCTTGGCCTTAGTGATAGGGTCAGGAGCTCAGACATCCGGGAGAGGCTCAAAGTAGAGCCGCTGCTCCTCCGGATCGAGAGGAGCCAGATGAGGTGGTTCGGGCATCTGGTTAGGATGCCTCCCGGGCGTCTCCCTGGGGAGGTGTTTCGGGCATGTCCGACTGGGAGGAGGCCACGGGGAAGGCCCAGGACACGCTGGCGAGACTATGTCTCTCAGCTGGCCTGGGAGCGCCTCGGTATCCTCCCAGAAGAGCTGGTGGAAGTGGCCGGGGAGAGGAGTGTCTGGGCTTCCCTGCTGAGACTGCTGCCCCCGCAACCCAGACCCGGATAAGCGGAAGAAGATGGATGGATGGATGGATGGATGGACTCTGTAGAGGAAGTCACTGCATTAAAAACAGACATGACTCTGTAGTGGAAGTCACTGCATTAAAAACAGACATGACTCTGTAGTGGAAAACACTGCATTAAAAACAGACATGACTCTGTGGAACTCACTGCATTAAAAACAGACATGACTCTGTAGTGGAAGTCACTGCATTAAAAACAGACGTGACTCTGTAGTGGAAGTCACTGCATTAAAAACAGACATGACTCTGTAGTGGAAGTCACTGCATTAAAAACAGACAACACTGTAGTGGAAGTCACTGCATCAAAAACAGACATGACTCTGTGGAGGAAGTCACTGCATTAAAAACAGACATGACTCTGTAGAGGAAGTCACTGCATTAAAAGCAGACATGACTTTGTAGTGGAAGTCACTGCATTAAAAACAGACATGACTCTGTGGAACTCACTGCATTAAAAACAGACAAGACTGTAGTGGAAGTCACTGCATTAAAATCAGACAAGACTGTAGTGGAAGTCACTGCATTAAAAACAGACGTGACTCTGTAGTGGAAGTCACTGCATTAAAAACAGACATGACTCTGTAGTGGAAGTCACTGCATTAAAAACAGACATGACTCTGTAGTGGAAGTCACTGCATTAAACACAGACATGACTCTGTAGTGGAAGTCACTGCATTAAAAACAGACATGACTCTGTAGTGGAAGTCACTGCATTAAAAACAGACATGACTCTGTAGTGGAAGTCACTGCATTAAACACAGACATGACTCTGTAGTGGAAGTCACTGCATTAAAAACAGACATGACTCTGTAGTGGAAGTCACTGCATTAAACACAGACATGACTCTGTAGTGGAAGTCACTGCATTAAAAACAGACATGACTCTGTAGTGGAAGTCACTGCATTAAACACAGACATGACTCTGTAGTGGAAGTCACTGCATTAAAAACAGACATGACTCTGTAGTGGAAGTCACTGCATTAAAAACAGAGATGACTCTGTAGTGGAAGTCACTGCATTAAAAACAGACATGACTGTAGTGGAAGCCACTGCATTAAAAACAGACATGACTCTGTAGTGGAAGTCACTGCATTAAAAACAGACATGACTCTGTAGTGGAAGTCACTGCATTAAAAACAGACATGACTCTGTAGTGGAAGTCACTGGCAAATTCTTAAACTGCTAAGCTTATGGCGCCCCAGGATACGCCCCATTTCATTTTGCACCATTCAATTTTCTCTCATTCATAAGGTGTAAGGAGAGAAATAGAGAATAACAATAGAAATGTGTCCAAAGAAAGTTAAAAACAGCAGAGTCTTTTCTGTACCTGTAGTCCATCAGCAGATGATAATTCAATCCCTGAGACGTAAGGTTAAATCACTTCAGAAGGTCAACCTGAGCTGTGTGACCTACTCCTCCCTGAATACACAGTTCATCTTCATCTCACCTCATCTGTAACATCATTGGTGTGAAAAACTGGATCAAGCTGGATTTCATGACCCCAGTGATCTTCATGTGGTACACTCAGGTGTCAGGTCATGCTTCAACAGACGGTGAGTTACTGAAGTGTGTTTATTCAAACACTGCAGGAGATCCTGAGGCCACAATGAGCAGTGGACCAGATGTGTCTGTACATGAGCGTCAGTGTGATTACATGTATGTATAAATATGTTGTATATACCCTGACATCTCTAAACACCACCAATATCCTCCTGGAGTTCATGAACGAACGGAGGGTGTGTGGGAGGGGCTGAAATCAATGGATTTCTCATAATTCAGTGCTGTTTTGTCCCTTTCTGCACACCGTAGTTCAGCTGCTGCTGCATATTTGGCCTCCTTCTCCTCCTCTGCTCGTTCTTCGTAGTCATGTTTGCTGATGCCAGGTTCCACTGAGCTAGCACCCCTTTCAAAGTCCAGATGAAACTTTGTAAATACTGTACAGTTTCATGATTTGACTCCAGGTGGAGGGTTTAAATCCCTCTTAGACCCCCTCTGTGGATTCAGTTTCCTCTGTTGTCATGGTCACTCTTTATGTTTTGGCTTCACCTGCAGGTTTTCATTGGCTCCAGTGGAACAGCAGAATCAGCAATCAGACAGCAGAGTAATAGAGTCATTATCCTGCTGTTCACTGGACCATCAGTCTAAACCAGTGAAATGAAGAGTCAAGCTCATCAGAAGAGACACCTGCAGAGACAGAGCGGGGAGGTTCACTCTCTGATGGGTCATCAACGCATTATTATTAGAAGTAGGCCTAGTAATGGTATTAATATTCTTTTTCCAATAACCACCTGTTAACCATACATTATCCCTGACTAATTACCCAGCTTAAGATGCTTGATTCTGATTGGTCCAAACCCCTTGAGGATGGTTATTAACTTTCACTAACATGATCAACACCAGAGACAAACCGATCACACGTCATGTCAAATCAATCCACAGAGAAGAGTTCAGACACATTTAGCTTCTGCTTGTTGACACCATAGACTGTAAGGTGAGGTAAAACAGTTAGCTTCAGTTAGCATCAAAACAATGTAGTTAAAACGTTAGCTTACGTTAGCATCAAAACATAGTGGCTAAAACGTAAGCTTCCGGTTGCATCAAGACAATGTGGCTAGAACGTTAGCTTCCGTAAGCATCAAAACAATGTGGCTAAAACATTAGCTTCCATTAGCATCAAAACAATGAGGCTAGAACGTTAGCTTCCGTTAACATCATAACAATGTGGCTAAAACATTAGCTTCAGTTAGCATGCTAAATAAGCAGGTTACGAATGTTTTCATCTTGGATCCTGTCCATCAATCTGGTGAAGGAGTGGAGCAGGTGAGAGAAACTTTAGGTTAGTGATCGCTCCAAAGAAAGTTAAACCATGAGTGGTGGTGATGATAGCAGCAGGGTTCAAAGTTGTGACATTAGTTTCTTTTTAAAGGTGCCCAGACCTCCTCCGTATGGGGACTGAGTTACTGGGGTGTGTTGGAGACCCCAGTGAGTAATTCAGTGTGGTGAAGACATTTTATAAGATAGATCAGATTTTATCACACAGATTATTGTGTCTAATGTTTGAACTGTAATCAGAGACTCCAGTCTGCAGTTTAGCCATTATTCTGAACTGATCAATAAACTGTAGAGGAATCATCATGCTCATGAATAAAGTTTTATTTTAGTTTGTCACTTCAGTACATAATTATCCTCCTCGCTACACCTCATTCAGCTCTCTCTGTATGGGTCTGCATCTCTCCTCTTTTTTAATGGCTGATGAAAGGGAAGAGAGAAAGAGAGGGAGAGAACTTAACGTAACTTAACGTAACTTAACACAACGTAACTTAATGTAACGTAACGTAACTTAACCTAACGTAACGTAACTTATCTTAGCGTAACGTAACTTATCTTAACTTAACGTAACCTATCTTAACTTAATATAACTTAACGTAACTTAACGTAACTTAATGTAACGTAACGTAACTTAACTTAACGTAACTTAACGTAACTTAACGTAACTTAACGTAACGTAACTTAACATAACTTAACATAACGTAACTAATCTTAACTTAACGTAGCTTAACTTAACGTAACTTTACTTAACTTAACGTAACGTACCTTAACGTACCTTAACGTAACTTAACGTAACATAACTTAATGTAACACAACTTAACGACAGCTAGCGATAACTTCGGCTAATGCTAGCGGCCGGCTAACGGCTTGTAGCTATGCTTATAGAGACCTGTATGCAGTCTGTTAGCTGGTAGCTCTTCTGTTGCTCTTTATCAGACCTGTGTAGTCTGTTAGCTGGTAGCTCTTTATCAGACCTGTATACAGTCTGTTAGCTGGTAGCTCTTCTGTTTCTCTTTATCAGACCTGTGTACAGTCTGTTAGCTGCTAGCTCTTCTGTTGCTCTGTATCAGCATGAATGGGATGTTTTATAAAGTCTACATGTTGTCTTGTCTGTGTTTTCATAGCAACGAGAAGGAAGCATCACCGTCCACACCGTTAAAACACGGGACGCAGAGGCTTGCATGAGCTGGGGGGATGCCCAAGAAGAGAACCAGGAGGCCGGATGATCCACGCCAACATGTTTACCTTCAACAGCCATTATTTTTATTTCTGTAATAAATACATTTTCTAATAAAAGTAAATGTAAAACAACTCTTTGATATTGCAATTATTTGTTTATAATGTTGTATGTTACTTGATATGGATTTAATTATTTTGCAATTTGAAGAGAGAAGGCCATAATATAAGCGGTTTACTTACATGGGAGATAGACATGTTTTCCGTCGATGAAAATAAAGTAAATCGCTCGCCGCTCCACAGCTAGCTATCGTGACGTCATCCTCCAGCTGTAGTCTGCCACAGCGCATTCAAGTGTTTGGAGGCATGTCCCTCCCCTCTCCCTACAGGCTGCTCTGAAGGAGGGGGAGGGCTCTGTTCGGCTGTGTGCTTTCTCAGGATGTCCTACTCCAGCTTTAACGTAACTTAAAGTAACTTAACGTAACGTGACTTTACGTAACTTGACGTAATGTAACTTAACCTAACTTAACGTGACTTAACTTAACATAACATAACTTAACTTAACTTTACTTAACTTAACTTAATGTAACGTACTTTAACATAACTCAATGCAACTTAACATAATGTAACATAACTTAACGCATCATAACTTAATGTAACCTAACGTAACTTAACTTAACGTAACGTCTCTTTACATAACTTAACTTAACCTAACTTAACATAACGTAACTTAACCTAACTAAACGTTACGTAACGTAACTTAACTTAACATAACACAACGTACCGTAACGTACCGTAACGTACCGTAACGTACCGTAACGTACCTTAACGTAACTTAACATAACGTAACATAACTTAACTTAACCTAACTTAACATAACGTAACTTATCCTAACTTAACGTAACTTAACTTAACAAGACGTAACTTAACTTGACTTAGCCGGAGTAACCTGGGAAAACACCAACCAATCACCCTTTTTTGGCTCCCCAAATTTTAAACCAATCAAATCCCGCCCAGCCGTTCTGCCCTCCTCCTGCACGTACATTTCCCCGGCGTGCACTCCTCCGAGTCCCCGTCTCCTGCCTCTACTTCCCCTGACTCTATTTACTGCCCCTCCCGCTCGTCCTCGGGCCTGTCCCCTCTGACCTGATGAGGGGCTTTGCTCAGGACTGTAGTCCGGATCAGAGTCTAAAAAGCTCTCACCAACAAGCAGAATAATTAATGACGTTCAGTAAGTCCTACAGAAAATTTATATTTATTGTAGCGTCAGTCCGGACGCTGTAGTGATGACGAGCCGATTCGTGAACACGTTGATCTTTAATAACCGGTCACTGTCGGCCACCTCTGCTGACTTTTGACCCCTCACAGCTGGGGCAGGTTGGAGTGGAAGAGTTTAAGTTGAGCTCACCCACAAAAGAAGTTAAAAGTTGAGTTTGGAGGATTTTTCTTTTACTTTGTTCCAACAACAGAATGAAAAACACTTCAAACTGTTCGTCCTGTGCTGGAGAGTGAAAATGAAAACATTGTCTCAGAGTAAACTTTCTCTGACTCAGGTCTGAACTTCAATCAGATGAGAAATATAATCTTTAATCAAACTTTGATTAGAGCGGCTCAGTTTCTGGACAAATATCATCATCTGTCTCTCCTTCAGCGTGGTTATTAGATCAGAGAAATCAGAGCTACACACCAGATGAAGTCTGTTTAATCCATATCTAATAACAACATCTTAATGACTGTAGAGAGAGGACGCCTTCTTTATCACTGACACCTGTTACACATAACTTCAAACACGGGGACACAGGGTCAAAGGTCATCTAACTGAATATGCTATTCTATGCTGTCACAACCAAGGGAGAAGTTCCCTTGGCTGGTGGTGAAGCTTTCAGCAGTGTGTCTGCCCCCTGGTGGCTGGCTGCAGTATAGGTCAAAAACTCTATCTCCCCCATTCATTTGAATGGCGCGAAAGACACTAATCCTTTGCGCGAATAGCATGCATTCACGCGAATGACGCAAATTCATTCGTGCAAACGATTCCTGAGAATTGAAAAATCTGAACTCCAGCGAATCCATTGCAGCGAGATAGCCAATCAGCATGCAGATCACCTGGTGACGTGTGGTGTGATGTATGGACCAGCGGAGATTCCTTCATCTGGAATATATGGGACACTTTGATTGTATCTCTGTGCAGCTTCCCTGAACTCTGTGACTCTACCTGTTTTTATGGGATCAGGAATAAACAGGAGCTCACTGTGAGGACAGAGAGGGAGGACGATTATCTGCTGAGTGGTGAAAAACTTTGTCTGTCACTTGAATCCAGCTATGGGTTGTAGTAGGAAGTTAGCTCTGCCCCTTTAGCACAACCGGCTTCCCCATTCAATGTCCATGAGCTCAACCTTGTTTGATAACAACAAAATGCTTAGGCGTGGTATCCCCCTCCCTCTCGTGAATATTTGCATCTTGAGCACTCTGTACACACGATTTTGACGCACAAATTGAGTGAGTCATTCGCTCGAATAAAGCGAGTAAACACAAAACGTTCTTGCGTCTGTATTCGTGCGAGTAAAGCTCACAGTCACATCCTTACACAGAGTGAGTAAAGATCATCCTGAACACTGTAGAAACACTCAAACTGGTGATCCATCCTGACATGCACTTTTCATCAGCTCTAACAGATCACCCCTTAAAGGTGACATATATAGACTGTATAAAATACAACTCAACCCTTCCTCTGTTTTTCGCACATGTGTGCTAACAAGGAGCTTAGGAGGGAGGCATGCTAGTTGTAGGCTGTCTTAATAAACACAAAGGTCGGTTTTACTCCCCACGTCTGCAGATTTGAAGATCTAGTGGATGATTTTTATTTATCATGGAAAAGTGCTGGCGCTAGTTAGCATAGCTACATAGCTACATGTCGTAGCTTAAGCTGTAGCTGTAGCTGTAGCTGTGTACCAAGACACACATCCACATACTGACAAATAAAACAACAAGAAACACAAAATCTGTGACCAATCCTTCAGAAAGGTCCTGCTGCCTTTCTGGCAGAGGTCGGTTTTACTCCCCACGTCTGCAGATTTGAAGATCTAGTGGATGATTTTTATTTTTCATGGATAAGTGCTAGCGCTAGTTAGCATAGCCACATAGCTACATGTCGTAGCTGTAGCTGTGTACCAAGACACACGTCGACATACTGATAAATAAAACAACAAGAAACACAGAATCTGTGACCAATCCTTCAGAAAGGTCCTGCTGCAAGCGCCTCTCCGTCAGGATCAGATTCAGAGGGTTGAAGTAGCGCGGTCTGCTAGCAGCCGTGTATATTCAGCCAACATGTAAACATTAGATCAACGTGCTGGACAGCTGAGGCCACACCCACTTCCTGAGGGGGCGTGGTCAGAGGGAAAACAGACTGTTCTGAGGAGGGCTGAAGAAGAGGGTTCTTCAGGCAGACCAAAATCTGATTTCAATGTGTTTTTTTGAGCACAAACTTTAAAGACATGTTTTGGGGACCTCTTAGACCAATATATATTGATGAAAAAAGCGTGATATGTCACCTTTAATCAGTTCTGATATTCATATTTGATTAGTTATTAAAATACAGTTTCACTGTTTCACTGAACTCATCCATGCTCCTGGATCTGTACACGTACACCACAGGTTCTAGTTTATGTTTTCTGTTGGTTCATTAATGTGTTCTCGTGTTTGAAGGTCTTCAGGATAGAGAGATGTAAGACACCTTCATCTCACACATCATCAGACAAGCACAGGTAAACTAAAAGACAAGCAGATTAAATGGCTTTAGAGCAAAAGCAAAAGTGTGTTAATCTACCACAGAACACCATCCCTGACATCCCTGACTGATGTTCCCGTCCTCCTGTTTGACAGATGTTTGATAAAACAACAGTGAGCCACTCTTTTAATGAAGGCCGATCTGTGAAGATAAAAAAGTTTGATATGTGAAGTTTCAAGATTTATTACTGTAGACGTAAAAAAGAGACACAAACAAAACGTCAGCTGATAATATCTGAGTCAAAAACACAGGATTTCATCAGTCTGACATTTTATCAGGCTGACGGAGTAATCCTCCAGACATCTCATCAAATCATAAAGTTTAAAATCTAGTTAACTTACACACACACACACTCACTCACACACACACACACACACACACACACACACACACACACACACACACTCACACACACACACACTCACACACACACACACATTCACACACACACACACACACACACACACTGAGATCTGATCGTGTCTCATAAATCAATCAGCAGAGCCTGTGCAGGTGGAGCTAAAGATTAATTATTATCATTAATAAAGAATATCACACCTATGAATCAGGATCAGGGAGATAAGATCAGACTCAAAATAACTTTATATTAAATATTCAGTCCCAACACATCAGCTCTTCTTCTCCTGATACAAACTTTCAGTCAGAGCACAAGTGACTCCACGGTGAGGACGTCTACATGTAGAGCTGAATTCAGAGATACGTCCAGTTCTCTTATCACTGACACAATCCTCCACATAAATCCTTACATTAAACCATCAGAGGACTCTAAGCAGCTCTGTGATTGGCTGGGGGTCTGTCTCTCCTGTTGTGTCCTCCCTCAGTTCTACAGCTGGATCTGCTCCGGCCTGCTCTGTCAGTGGTGAGGACAACAGACGGATAGATTTCATCTTAATGCACAGTAATGCTTATATCTGTGAGTCAGAGCAGAGTGCTCTGACAGAAGATCAGGACTAGAGAGAGAGAGAGAGAGAGAGAGAGAGAAAGAGAGAGAGAGAGAGAGAGAGAGAGAGAGAGAGAGACAGCAGAGTGGTCATATCCTCCCTGCTCCCAAGGAAAGACTCATATCACAACCCTCTGAGAGCACCAAGACCTCCTCAACCACCACCCAGACAAACCATATCACCGTTATCTGCCTCCACACCATGCTCCACAAAGACTCCACCAAAGCAGCTACGCTCCACTCCAGGGCAGACCACGGCCACTCCTACCAACCCCACACTACACATATGCACAAGCTCTGAACAGAACAAATTCTACCCCCACACTAAACAGAACTCAACCCCATGACCTGAGCATACACCAGATGCTCTACACACTCATGGTCCAGGCCTAAAACCACTGCAATAACACAAATATGGAATACAAATCTTTCACCATTTCATCCTGGAATGTGCAAGGTCTGAGGTCGTCTGCCTTTGGTATTAAGAGCAGAGACCTGGGGTCTCATTTATAAAAGAGTGCGTAGAATCCCTACTAAAAGAGTACGTACTCCGAAAACCAGGAAATGGCGTGCGCCAAAAATAATTCTGATTTATAAAACCGTTCGCACGCAAACTTTACGCAATGTTCCGTTTATAAATCACAAACCACCTGGAGATATGCGCACGTAGATCAGCCTCATATTCCGCCCTTTTCACGCCCACATTCAACCATATACGGTCAATGCAAAGAGCTTTATGAATGAAGATGCATACAAATGAGCCGGAAGATCAGAAGGTTCTCACGGTGAATCACGGCAACAACAGAGAGGAAGACGGAGAAACAAAGTTTCTGACACACAAACCGTGATCCTCGTGAATGAAGCGGAGTTCAGAGAGCCCTTATTGTTTGCTTCTTACTGCAGGAGGGACACAAAAGAAACAAAAACAAAATAAAAATATGGAGTGACTCCACGTCGCTGCAGCGTGTATCCGTCAGCAGTGCCAGAGCATCCATCATTCATCATTACCCACATGTCTCACTGCGGTGTTTCATGTTTACAGGACACAGACTTTTTATTTCACATTACAGAGAGCTCACGTCCTTCAGAGATCTCCTCTCTGATATTATCTGACAGAAGTTTGATCCGTGAATGTAAGTTTTAATGTGCTGGTTTCATCACGGGCAGCTTGGTCTGGGCTCTGACTGATTATGATAATATGTAAGATAATAACTTTGAGAACCGGGCATGGCTTTACTCCACACTTTCTCATTAACACAGTAAACACATGCAGGTGAGGAAGATGTGATCAGTGTGTGAGGCAGCCGGGGACGTGTCTGTGCGCTCCGTGTGCGTCGTACAGCAGTCTTTATTTAAAGTATAACTACACGTAGTGACTCTGTACAGCAGTCTTTATTAAAGTATAACTACACTCAGTGACTCTGCACAGCGTTAGAAACATTGAAAACATGACTGTCACTTTGCTCCGCGGCCGATTTACGTCCTCTGATGTAACTTTGGTTTTTACCTCCCGACAAACACGTTAGGATACGGCCCGTGTGTTTCCTCTACACCTCAGAGGAATGTAAAGGTGAGACAAAGCTGATGAAACATTTGATGAACTTTAAGACACGCTTTTATCTTTTAATGACAGCTTATTGGAAACGACTCACAACAAACACACGTTCAAATAGAATATGCATATTTTAGTGATGATGATGACGCGGGTCTGTTAATATGTTCTTATTCAATGAATGAAATGTGTAAAAGGCATTAAAATATAATCTGACTTCAGTTCTCCCTCTCACCAACTGCGTCGCCAATTTCCCCCTGCCTCTAAAATGTACGTACGCCTGGGTCAGAGTTTGCTTACCGGTCGTCACATTTTCACGTCAAGTTTGTTTTTTATAAATCACAAACTTGCCGTGAAAACAGGCGTACGCCAGTTTCAGGCCCCGTTTTGTGCGTAAGCAACCTTTATAAATGAGACCCCTGGACTTCACCAAAGAAATCACAGACACAGACATCATCATCCTACAAGAGACATGGTTCAAAGGAGATGGCCCCACTGGCTGTTATTAAATTAAATGTATCAGGAGCAGCTATACCTGACACATGTTCTGCTTTACATGGGGGGGTTGCGTGTGTGTGTGTGTGTTTGTGTGTGTATGAGTGTATGTGTGTCTGTCTGCGTGCGCATCTGTCGTGTGCGATACAGAAAGCAGAGGAGAATTGTGAACGCGCGACCATGTAGAGACAGAAATGACATCCTGTTATCTAAATAAGATAAATGACATAAGACTATTTAGTCTGTTAAATATCAATGTTAAGATACTTTTAATCACGTTTGAGGCACAACATGGACCTGCCCCAACTTATATCTCTCTAGCTTTTACCCCCCTATGAACGGAGATCCTCCAGCAGAGTTCTGCTGGCTGTCCCGAGCTGTAGACTGAAAACTAAAGGCGACAGGGCCTTTTCTGTCAGAGCCACCCCGTCTGTGGAACAGCCTGCCAGAGGAGAGCAGACTCACGGAATCAGTCCCTGATTTTATTTTGCTACTCAACACACACCTTTGTAATAAGACTTTTACTTTGTGAATTTGGAAGTGGCTGACAGGTACCAGGTGGCTAGGAGGGCTGCAGCATCAGTGGTCGCGGAATCAAAAACCCGGGTGTGGGAGGAGTTTGGGGAGGCCATGGAAAAGGACTTTCAGTTGGCCCCAAGAAGGTTCTGGCAAACAGACCCGCGGCTCAGGAAGGGAAAGCAGGGCTGGACCCAGGCTGTTTTCAGCAGGGGTGGAGAACTGCTGGTCCAGACTGGGGATATCGTCCTCCTCCGAGGAGGCAGAGTCTGAAAACCCAGGTGAAGTCTCTTTCATTTCCTTGGCAGAGGTCACTGAGGTAGTCAAAAAGCTCCTCAGTGGCAAGGGGCTGGGGGTGGATGAAATTCACCCTGAGATACTGAAGGCTCTGGATATTGTTGGGTTGTCTTGGCTGACATGCCTCTTCAGTGTTGCATGGAGGTCTGGGACTGCCTGTGGAGTGGCAGACCAGGGTGGTGGTTCCCACTTTTAAAAGGGGGACAGGAGAGTGTGCTCCAATAATCGGGGTATGACACTTCTTAGCCTACCGGGAAAAGTCTACTCCAGGGTGCTGGAAATTAGGCTCCCACCCTTGCGAGGCTCTTGGAGGGGGCATGGGAGTTTGCCCATCCAGTCTACATGTGTTTTGTGGACTTGGAGAAGGCCTACGATCATGTACCACGGGGGGTCTTGTGGGGGGTACTGCAGGAGTATGGGGTTCAGGGCCGCTACTGCGACCTATCCGATCCCTGTACGACCAAAGTGAGAGCTGTGTCCGCATACTCAGCACAAAGTTGGACATGTTCTCAGTGCGTGTTGGCCTCCACCAGGGTTGCCCCTTGTCACCGATCTGTTAGCTTCTTCGAGCTGGGACCTCCAGCAGGCTTTGTGGCGGTTTGCAGCTGAGTGCGAAGCGGCCGGGATGAGAGTCGGTACCTACAAGTCTGAGGCCATGGTTCTCTGCCGGAAAACGGTGGATTGCCCTCTCTCGGTGGGGAGCGAGACTTTGCCCCTTAGTGGTGGAGTTTTGTGTATCTTGGGGTCTTGTTTGTGAGGGGGGGTAAAATGGAGCGTGAGATTGACGGGCGGATTGGTGTAGAGTCAGCAGTGATGCGGGCGTTGTATCGCATTGTATCTCCTGCCTGGTCTGGGATCGCCTCAGGATTCCCCAGGAGGAACTGGAAAGTGTTGCTGGGGAGAGGGATGACTGGGTCAATTTGCTTGGACTGCTACCTTCGCGACCTGACCCTGGATAAGTGGAAGAAAATATATGGATGGATGGACATTGTGAATTTATTAGAATCTTTAATGTTTTACTTCTCTGCTTCTAATGTCTGTTTTTATTGTTTAATGAAACATGTTGTTACTTGTATTGAAAAGTGCTATACAAATAAAGGTATTTTTAAATCTGAATGTCTGCTGTTTTCTTGAGATGTTGACTTCTTTATTTTGTCATCACAGATAAGAAGCTTGTTTTCCCATCACAACAGGTGAACTTATCTCAGGATCTCAGGACAACAGAGTTTGTTTTCTGGTGTGATGAGATGCATTTGATCTGTTGTGACGACCCCTCCCGCTCTGCTTGCCCCTCATACTCTATTGTTTCAGACTCAGTCCTGTGTTTCTCCTGATGGTTGCAGGTACCTGAGGAGGGCGTGTGGGCGGAGCTGGGAGGGGTTGTTTGTTTGACCATCCCAGCTGGATGGAGCTTCAGAAGGGATAACGGCCTGACTCTCTCAGCAGGCCTGCTGCTTCCTCCTCAGCCTTTCTTTGTTTGGTTTGCTGCATTCAGAACCACCATCATACACACAACACATTTCTGACAGAACTGACTCTTCCCATACTGATGCACAGTATGTCATTATCTTATCGATCTGTTCTCATGTTTTTGGTTCAATACATCTCTTTCTGACTGATTTATCTCCTTGGAACCATCCCTGAGTCAGTATCACTGTTGATCCAGAAAACAAGTCAACAGAGTGGAGGTCAGTGCTCTGTGGTCACACAGTACCTTTTAAATACCACACACTGTATCTTTAAATACTACACCCTGCACCTTTAAATACTACATACTGTATCTTGAAATAATACACACTGCACCTTTAAATACTACACACTGTACCTTTAAATACTACACACTTTACCTTTAAATACTACACACTGCACCTTTAAATACTACACACTTTACCTTTAAATACTACACAATGTACCTTTAATTACTACACACTGTACCATTAAGTACTACACACTTTACCTTTAAATACTACACACTGCACCTTTAAATACTACACACTGTATCTTTAAATACTACACACTTTACCTTTAAATACTACACACTGCACCTTTAAATACTACACACTTTACCTTTAAATACTACACACTGCACCTTTAAATACTACACACTTTACCTTTAAATACTACACAATGTACCTTTAAATACTACACACTGTACCTTTAAATACTACACGTTTCACCTTTAAATACTACACACTGTACCTTTAAATATTACACACTGTACCTTTAAACACTACACACTTCACCTTTAAATACTACACACTTCACCTTTAAATACTACAGTCATGGCCAAAAGTTTTGAGAATGACACAAATATTACATTTTCACAAAGTCTGCTGCTTCAGGGTTTTTAGGTGTTTTTGTCAGATGTTTCTATGGTATAATGAAATACAATTAGAAGCATTTCATAAGTATCAAAAGCTTTTATTGAGAATTACACAGAATTCATGCAATAAGTCAATATTTGCAGTGTTGACCCTTCTTTTTCAAGACCTCTGCAATTCTCCCTGGCATGCTGTCAATCAACTTCTGGACCAAATCCTGACTGATGGCAGTCCATTGTTGCATAATCAATGCTTGGAGTTTGTCAGAATTTGTGGGTTTTTGATTGTCCACCCGCCTCTTGAGGATTGACCACAAGTTCTCAATGGGATTAAGATCTGGGGAGTTTCCTGGCCAAGGGCCCAAAATCTTAATGTTTTGTTCCCCGAGCCATTTTGTTATGACTTTTGCTTCATGGCAAGGTGCTCCATCATGCTGGAAAAGGCATTCTTCATCACCAAACTGCCCTTGGATGGTTGGGAGAAGTTGCTCTTGGAGGACGTTCTGGTACCATTCTTTATTCATGGCTGTGTTTTTAGGCAAGATTGTGAGAGAGCCCACTCCCTTGACCGAAAAGCAACCCCACACATGAATGGTCTCAGGATGCTTCACTGTTGGCAAGAGACAGGACTGATGGTAGCGCTCACCTCGTCTTCTCCGAACAAGCCTTCCTCCAGATGCCCCAAACAATCGGAAAGGGGATTCATCAGAGAAAATGACTTTACCCCAGTCCTCAGCAGTCCAGTCCCTGTACCTTCTGCAGAATATCAGTCTGTCCCTGATGTTTTTACTGGAGAGAAGTGGCTTCTTTGCTGCCCTTCTTGACACCAGGTCTTCCTCCAAAAGTCTTCGCCTCACTGTGTGTGCAGATGCACTCACACCTGCCTGCTGCCATTCCTGAGCAAGCTCTGCACTGGTGGTGGCCCGATCCCGCAGCTGTAACACCTTCAGGAGACGGTCCTGGCGCTTGCTGGACTTTCTCGGGCGCCCTGGAGCCTGTTTGGCAACAATTGAACCTCTCTCCTTGAAGTTCTTGATAATTCGATAGACGGTTGACTGAGGTGCAATCTTACTCGCTGCTATAAACTTCACTGTTAGGCCCTTTTTGTGCGATGCAATGATGGCTGCACGTGTTTCCTTGCAGGTAACCATGGCTAACAGATGAGGAACAATGGTGTCATGCACCAACTTCCTTTTAAAGTGTCCAGTCACTCAATCATGACAGATTGATCGCCAGCCTTGTCCTCATCAACACCCACACCTGTGTTAATGTGTGTGACTCCTGTGTGTCATTGAAATGATGTTAGCTGGTCCTTTTGTGGCAGGGCTGAAATGCAGTGGAAATGTGTTTTTGGTGATAAAGTTCATTTTCAAGGCAAAGAGGGACTTTGCAATTAATTGCAGTTGAGCTGATCACTCCTCATAACATTCTGGAGTATATGCAAATTGCCATTATAAAAACTGAAACAGCAGACTTTGTGAAAATTAATAGTTGTGTCATTCTCAAAACTTTTGGCAATGACTGTACACACTGTACCTTTAAATACTGTATGGTACTGTTGAATTAATGTTGTATGTTTTGCATGTTTTAACTACAGGAGAGTAGCTGTATGAATCATCATGGTGTCCTTGTAAAGTGACATTAAGGTTTATCCTGATTCTGAATTTCTCAGCTTGATGTTTCAGCGGCTTTGAATTTGACTGAACCTTTCTTTTTAAGACCAGGTATGAAGAGATTTGCTGTGAGTCAATTTAATGGAGGCAGCAGAGGTACAGACTTGCCTGGATGAAGGAGTTATGGGGGAGGTGGCAGGACAAGCCTCGTCCACACCATAGACTGTATAAAATATGGAGGTAGTATCCGTGACATCACCCATCTGTTTCTGAAGGGCTGTTATGAGGCTGTAAACATGTTTATTTCTGCTGTAAAGGTCGTCTTCTTTGAATTGATGTGTGTGTGGTTTCTGGTGCTTCTGGAGCCAGCCTCAAGTGGATCCTCGATGAGCTGCAGTTTTTAGAACTTCCGCATTGGACTCATAGAGGTTGCCGCTTGGTTTAATGTTGAACACTCGGTGATGATCCTGGATGAAGGGGTCAGGTACCTCAAAAGGTGCCTGTGAATTGAAACCCTGACAGGTGTGTGGCAAGGCGAGCAGTGGTGTGCAGCACGAAAGGCACCACCTGGGGACTTACACCCCTGGATATAGACAAGTTAACTTTAACACACAACAAAAAGGGGGCACATAGTTCAAATAAAATCCACAGGACCAGAGAACGTGATTTCAAAAATGTTAAAATACTTTATTAAACAAGTGTTAGTTAAAACAGACTACATGAACCTGCAGACTAAATGAAGGATAAACAGGGGCCTGCCAAAAGGAAAACAAGGACAGGGCTGGGGCGTACCATGACAGTGGAAACAAAAAGGGGAGGGATCCCCAAAACTACACAACACCCTTGAAACAGCAAACCAAAAGTGAAAAAGGGTCCACCACCAGGAAACCGCTGCTGTTCTGGGGCCCTCAGCACCTGTTAAACAAAAGGAGAAAAAAACGTTTAAAGGTGACATATCATGCAAAATCGATATTTTAATGGTTCTCTACCTGAAATATGTTTCCCTGGCATGTCTACAAACCCCCTGAAAATGAAAAGAATCCATTCTGCCCCTGTTCTGATTTCTCCACCTTTCTGTAAATGTGTGCTGAAACCAGGCGTTTCAGATTTCCGTGTTTTTGTTACGTCACAACAATATCCGGTCTGTAACAGAAGTCAGAGCTCGGAGTTTGTTCAGCCCATAGACTGTATAAAATACAACTCAACTCCTCCTCTGTTTTTCATTACCTGCACACATGTGTGCTAACAAGGAGCTTAGGAAGGAGGCATGCTAGTTGTAGGCTGTCTTAATAAACACAAAGGGTATTACTCCCCACATCTGCAGATTTGAAGATCTAGTGGATAATTTTTTAAAATTTATCATGGAAAAGTGCTAGTGCTAGTTAGCATAGCCACATAGCTACATGTCCGTAGCTGTGTACCAAGACACATGTCGACATACTGACAAGTAAAACAACAAGAAACACTAAATCTGTGACCAATGGTTCAGAAAGGTCCTGCTGCAGGCGCCCCTCCGTCAGGATCAGATTCTGGATCAGATTCAGAGGGTTGAAGTAACGTGGGTCTGTGAGCAGCCGTGTATATTCAGCCAACATGTAAACATTAGATCAACGTGCTGGAGAGCCGAGGCCACATCCACTTCCTGAGGGGGCGTGGTCAGAGGGAAAACAGACTGTTCTGAGGAGGACTGAAGAAGAGGGCTTTTCAGGCATGCCAAAATCTGATTTCAAAGTGTTTTTTTGAGCATAAACTTTAAAGACATGTGTAGGGGGCCTCTTAGACCAATATATTTTGATGAAAACGAGCGTAATATGTCACCTTTAAAACCATGCAATAATGGCAGGCCCCATACCACTGTTTATTCCTTATTTAGTCTGCAGGTTCATGTAGTCTGTTTTAACTAACAATTGTTTATTAAAGTATTTTAACATTTTTGAAATCACGTTATCTGGTCCTGTGGATTTTATTCAAACTGCGTGCCCCCTTTTTGTTGAGTTTCGGTTAAATTGTCTAGTCCCCAGGTGGCGTTGCCCTTTTTGCACATCACTGCTCGCCTTGCCACATGTGTATGTCAATTTATTTGATTTCATCCTGATTAAGTTATTTTTTCGACTTTGACTCAGAACTTTGACTCAGAACTTTGACTCAGAACTTTGACCCAGAACTTTGACCCTGAACTTTGACTCAGAACTTTGACCCAGAACGTATCCACATTCCTTCTATTTGAATGTAAATGACCTCAGTTTGTGAATCTGATCTGAAAAGCAGAACAAGAGGTTTTCACACATGGTCCTGATCCCTTTCCGTACTTTTAATGAGTGCTTGTCATGTAATAAAGTGAACAAGCTCCCGAACTACATGTCCCAGAATGCCTCGCTGCGCAGAGGCGCCTCGCGGGCTGGGATTGGTTGACAGGCTGTTACGTCACGCCGTTGAGCAGCGCTCTGCTCGGAGTTTGTTTGAAGTGACATCCTGCTTCTTTTCTTCTCCCGAGGCTACACGAACTCTGCCGGAACAGAGACCCAGCCCAGCCCGGTACACAGACTCCCTGCTCCGGATAAACTCACAGCACGGTACGGTAACAGCTCCTGGAGCCTTTGGCCCCCTCTTTATCTCACCTAGTTTAATCAGCCTCCGTGATAACAGCTCCACGCTCTGTGTCGTAACATTAGCCCGAGAACAGAGCAAAGGTCTGGGTCAGAGCTGACACAGAGCCGTTGTTAGATCCACGGAGCTGCAGACTCTCCACACTCTTCTCCCGGTAAGTCTGACGGTTTTCACTTTAACACGGTGACACTATCAGGCCGAGTCCGTTATATCTGTGTCACTTATCCTCCACGGCTGAAAGCATTATCTCTGAACTCGATCAATGTGACGATTATTACTAAGTTCCTGAAGGAGTCTGTGGACTGAGTCCCAGCTCAGTGTAAACACAGAACATGAGTTTAACGGGCTGTTTCCACGTGTTTCAGTGGGAATCTAACTTCCATCACTTTCTTACACACACTAACTTTTACACACTTAGGTAAACTCTACACGGTCAGAGAGGTGTGGACATCAGATCTCACCTGCTCCAGTTATTATCTGACAAACTAAACGTGTAATAGCTTCTGCTCATGGAACTGACATGTCTTCATTTGCATGTCATGTTTTTGCATTAAATCATGATCATTAAATCATGGTGCTGAAAAGCTCACATTACAGAGGGCTGTTGAGACAAGGTGTTTGTAGTGATTGTAAGGAAGTTTGAATAATTCACACTAAGAGGTCTGTTTGTGTTTGTTAACTATCAAATCAGCTGTTTTACACTGATCTAAGAAGGCTGTTATGATTGCAGCCTATCAGAGCCGAACAGAAAGTTTGATTTTGAGAAATATGGTTAAATATACTCATCTCTATGCCAAATAGAAGAAGAAATAGGTATTTTTAAATATGATTTAATTAGATAAGTAACTTTGTTGTCAGCGGTTTAATTTAAAGTCGTTTGACTTAACAAACACAACTGCTCCCTGGTTGTTATTCTGGTTTTTCCCAGCCCTCATACTGCTGTTAGCTCAACTATCCACTCAGGTTTGATGATTATTAGTATTTAAAGCTGGGGTTGGTAGTCAGATTTAGATCTACTTTTTGTTATACTGGTTAAAATGATCTTCCTGTTCTGATGGTAATCAATCCATAATGTGTTCTTAAAAAAGAGGTGAAAAAAGCTGCTATCCACAGCTGGAGTAAACCTGGGAAAACACCAACCAATCCCTGCCATCAGGAGCCAAATGATGAAACCAATCAAATCCTGTCCTGCCGTTCTGCCCGCCTCCTGCAGAGCGTACATTTCATGTTTGTTTGTGTTTTTAACTTTCACTATGAGAATGTTTTGTAGTTTTCTTACTGCTGAGTGAGACATGAGTTGAGGTAGTGAAAAACACATGTGCTGAGGACCGGTTTTGAATCAGTCACCATCATATGGTCGTGAATCAGCTGGGCGCGTGCCAAAACAATATGAGACAAATATGTGAGGATGATGTGCAATAGATAACCAAATATAAAGTTAGTGTGAGTGTTAATGTTACCTTAAATGTTCAGTGTCAGCTGTTCTTTGGGTTGTACACAGTACAGAGTGAACCTGTGTGTGTGTGTGTGTGTGTGTGTGTGTGTGTGTGTGTGTGCGTGTGTGTGCACGCGCATCATGTCCATCAGAAATCTACAAACCAGCGTTCTTTCACCTCTGTCAGAAGATCACATGAGGGTAGCTGATAGCGAGCTTAGCTTCATCTGAAAAGTGTCAACACTCCCTCTTTTAACTGTCCCTCCTGTAACACTCCTTCTTTTAACTGTCCCTCCTGTAACACTCCTTCTTTTAACTGTCCCTCCTGTAACACTCCCTCCTGTAGCACTCCCTCCTGTAACACTCCTTCTTTTAACTGTCCCTCCTGTAACACTCCCTCCTGTAGCACTCCCTCCTGTAACACTCCTTCTTTTAACTGTCCCTCCCGTAACACTCCCTCTTGTAACACTCCCTCCTGTAACACTCCCTCCTGTAGCACTCCCTCCTGTAACACTCCCTCCTGTAACACTCCCTCCTGTAGCACTCCCTCCTGTAACACTCCCTCCTGTAACACTCCCTCCTGTAGCACTCCCTCCTGTAACACTCCCTCCTGTAACACTCCCTCCTGTAGCACTCCCTCCTGTAACACTCCCTCTTGTAACACTCCCTGCTGTAACACTCCCTGCTGTAACACTCCCTGCTGTAACACTCGCCGCTGTAACACTCCCTCTTGTAACACTCCCTCCTGTAACACTCCCTCCTGTAACACTCCCTCTTGTAACACTCCCTCCTGTAACACTCCCTCTTGTAACACTCTCTCTTGTAACACTCCCTTTTGTAACACTCCCTCCTGTAACACTCCCTCCTGTAACACTCCCTCTTGTAACACTCCCTCCTGTAGCACTCCCTCCTGTAACACTCACTCCTGTAACACTCACCCCTGTAACACTCCCTCCTGTAACACTCCCTCCTGTAACACTCCCTCCCGTAGCACTCCCTCCCGTAACGCTCCCTCTTGTAACACTCCCTCCTGTAACACTCCCTCTTGTAACACTCCTTACTGTAACACTCCCTCCTGTAACACTCCCTGCTGTAACACTCCCTGCTGTAACACTCCCTGCTGTAACACGCCCTCCTGTAACACTCCCTCCGGTAACACTCCCTCCTGTAACACTCCCTCTTGTAACACTCCCTCCTGTAACACTCCCTCTTGTAACACTCCCTCCTGTAACACTCCCTCCTGTAACACTCCCTCCTGTAACACTCCCCTCTAACACTCCCTCCTGTAACACTCAGTCTTGTAACACTCCCTGCTCTAACACTCCCTGCTGTAACACCCCCTCTTGTAACACTCCCATCTGTAAACATCACCTAACCTATTGAGCACTCTCATCTTAACCTTCATCACAGAGGGAAGCACGCAATCTGATGGGGAGCAAACTTTGATGCAACACCGGGCACTCAGTGGGGGAAGGATTAACCTTTCAGAGCTATTTTGAAATAATGTTCTCCGTAGCATGACAGCTAACTGTTTAGCATAAAGACAGCTTCTGTTATACACTGCAGGCTGGAAACATCTCAATGGATAAATGGATGAAACGGTGCAGTAACAGTTGAGGTGTTAGATATTTGAGATTCAGGATGTCCTCTGAATGTCTGCTCTCCGCACCGTCAGTCACACTATTGGACTGAGAGTCTTAAAAACCATTCTGCATTATCATCTGATTCTCATGCTGTTGTGTTATCCCTTTGAAGCTAACGTGCTAACAAACATCACATTTATCCTCTTCTTCTCCTTCTTTAGGTCCATCATGAACTTCATCCTGGAAACCCTCCAAGTCCTCCTGCTGTCCCTTTGGTACAACATCGAGTCGTTCATCTTCTTCTTTGTGCCCATGAAGAAGAAGAATGTGGCGGGGGAGGTGGTGCTGATCTCGGGGGCAGGTAGCGGCATCGGACGCCTCATGGCTCAGGAGTTTGCGGCGTTGGGGACGGTGCTGGTGCTGTGGGACATTAACCAGGACGGCATGAAGGAGACGGCCCGGCTGGCTAAAGAGGGCGGAGCCAGCAGAGTCCATTATTACCTGTGTGACTGCAGCGACAAGAACGAGGTGTACCGGGTGGCCGACCAGGTGAGTGTGCAACTTCAACCCCATAACTTAACCCCTGAGCTGCATCACCGGACCCAGCTTCAGGTGATCTGAGCACGCTCAGTAAAAACAGACAGGTGACCTACACAGGTGAAACACACTTCTAGATCATTGTGTGGTGTGAAATGACAGAGTGAAGTTTAGAGTAGCTGCAGAGGAAGATGTCTGATGAAGTGATATTCTGTGTGCCGCAATGAAATCAAGCAAAAGTTTCCACAGCAGATGAAGCTGGTGCAGATTGCAGCGGGGGTTTGTTATTTGCTGAAACAATATTAACATAAATCAAATATTTGCAGAATATTGTAAAGTGAGCAAACAGCAGACTTTAATGAAACTCATGGTAACCGGGCAGTTTATTAAAATCAAGTAAATCTTTAAAATGAAATCTCTCATTATGTGAAATGCCAGAGATCCTTTATGGTTCTGTCTCTGAGTCGTCTCTCTTCATACCATCATCACAAACTGAGCTCCTGAATATTTGATGAGTGTTTACGACCCGGAGCCAGCCTTCAGCTCTCACCACTTCCTCTTTAGTTTCTTTCATTAATAAAACATCACCGTAAACTTTTATTGCCGTGGACCAGAACGACTGTGGTCAGAAAGAGTTTCATCAAAGCTGGTCGGGAAAAATTAAGATGATTACAGATGTGTTTGAGATTTTGGTGTCCACCTGCCCACCCGTCCACCTGCCCACCTGCCCAACTGTCCAGAATCAAAGCTGCGTTTGTTCATATAACATTCTGGATAGGGCTGAGCGATACAAACTAAAAATGCTATCTCAGTTTATTTGCACCAAACTCGATTTGTGATTTTGATCTTTTTTTATTTTCCTTTAAAAAAACAAACAGGTTTTTATTTAGGATTGCAGAACTTGTGAACATTAGTTCCAGCCTGTCATTGTTTCAGGAGGGGCAGGTATAGGTGTGATAAGGGGTAGGACAAAATATCAATATGGATATATATTGTCATCCTGACCTGTGTGATAAATTATCAATCAATCAATCTTTTTTTGTATAGCACCAAATCACAACAAACGTTATCTCAGGACGCTTTTACAAACAGAGCAGGTCTAGACCACTCTATGTCAAATTATGAACAGAGACCCAACACCAAGACAGGATAAGACTCAGTCTGACCCCACCTTAATCCACCATGAGCATTGCACCTCACAGTATTTAGCTAGTTACAGTGGAGAGGACAAACTTCCTTTAACAGGCAGAAACCTCGAGCAGAACCAGACTCATGTTAGACAGCCATCATGCCTCGACTGAGGTGGGTCTGGAAAGAGGGATAGAGGAGAATAAGAGAGAGGGAGCGGTGATAGTGATGAGACGAGTAGTAGTAGCTGTTGCTGCTGGAGTCCAGCACGTCCGTATCAGCTGGAGTGCCAGTTCCCCCGGCAGTCTAAGCCTATAGCAGCATAACTAAGAGCTGGTCCAAGCCTGATCCAGCTCTAACTATAAGCTTTATCAAAAAGGAAAGTTTGAAGCCTACTCTTAAAAGTAGAGAGGGTGTCTGCCTCCCAGACCTTGACTGGTAGATGATTCCAAAGGAGAGGGGCCTGATAACTGAAGGTTCTACCTCCCATACTACTTTTAGAGACTTGAGGTAGGACCAGCAGGCCTGCATGTTGGGAGCGTAGTGTTCTAGAGGGGTAATAGGGCACTATGAGCTCTTTAAAATACAATATTATCGATATCAGGGGCTGACTATCAGTATTTTAATTAGATAAATACGGCCCTACATTTCCCCGTCAGTTTGACTCACTGCATCACTACTTTATGACTCCGCGCAGTGGTGCTAATGGCATGAAATAGGGGAACGTGAACAGCAGTTTATATACCGCAGAAGAACAAACAGATCAGAACAGAGGAATCTCACAACAATGAAAAAGAGCTAGCAACGAGCTAACCGCTCTTAAAACAGAAAACAGAACACGCTGTTTAAGCTCTGAGACCGGCTGAGACAAGAGGAAAGATGCAGGACGCTCCCAAGTCTGCAGAGAGAGTTTGACTTCCCCTGGGGATCCTTTGTTTTGCGTCACAATGCTATGAACTCTGGGTAATTCCCTTCCGTTAAGTCTGCAGATATGCTCACTTACCGTAAGGGGGCATAAAGGGCTCAAAAAGAGAGATCCCTCACACACTTGAAGATTCGACAGTGAGACAGCCCTGAATCCTCATGGACTGAGCGGGAACGCATCTCAAAGTCAGTGAGAGTGTAAGTGTGGACAATAGACTGTATAAGATATGGATGTAGTATCCAGTGTGTGCTGATAGAGAAATGAGCTAACCAGACTACACTTGTCTTTTGAACCAGGCTGTAAACATGTTTATTTCTGCTGTAAAGATCGTCTCTTTGAATGGGTGTGTCACCGCTCCCTGTCAGCCTCAAGTGGATCCACCTTGAACTGCAGTCTTTAGCACTTCCGCATTGGACTCATATTTTTAGGCCAGAGGTTGTCGCTTGGTGTGGACGCTGAGATCGTGGGCTGTATCCGCCTTTTCCATCTTGACCTGCAACACTTTTTATTTTAAAGACGTTGAAATAAATTGTTGGTTCTGTTTTTTTTTGGCTTACTGTGGCTTGTTGGAGATCTGACGCTGCAAACTGGACCAGGTCCACATGACTGATGGAGACTGTCTGGAATGAAATCCTTATTAACCTGTCGCCATTTGCCATTTTGTTGTTGTTGGTGTTGGTGTTGTTGTTGTTGGTGGTGTATGTGTGTGTCTGTAGGAAGTAAATGAGGGGGGAGGGTGTGACCTGCTGGAGTCCAAATGGAGTGATGGAGGAATTTGAATGATCTCGATTTATCGCCCAGCACTAACTGTTGGTATGTGAGGATGTGATCTGGGCTCAGACAAACGACTGCCACTCATGTTCACAACTCTGAACATTTATCTGTATGTGTGCAGGAGCAGGGTCCACCAACACCTTAAATATACACGAGGGTGTATCCCAGGAAAGTTGTTCTCTCTCTCTGTGTGTGTGTGTGTGTGTGTGCCCCCGCCCTGGAGGCAGGGAGGGAGCATGTTGTGTAAACAGTCGTTATTAGAGTTCAGCTCTGCATCAACAGCTGCTTAGCTGAAGAGTGTGACTGTGCCCCTCTTCAGCAGTCCTGTAACTTGTTAGGGAGAGAGCAGCAAACAGCTGATGATGTTCATCATAAACTGGATGTTTATTGAAGTCGATACATCTCAGTATCTTATTGCTTTTTTGTCCTTTATGATCCGTCCATGCCTGTGCTTTAAGATGTAACTAGGGCTGGGCGATAATTCAATAACAATAATTATCATGATATATTTTTTTCTCAATATAAATATAACAAATGTTCAATAAAAAATGACATAAATAAACATGTAATGAAACCCCCAACCACTGGAAAAAAATCTCATCTTTCATTAAAGACCTGCTTCCTGTTAGCACCATCAGAAACGATGGATTCAAGAAGTTCATCAGAAACTAAATCCAGATACAAACTAACAAACTGTCTGCTTTCTTCAACTTTCAATTAGGAGCAAAAACCTGACTTTACATTTAAATGAAATCATGATTTGATATTTATTGTGATAATTATCGATGTTGACTGATATGAAATATTTTCTCATGATAACATCATTTTCAGTATCGCCCAGCTCTACATGTAACGTTGACTTAAGCTGACACTCAAACACAGTTACAGTGAGCAGGAGGTGAAATGAAGGAGGTGAGTGTAACCCAGGATGTGTGGGTCGTACATTTTTCAAATGTTAAATTCTGGAGTCTAAAAAACCTACAGACTCTCTGTGATCACCAAACACAGTGAGGCGTTCAAACACCAGAGGGGGAGGAGTTGTTGTTCTTCTGCCCTGAGGCGGACAAATGAAGATTTGAAGAAAGAGGGAACAAGTCAGAGATGATGCCCTGAGGAGTCCAGCATTGTGATGTAAAACATACAACAACACACTGAATACACAGTAACATCAGCCCTCCTGTGTCTCTGGAATATGACTCCACCCAAAGACCGAGTACTCGGAGAAGAGCATAGTGCTGTGCTGAGGCTGTAGGCCTCGCCTCAGAGGTCGCCGGTTCAACTCTTAGCCACAACCTTTAACTGCCCATCATCCCTCTCTCTACTCCCCATATGTCCTCACTCTCTCCAGCTGGTCTCTCAGTAAAGGTATGACCTGATAAATAAATACTGCTGGATCATCAAACATCCAATAATTTTCTCAAGGACCCCCGTCCATCCCCAAACTCTAGAAAGCTTCCATACTCTAATAAAGACAGCTGAACTGAGCGAGCTCACACAGTAATGATAATCAGAGGAACAGACCGGTACATGTTGTGGTTCTTAGATACTCTCATAAGGGGGGATATTTACGCCCTGCTACACCTCGCCTGAAACGTAACGCACAGAGGCGGAGTGGTGGAGTGAATCTGTCTGTCTGTGATCCTCCCTCAGAGGGAGAAACAGACCTCGTGGAGGGAGGAAGGTGTGTAGCATCAGAGCCGTCAGGGTGGAAAAGTAGTGTGTGTGTGTGCGTGTGTGCGTGTGTGTGTGTGTGTGTGTGTGTGTGTGTGTGTGT
Source organism: Notolabrus celidotus (assembly GCF_009762535.1). NCBI lineage: Eukaryota > Metazoa > Chordata > Actinopteri > Labriformes > Labridae > Notolabrus > Notolabrus celidotus. The sequence goes on along the minus strand of NC_048286.1, from coordinate 344,763 downwards.
GTGTGTGTGTGTGTGTGGAGCTGACTGCTGTGTGTCTACAGGCCGTGCCTCTCATACTTCTACAATGCTGTGATGTGCTCATTCTCTGGGACACTAATCGACACTGATTCAGGGTTCAGTGTCCACATAAAAAGGTGTAGTTATGGCGGGTTTATTCTTTTCCATTCAGAGATAAAGAGAGTGGGACACAGACCCTCCTTTATCTCCCGCCTTACCCATGGGGTGGATCTCAAAGCTCTTAACTGCAGTCTCCTCTCTCCTCTGCCGAGCTGGAAGTACTTACTGACCCGCCATATTAAGTTGCGTCCCAAAGCTCTTAACGCTGCTCAGAGGAGAGAGGAGAGACATCGTTGAAGTCTTTTCACTTATAGACAAGCCCCCTTATCGAATACCTCTCAATGATTGGATGCTGCAGCGGCTCGGACTTCTTCACATAACCTGAGTTTAATTTTAGAGAAAAGACAGACTTTAAAAACAGTGACTAAAGGTATATTTCAACCAAAAGTTCCAGGGGTTTTTAGCCCCCAGAACTACTTTCCCCTGAACTAAAAGGTTCCTGTGTCCCCAGTGTTGTCTGCGTTTCGACCACGGGCTGAAGTCCCGGGTAGATTGTGCAAATCAGGCCAGTGACGTATGGAGAAAAAAAAGTAAATGCACTACACCACCAGACCAGTAGAGGGCAGTAAAACAAAGAGGAATGTCATTCATCACAGATGACACCATAGAAGCAGACGGACAGGCAGGTATCATTATGAGCAACACAACAGTTAGCCTGTTAGCATGAAGAGACTCAGCTGGTCTGTTTTAGATGGTGCTATATTTCATCACAGATGGATTCACTGAATCAACACGTGAGAGGAGATAAGCGCGAGTAGCAAAGACGTTTCAACACGGCTTTAAAATCCTTTTGAACTCAAAAAGCCGTGGCAGAGATCGACCGGTGTTTTGGTTTAAACAGCGACCCTGTTAACTGGAGACTTTCAGCCGGATGCATCCCTCATAAACGTCTTTAGACGATCATTAAATATCTGATGAGGATATTTAGAAATCTTAATAAAAACTAAACTAGTTTGCATTCCCAGGAACTCCCTCTGTGTTTCAACAGCTGTGTAAACTCCACAAACACTGACACGTTCAGCTGAAGGCCTCCAGTTTACAGGGTCACTTTTAAAACTGTAACACCGGGAGAGACGCATTCACGGTGGTCTGAGAGAAGACTACTGTTACAAGCTGCTAAATCAAGAGAATCACAGCTTCTTCTTTTGAAAAGTACACACACATACAAAAAAGATAGAACAAATAAAAACTAATGAAAGAAAGAGAAATCAAGAGAATCACAGATGTGTGTGATGTTATTGTGGACAGAGGGTGGAATAAAAACACTGAGGTTAATCTACCAATCAGACACGTTCAGCATTGCAGGTCCTGCCCCCTCAAAGTCCCGGGACCTTTGAAAAGTACTAACCCCCTAGCAGGGGCTTTTTAAGGGGCAGATTATCAACCCCTGAACTAAATTTAGACTCTGTGTCCACCGGTCGAAACGCACATAGTTCAGAGGTAAAGATCCTGCAGTGGCCTTAAGGGTGCCCTGAGACAGACCTTGAGAGCTGCAGTCATGTGTCCTGATATTGTATTGATGATCATCTGTTTTGATAAGATCCTGTTAATAACCTGTTTTATGTTAAGACTCGTGTCATGTTTAAACCTCTGATCACTCCATGGTCCTCCAGAAATCTATTCCCTCAGTCAAACCTGTGAAGCAGATAGGATCATTAAACACACCATCACTACCATGACTCTTACTCCATCAGCCGAGCGTCCTGCAGCTCAGTCAGCTTTGTGGTTAAAGTGCGTCACACTGACAGGACGTCTCTCTATTCTCACAGGTGAAGAGGGAGGTTGGTGACGTCACTATCCTGGTGAACAACGCCGGCATCGTGACGGGAAAGAAGTTCATGGAGGCCCCGGACTCTCTGATTGAGAAGACGATGGAGGTCAACACCATGGCTCACTTCTGGGTCAGTCACACACTCTGTATACATGAAGGGGAACAGCGTGTGGATCCTGAAGACGCACGTTTAGAGTCGTATCTATTCAAACACAGATAACCTGTATTTCAGACAAAGATTAAGGTCCTGACTGAGTAAAACACTCAGGGTCCTCTTACTGTTCCTCTTCCAGGACCTTCAGCTTTATCACTCCATTTCAGAGATGAAGATTACTAACCGTAGTTTTAGTTTGGTCTTGATATTCATGGAGCGCTCTGCCCTGGTGGGGTCAGTTGGTGCCTAGACCTCCTGTCTCTCTGAGTTTCTATGATCTGTCTCCTGTTTGTCTCTGCTCAGACATACAAAGCCTTCCTCCCCGCCATGGTCGCCAACAATCACGGACATCTGGTCAGCATCGCCAGCTCTGCAGGACTCATTGGTGTCAACGGACTGGCAGGTGAGGGATCTTTGTACCTTAAAACATGTCCAAAGTCATCTTTATGAAGTGCTCTGATGAACATGACAGCTCCTCCTGATCCTCCTGATGGATCTCTGGTTTGCAGAAAATGAACACAGAGCTGCTTCAGGTCAGAGCAGAAACAAAGCCGCTCTTTACACAGGGAGAAGATGAGCCGTAATATAAAGTACAATTGTCATGCACCTGCAGGCTTTGGTTTGTGTGCTCCTGTATGCATGTATGGCCTGGATCGTCAGCGTCTGCAGGGCGGTGAGGAAAAACTTCTTTTAACAGGCAGAAACCCCGAGCAGAACCAGACTCATGTTAGACAGCCATCTGCTGAGACCGTGTTGGAGAGATGCATAGAGGAGTATAAGAGAGAGAGAGGGAGCGGTGATAGTGATGAGACGAGTAGTAGAAGCTGTTGCCGCTGGAGTCCAGCACGTCCGTATCAGCTGGAGTCTGGAACGTCCACAGCAGGAGGACGTCTACGGCAGCTCAGAGGAACCTACGAGACAAGGGAGCTCAGGGACTCCAGAAAGGTCTATGGTTAGTAACTTTAATGGGACAGGAAGAGTTAAAGTAAGTGATGAGGGGGTTGGGGGGAAGGGGGTGAGATGGATCCCAGTGTGTCAGTCTAAGCCTATAGCAGCATGACTAAGAGCTGGTCCAAGCCTGATCCAGCTTAACTATAAGCTTTATCAGAAAGGAAAGTTTGAAGTCTACTCTTAAAAGTGGAGAGGGTGTCTGCCTCCCTGACCCTGACTGGTAGATGATTCCAAAGGAGAGGGGCCTGATAACTGAAGGTTCTACCTCCCATACTACTTTTAGAGACATGAGGTAGGACCAGCAGGCCTGCATGTTGGGAGCGTAGTGTTCTAGAGGGGTAATAGGGCACTATGAGCTCTTTAAGATATGAAGGTGTCTGATCATTGACACTGATTCAGATGTGTGGTGATTTATTTGTTGCTGCAGCTGCTTTAAAGCTCCTGTAAATAAAGTTTTGGTGCCTCCCATGGACAAAGTGAGAGCTCTCTTTGTCTCTGCAGAGTGTGTCCTGTGTCTGACTCAGAGAGCCCAGGCGCTCCGACTCTTTAGCTCTCAGGATCATTTTCTTCAGGTGGATTTAGCCAGCTCTGTCTCCTGCTCTGATGGGTTGATTGATTCTTCAGCTGTAGACTGAGTCCAGTGGGCTGATGTTCACACGTTTGATCGCAGGTCATTCCTTCTTCCTGTCATCAGCAGACGACACAAGAAGAAGCACCAGGATCTCTATTTGAATAGGTTTATAATGTTTGACGCTCAGCTGAAGGTCAAGTCATGGGACAGAGATTACAGTTATATCACTAAAGAGCGGATACATTCACTGACAAGGGGACACACACACACACACACACACACACACACACACACACACACACACACACACACACACACACACGGACAGTTATCATCTCTTGTGTTTTGAACTCCTTATCATTGAACATGTTTGTCAGATAGTCTGAGTGAACTTGAGCCTGCAGTATGGAGTCCAGGGACAGCCCTGTTATTGCCCTCTGACTGACCTCTCACCTACATTTCTCTCACACAGGATAGAGTCCTATCACCTGGTTATATAAGCATTAAAGTCCTCTAACAGCAGTGTGCTAATGTTGCCTCTCTCATGCTGTTGTTTGGTCTAAGTGAACTCAGTCCGGGGGATCAGCTGACAGTTTTATGAGGGGGGAACCCAAAACACCAAATGGCATCCTCCCCTTTGCCACCTCATGTTGATGCTGGATAAACAGCTGACTCATTCTCTGCACCTTAACATGTAACCCTTGTAAAGCCTGATATCAGAGTGAAGCATGCAGACCTTTGGGTCTCACGTCTGCACTCGACATGCCACCTAACACAACATTTACACTCGCTCCTCAAAACATGCCTCCTCTGGTGTTTTATGAGTTAATAAGCGTTAGTCTTAGTGCTGTTGTTTTCTTTAACACGGTGGTACTTGTTGGGGACGATGAGCAGAGTGACACACTGACTTTACAAACGTAGTCTCAAAATAATCACACACCACAAAACCAGCGGTGCTGGAGGCAGAGCGGGCTGATAAAACCAGAGGTCAGAGTGACTCCAGGCTCTCTCAATTCAATTTTTTTTTCAATTTCAAATTTGCTTTATTGGCATGAACAGCAAGATGTTATTGCTAAAGCACATAAATTCATACAGTACATTATATATATTCACAACACACTACACTCACCATATATACATTAATCACACACCAAATTCATTACATATTATATTCATCACATACATATCAACCATATATTACATATTTTATATGCATTAATGAACAATGGTGTCACCTCTCTCTCTCTCTCTCTCTCTCTCTCTCTCTCTCTCTCTCTCTCTCTCTCTCTCTCTCTCTCTCTCTCTCTCTCTCTCTCTCTTTCTCTCTCTCTCTCTCTTTCTCTCTCTCTCTCTCTCTCTCTCTCTCTGCCGGTCTCTGTCTGTTAAGTAACCAAAGAACCAAACACTGTCTGTGCAGACTACGCTGTCATCATTTTCTTCTTCTCCTCTTTCATGGCTCATTCCAGTGAAGGTTGAACATTTTCTATAAAACTAATGAAGTGTATATTACTCTACGACCATGTTTATCATTAGTAAGAAGTGTAAACAGAGCGGGAAGATGTCTGTTCCACCTGTGCTCAGTAATAAAGAGGTAAACGTTTCAATCAATCAATCAATCTTTATTTGTATAGCACCAAATCACAACAAACGTTATCTCAAGACTCTTTTACAAACAGAGCAGGTCTAGACCACTCTATGTCAAATTATGAACAGAGACCCAACACCAAGACAGGATAAGACTCAGTCTGACCCATAGGGTGTATAGAATATGGACGTAGTATCTGTATCAGTTCTCTACATGTTCTCTACGTGTTCCCTATTTTTCTCTACATGTTCTCTACGTGTTATCTCTGTGTTCTGTACATGTTCTCTACGTGTTCTCTACATGTTCTCTACATGTTCTCTATGTGTTATCTATGTGTTCTCTACATGTTCTCTACGTGTTATCTCTGTGTTCTCTACATGTTCTCTATGTGTTCTCTACGTGTTATCTCTGTGTTCTCTACATGTTCTCTATGTGTTCTCTACATGTTCTCTGTGTTCTCTACGTGTTATCTCTGTGTTCTCTACATGTTCTCTACGTGTTATCTCTGTGTTCTCTATATGTTCTCTATGTGTTCTCTACGTGTTATCTCTGTGTTCTCTACATGTTCTCTACTTGTTCTCTACGTGTTCTCTACGTGTTCTCTACGTGTTATCTCTGTGTTCTGTACATGTTCTCTACATGCTCTCTACGTGTTCTCTACATGTTCTCTGTGTTCTCTAAGTGTTCTCTACATGTTATCTCTCTGTTCTCTACATGTTCTCTACGTGTTATCTGTTTCTCTACATGTTCTCTACGTGTTCTCTACGTGTTCTCTACGTGTTCTCTACGTGTTATCTCTGTGTTATCTCTGTGTTTTCTAGGTGTTCTCTGTTTTTCTCTACGTGTTCTCTGTTTTTCTCTACATGTTCTCTACGTGTTCTCTACGTGTTCTCTACGTGTTCTCTGTTTTTCTCTACGTATTCTATACGTGTTCTCTACATGTTATCTCTGTGTTCTCTATGTGTTCTCTACGTGTTCTCTACGTGTTCTCTACGTATTCTATACGTGTTCTCTACATGTTATCTCTGTGTTCTCTACGTGTTCTCTACGTATTCTATACGTGTTCTCTACGTGTTATTTCTGTGTTCCCTACGTGTTTTCTACGTGTTATCTCTGTGTTCTCTACATGTTCTCTACGTGTTCTCGACATGTTCTCTACCTGTTCTCTACGTGTTCTCAACGTGTTCTCTACAAGTTCTCTCTGTGTTCTCTACATGTCCTCTATGTGTTCTCTACATGTTATCTACGTGTTCTCTACATGCGCTGCAGGCGAAAGAGGACGTCTGTTGTGTTTGTAAATAGTGCAAAAACAAACAGGCTCTCTGGTGGCAAAGTGAAGTGCTGAAAAAATCACAAGTGGAGCGTACACCTAAACCTAGATGAGTGCTCGGGTTAGAGTCTTTCAAATTCACCTAAATCAAGTGGAAGGTCTCAACTTATCCAATATGCAGAAACTGTAGCCTAGCTTGCGTTTTGTTTCTCATTAAAGAGGCTGAGCTGAGCTGCTAGTACAATTACTAGTGACATAAAACTCATATAACCTCACTTCAAAAACACTGAACTATCCCTTTAAACTTCCCCCTGCAGGCTGTAACAGACCCTGTCTCTCACCACATAGATATACTGCTCTGTAAATCTGACTGATAGCTACAGTTCAGAGTCTACAGAGTCATCATCATATCTGTAGAACATGACATTTTGATTAGATCATTTTGACATAGAACTGATAAAGACCCACTTCAGTCAAACGTATATCTGTTATTTTAAATACATTTAAAACCCCAGGCCAAAAAGATGCTGAGTCAAATGTTGTTTAAAACAGATTTGTAGTCGTTTATAAAAAATTTAAAGTCTATATGTAATAAAAGATATATAGTGCAATGACAACAAATCAAATGTTGAGACTGAAAAATGTTATTGTTTTAAATGCTCATTTAGTATTTGACAGCAGGAACTTTCCCCTGAAACTAGCGACCTGAACTCTGTGCGTTTCGACCGGTGGACACAGGGTCTAAATTTAGTTCAGGGGTAGTACTTTTCAAAGGACCAGGGGCTTTTCGGGGGCAGGACCTGCAATGCTGAACGTGTCTGATTGGTAGATTAACCTCAGTGTTTTTATTCCTCCCTCCGTCCACAATAACATCACACACATCTGTGACTCACTTGATTTCTCTTTCTTTCATTAGTTTTTATTTATTCTATCTTTTTTGTATGTGTGTGTACTTTTCAAGAAGAAGCTGTGATTCTCTTGATTTAGCAGCTTGTAACAGTAGTCTTCTCTCAGCCCACCGTGAATGCGTCTCTCCTCCCGGTGTTACGGTTTTAAAAGTGACCCTGTAAACTGGAGACCTTCAGCTGAACGTGTCAGTGTTTGTGGAGTTTACACAGCTGTTGAAACACAGAGGGAGTTCCTGGGAATGCAAACTAGTTTAGTTTTTATTAAGATTTCAAAATATCCTCATCAGACATTTAATGATGGTCTAAAGACGTTTATGAGGGAGGCATCCAGCTGAAAGTCTGCAGTTAACAGGGTCGCTGTTTAAACCAAAACACCGGCCGATCTCTGCCACGGCTTTTTGAGTTCAAAAGGATTTTAAAGCCGTGTTGAAACGTCTTTGCTACTCGCGCTTATCTCCTCTCACGTGTTGATTCAGTGAATCCATCTGTGATGAAATATAGCACCATCTAAAACAGACCAGCTGAGTCTCTTCATGCTAACAGGCTAACTGTTGTGTTGCTCATAATGATACCTGCCTTTTTGTTTTACTGCCCTCTACCGGTCTGGTGGTGTAGTGCATTTCCTTTTTTTTCCTCCATACGTCACTGGCCTGATTTGCTCAATCTACCTGGGACTTCAGCCTGCGGTCGAAATGCAGACAACAATGGGGGCACAGGAACCTTTTAGTTCAGGGGAAAGTAGTTCTGGGGGCAAAAAGACCCCGGAACTCTTGGTAATTTCCATTACAGAGTCATGTCTGTCTTTGGAGCTGTGGTTTTAAAATCACAGACAGCATTTAAAAGAAATGAGGTACTGATTATAAAAGCTCTCTCCTCCTGGACGTTCCTCACACTTCATATCTGTTCCACATGTCAGAGTTCTTTCATCAAAGGTTTCTGCAGAGGTTGTTGATTTATCTCTAAAAGCTGCACACAGCAGCTCTAATGAGACAGGCTGTGTGGCTTCATTAACACAGGTCATGATGCTGGCTGCCCTCCATCACAGATCAGACTCACAGAGCGTCATTACAGAGAGAAAATAACTCTGAGTGTAAAGTGAGCGTTTAGAGGCAGGCTTCAGACCTGCAGAAACCTGCACCACAGGTCCTCTGGAGGAGATACATGTATACTAATAACACAGATTCTGTCAGACCGGGGCGTCAGATTAGAACTGTCCTCTGTCGTCTCTTTACAGGTGACCATGTTTTCACCTGCTGTTTCTCTCCACAGATTACTGTGCCAGTAAGTTTGCAGCCGTGGGTTTTGCTGAGTCGGTGGGTCTGGAGATGTTGGCGTTGGGGAAAGACGGAGTGAAGACCACCATCGTTTGTCCATACTTCATCAACACAGGGATGTTTGACGGATGTCAGACCAAGTACGTCTCTCTAACTCGGCTCCTGAATCTATATATTTCCTTGTGGAGCATGTTGTGTTGTTTGATCTCAAGCTGGGTCAGCTCTGTGTCTGACAGTCAGACGCCCTCAGAGCTCTAAGAGGAGGTGTCATGATGTGGTTAGAAAAAAGAAGACATGTTCACTTCTCACACAGACCGACTTAAAACCTTCATTTTAAACTGATACTGTTACTCACAAATCATTAAAAGCAGTGAAATAGAAAATCTAAGACAGAGATGTAACGATCTACGGATCGTATTGAGGCGTACAAAATGTTAAACAAGCTGAATATCAACATGTGGAGCAGACTCAAAAAAATGATCTCCGCAGACATACAGTCATAAAAGTGAAGGCTCAGACTTAGGGTTGTAAAGGGGTGGAATATTTCTGGTAAATTTCTGGAAAGTTTCCAGTAAATTTCCATGGGAAGTTAAGCTGGGGAATTTTGGAAATATTCCAGATTGGAAACTTTCCATGGGAGTTAACTGTGAATTGATGGTAATTTAATGGAAAGTTATCATATCCAATTATAAATATTTGTTTAGTTATAAACAGACATCCATCCAAAATAATACAATTAAAACAGATTTATTTGTAATCCACCATGAGCATTGCACCTCACAGTATTTAGATAGTTACAGCGGTGAGGACAAACTTCCTTTAACAGGCAGAAACCTCGAGCAGAACCAGACTCATGTTAGACACACATCTGCCTCGATCCAGTTGGGTCTGGAAAGAGGGATACAAGAGGATAAGAGGAGAATAAGAGAGAGAGGGAGCGGTGATAGGGATGAGACGAGTAGTAGTAGCCATTGCCGCTGGAGTCCAGCACGTCCGTATCAGCAGGGGGGGTCTGATAGCGGTGGGCACAAAGGAGCGCCTGAAGCGTTCAGTCTTGCACCATGGTGGAATGATGCGCTGACTGAACGAGCTCCCCATCAGCCACAGCTCATCATGGAAAGGGTTAAAGGGGTTTTCCAGGATGGCTCGCAGTTTGTCCATCAACCTCCTCTCAGCCACTGACTCCAGACTGTCCAGCTCTAGGCCAACCGAAGAGCGGGCCTTCTTTACCAGCTTGTTGAGCTTGCTGGCCTCACCCATCTTGATACCTCCACCCCAGCACGCCACAGCAAAGAACAGAGCACTGGCCACCACAGACTGATAGAAGGTCTTCAGAAGCCTGCTGAAGACACTGAAGGACCTGAGTCTCTCTTTAGGAAGAACAGTCTGCTTTGTCCCTTCCTGTTGATGGCGTCAGTGTTGGTGGACCAGTCCAGTTTATTGTTTATTTGGACCCCAAGGTACTTGCATGAGTCCACCCTCTCCACTTCCTCCCCCTGGATGAGGACTGGGGCTGGGGGCCTCCTGTTCCTCCGGTAGTTCACCAACAGCTCCTTAGTCTTGCTGATGTTGAGCTTCAGGTGATTGCTGTCGCACCACGTGATGAAGCTCAGTCCTCTGTACTCCTCCTCGTCATCTTCACTGATGCGTCCAACGATGGAGGAGTCGGAAAACTTCTGGAGGTGACAGGAACCGGAGTCGAAGCGGAAGTCGGAGGTGTAGAGAGTGCAGAGGAATGGCGCCAGAACAGTCCCCCGGGGTGCGCCGGTGCTGCTCGTGACCACCTCAGAGGTACAGCCATTTACTCTGACGTACTTCCCCTGGCAGTCTAAGTCTATAGCAGCATAACTAAGAGCTGGTCCAAGCCTGATCCAGCTCTAACTATAAGCTTTATCAAAAAGGAAAGTTTGAAGCCTACTCTTAAAAGTAGAGAGGGTGTCTGCCTCCCGGACCCTGACTGGTAGATGATTCCAAAGGAGAGGTTCTGATAACTGAAGGTTCTACCTCCCATACTACTTTTAGAGACTTTAGGTACGACCAGCAGGCCTGCATGTTGGGAGCGTAGTGTTCTAGAGGGGTAATAGGGCACTATGAGCTCTTTAAGATATGAAGGTGTCTGATCATTAAGAGCTTTGTAGGTCAGAAGAAGGATTTTCTTCTGTGGAAGAACTAAAGAAGACTTAATAATCTAGATCTTGAAACTGTGATTATTTCTCTGACTTTAATCGTAGCACCAACATTTCTAATCATTGAATGAAAGGAGTCAGTCCTTCACATCCCTAACCCTCACATTATACTTAAAGACTAAACCCAATCATTGGTGAGTTCTTCAGCTGTTAGTGTGGCTGTGCCCATTGCATGAAACTGTGGCTGCTGTGTGAACCTGAGACACCTGAGAGGACAGACAGGCTGAAATCAGTCACTCTGGTCACCTGCCGGTCCATGCTGCACCTTGAAAAACCCTCAGATAATAAGTCATTTGATTGCAAATATAAATAAGGCTTCATTCAGCTTGTGTGCAGCTTAAAGGAACAAGGATATCGATTTTTTAAAGTGCAGTGCTGTGTGGTGAGCTGTTTAATAAAGTATTAAATTAATGTGTGTGTCTGTCAGAGGACTGATCACAGAGTAATAAAGTTCTCTCTGATTGCTCTGATGGCTTCAGTTCTCTCAGCGCTGCTCGCTCTGAACCAATCACAGCTCGTCTCTCCATGTTATCTCCTCCATCAGTATGTGACTCACCTGTTCACCTGTTGTCTCTGTCCTGTGATTACACAGAGTCATGTTAGCACAGTGCTTCATGCTAACAGGTCAACACTTCCTGTGTCCTCTCGCTGATAATTTCAGTCCTCCTCTTCAGACAGCAGAATCATCTGTGGGACTGAATTCCCATATACTCTCATGTCCCTGCTTATTGAAGCGTGTGTCTGCCTGCCTGCCTGCCTGTGTGTGTGTGTGTGTGTGTGTGTGTGTGTGTGTGTGTGCGTGTGCGTGTGCGTGTGCATAACAGTCCATTCAGAAAGTCATTAAGCAGGGCTAGCTGAGAGTTTATAGCCCTGCTGTGATGGTCTGCTCAGGGGACGGGGGGAGATGGTCTGAGGGAGCGGGGTCGATGTAGGAGGGTCAGGATCACAGTTTATGTTGGAGAGATCAAAGCAGAGGAGCAGGGTGATATTTTAATGGAGCATGAAATAAAGGGTTAGAGAGACAGACTGGAGTGTGTTATTACATCTTGTAAAGTGGACATCCTGTATGAACGTGTACGCTGTGTTCAAACCATCAGCAGAGTCTCAGACTGCAATCTGCACACACGTGATGAAGGTATAGAAACACACAAACCTTCACAATAAAACAGACCTCTTTAAACACTACATCTGTCACCACTGGGGCTCCTGTCAATCATCATTACTGACAGCTGCTCACATATGACCCGTCTCCACCTGTGGAGCTGGAGGCTGCTGATGTGCTGATAAGCCTCATTGTTTTATGATTGGGTGAAGTTTTCAGGTTATAATCCAGCAGCCTGCAGGCAGATTACCACAACCACAACACAGATACCATCTGTAAAACCATACACAGCTCAACACCACGCCATGCTTCAGCTCCTGTTGGAGCTCTGAGACTTGTTAAAGATAATGACGTTTTATGATGAGGTCCAGATATGTTGGAGGAGTAGGTACGTTGTATTTGACTGTGACTCTTTGTATTACTTACACTGTAAATTTAAAATAGACTTAAAGTGATTATTATTGTCCTAATGGAGTCTGATCCCCTGGCTGTGTCCTCTCTCACCTGGAAATGATACAGCTCCATATGAACGAGGTTTGACGATGTCTTAGTTAGGAGGTCTGACCGGTAGGTTCCACAGGAAGCACAGTGTGCTGATCGGTGCCTGTTTTAGTCAAGGCTTGTGTTACCACAGAGAGCGCAGCAGTGCGTCTCCACTCCTGACTCTGTGGAGTCAGACACAGTGAAACTGAGACTCTATGGAGACAGCTATTGTGAATCTGAGAATTAGTGGAGAAAGTGAAACTGAGACATAGTGGAGACAGTGAAACAGACTTGTCAGAGAAAGCTACAGTAAAACTGAGACTTAGTGGAGACGGTGAAACTGAGACTCATCAAAGACAGCTACAGTGAAGCTGAGACTCAGTGGAGACAGCTACAGTGAAACCGAGACTCAGTGGAGACAGTAAAACTGAGGCTTGGCAGAGACAGCTACAGTGAAATAGAGAATCAATCAAGAGAGCTATAGTGAAACTGGGACACAGTGGAAACAGCTAGAGTGTAACTGAGACAAAGTGGAATCAGCTGCAATGTAATTGACACTTAGTGGAGACAGTGAAACTGAGACTCAGTGGAAAAAGCTACAGTGTAACTGAGACTTAGTGTAGAGAGCTACAGTGAAACTGAGACTCATTGGAGACAATGAAACTAAGGTTTAGTGGAAACAGCAACAGGGTAACTGAGACTTAGTGTAGACAGTGAAACTGAGACCCAATGGAAACATTATAGTGTAACTGAGACTAAGTGTAGACAGTGTAACTGAGACTCAGTGGAATCAGCTACAATGTAATTGAGACTTAGTGGAGACAGTGAAACTGAGACTCAGTGGAAACAGCTACACTGTAACTGAGACTTAGTGTAGACAGCTACAGTGAAACTGAGACTCAGTGGAGACAATGAAACTGAGGCTTGGCAGAGACAGCTACAGTGAAATAGAGAATCAGTGGAAACAGCTACAGTGTAACTGAGACTTAGTGGAGACAGTGAAACTGAGACTCAGTGGAATCAGCTGAAGTGTAATTGAGACTTAGTGGAGACAGTGAAACTGAGACTCAGTGGAAACAGCTACAGTGTAACTGAGACTTAGTGTAGACAGCTACAGTGAAACTGAGACTCAGTGGAGACAATGAAACTGGGGTTCCGTGGAAACAGCTACAGGGTAACTGAGACTTAGTGTAGACAGTGAAACTGAGACCCAATGGAAACAGCTACAGTGTAACTGAGACTTAGTGTAGACAGTGTAACCGAGACTCAGTGGAATCAGCTACAATGTAATTGAGACTTAGTGGAGACAGTGAAACTGAGACTCAGTGGAAACAGCTACAGTGTAACTGATACTTAGTGTAGACAGCTACAGTGAAACTGAGACTCAGTGGAGACAATGAAACTGAGTCTTGGTAGAGACAGCTACAGTGAAATAGAGAATCAGTGGAAACAGCTACAGTGTAACTGAGACTTAGTGTAGACGGCTACAGTGAAACTGAGACTCAGTGGAGACAGTGAAACTGAGACTCAGTGGAGACAATTAAACTAGGGCTTGGCAGAGACAGCTACAGTGAAATAGAATCAGTCAAGGCAGCTATAGTGAAACTGAGACTCAGTGGAGACAGTGAAACTGAGACTCAGTGGAAACGGCTACAGTGTAACTGAGACTTAGTGGAGACAGCTACAGTGAAACTGAGACTCAGTGGAGACAATGAAACTGAGGCTTGGCAGAGACAGCTACAGTGAAATAGAGAATCAGTGGAAACAGCTACAGTGTAACTGAGACTTAGTGGAGACAGTGAAACTGAGACTCAGTGGAGACAGCTACAGTGAAACTGAGACTCAGTGAAATCAGCTAAAGTGTAATTGAGACTTAGTGGAGACAGTGAAACTGAGACTCAGTGGAAACAGCTACAGTGTAACTGAGACTTAGTGTAGACAGCTACAGTGAAACTGAGACTCAGTGGAGACAATGAAACTGGGGTTCTGTGGAAACAGCTACATGGTAACTGAGACTCAGTGGAGACAGTGAAACTGAGACTCAGTGGAAACGGCTACAGTGTAACTGAGACTTAGTGGAGACAGCTACAGTGAAACTGAGACTCAGTGGAGACAATGAAACTGGGGTTCTGTGGAAACAGCTACAGGGTAACTGAGACTTAGTGTAAGACAGTGAAACTGAGACCCAATGGAAACAGCTACAGTGTAACTGAGACTTAGTGTAGACAGTGTAACCGAGACTCAGTGGAATCAGCAAAAATGTAATTGAGACTTAGTGGAGACAGTGAAACTGAGACTCAGTGGAAACAGCTACAGTGTAACTGAGACTTAGTGTAGACAGCTACAGTGAAACTGAGACTCAGTGGAGACAATGAAACTGAGTCTTGGTAGAGACAGCTACAGTGAAATAGAGAATCAGTGGAAACAGCTACAGTGTAACTGAGACTTAGTGTAGACGGCTACAGTGAAACTGAGACTCAGTGGAGACAATTAAACTAAGGCTTGGCAGAGACAGCTACAGTGAAATAGAATCAGTCAAGGCAGCTATAGTGAAACTGAGACTCAGTGGAGACAGTGAAACTGAGACTTAGTGGAGACAGCTACAGTGTAACTGAGACTCAGTGGGGACAGATGGACAGGGGCTCTGAAACAGAACACTAATGTTTACCTTGTTCCGATGAATCATGGTCTAAAGGTGGACAGAAGGAGCCACTTGCTATTCATCAGAAACATATATTCATGCCAGAGCTCTGCTTGGTGACTGGGGGTGCTTCTTGGTTAAACCCCTCCCCATGTCCCGAGGTCCAGATTTAAAGGTGTTTGGAGACTAGTGTCTTTCTTTATTTTTGTCTTCCTGCATTAGTTCATCCAGCAGCCCCCCCGGACACATGCTATGCGTCAGCACAGACACCTGGCCTGTCACTTCCTGCTCCTCACATCTCTACCTGCGGTCCTTTAAACAAAGAAACAAGACGTCACAGGACCTGCTTCATACTGATGTTCTATTCTCCGTGTGACGACTGACCTGCATGCTTAGATAAATGTTGACATGTTGATCCTCGGTCTGTGTTCAGACCTGTATTTCCTGCAGTTTCAGACTCTGCTCATGGGAAATATTGGTCCTGATTCATTAATTTTAGAAACAGTTAGACTGCTGTTACAAACCAATTATGTCAAATTCATTTAATGGATTTTTCTCACAGATGAAAGAAACGACTCAGGAAAAGAAAGACGAGTCTTTGGTCTTTGGTAAATGAAGTTATTCTGCCTCATTAGATCTCTACCCCTCATGGAGGTGGGCGGGGCAATATCAGGGAGGGGGTAACATCACTGCAGTCGTCATGACCCCAAGCGAGACATCCTAAAAATAACCACAGATTTGAGACTCTTCCTTGATGGTCAAACACAGTCTGCGGAGTAGACCCTGAGGGGGCTCCTGTCAGGTGGAGGACTGTGTTCAGACCCCGCCTCCCTCCACATTCACATGACATCTGAGAAGAGGGGGCTGTTTTCAACTACTTCTACAGCCACACAACACGGTAACTCACGCTTCACCTCCGTCACAGACAGCCAGAGTTTTTCCTTTGTCTGAACCGGTCTAAACAGAGCATGGCAGAGTCCTGAAGACAATGTGATGTTTGTTTCTAAATTTAAGGCTTTCAAATGAAAAACATGACAAAGTCATAAAGTAATCAGTATTTTTAACTCTGGTTCTGGTCTTCATCAGGTGGCCGAGTCTGCTGCCCATCCTGGATCCAAAGTATGTGGCCAAGAAGATCATCCATGCTGTGCTCACAGACCAGGTGTACCTGCTGCTGCCCAGGAGCTTGTACCTGATCGCTGCACTCAAGAAGTGAGTGTCACACTTTACTCTTCTTTACACTGAGCTGGACTCATGTTACGCAAACATGCAAACACGCAAAGACGCAAACACGCAAACATGCAAACATGCAAACACGCAAACACGCAAACACGCACACCTAGCCACTCAGTAGTTCTACAATCCCTTCTCACTCAGTACCTTGTAGCTAATCATAAACACCTTCACTGTTTCCACTCACTCTCTGTTTGTAACGTGGTACCCAGACAGATAAAGCTGCTGAGCTAACAGCTTTCAAGTGAGCTAATTATCAAAACATCAAAACACAATTAAACTCTAACATTACGTTCTGAACTCACACCTTTCCTTTAGTGTTGTGTAACACTATCAAACAGTAATGTTAGCCTTCATCCTCTAAGCTCACTTAGCGTACAGTATTTAGCTCAGGAGCTACTTCTTTTCGACTCTGATAGTAGCTGATGGATAACAACATAAAAATAGGATTTTTAAAATCACTACTATTTAATGTGTTTTTCCCTCACCTGTTATTTAATGATGTTAGTGAGCAGTTAGGAGAAGAGGGTTACACCAGACTTGGCTCACACCGATTCAATACCTTAATCACAATGATTTTAGCTCATAGTCACACTGATACCAGAGGATGTTCACACTGATTCTAGAGCAGGCTCACATTGGTTCTAGAGCAGACTCTCACTGTTTCTAGAGCAGGCTCACACTGATTCTAGAGCAGGCTCACACTGATTCTAGAGCAGGTTCACACTGATTCTGTATCATAGTCACACTGATTCTAGAGCAGCAGGCTCACACTGATTCTAGAGCAGGTTCACACTGATTCTAGAGCAGGTTCACACTGGTTCTAGAGCAGACTCACACTGATTCTGTATCATAGTCACACTGAGTCTAGAGCAGGTGCACACTGATTCTAGAGTAGGCTCACATTGATTCTAGAGCAGTCTAACGCTGATTCTGTGTCATTGTCGCACTGATTCTAGAGCATAGTCACACTGATTCTAGATCATAATCACACTGATACCAGAGCATTTTCACACTGATTCTGTAACTTAATCACACTTATTCTAGAACTTAACCACTGATTCTAGATCAGTCACACAAATTCCATAGCATGCTCACACTGATTCTAAATCATAGCCACACTGAGTCTAGAGCAGGCTCACACTGATTCTACAGCAGTGTCACTCTGATTCTAGGTCAGGCTCACACTGATACCAGAGCATGTTCACACTGATTCTAGAGCAGGCTCCCACTGATTCAAGAGGAGGCTCACACTGTTTCTAGAGCAGGCTCACACTGATTCTAGAGCATGATCACACTGATTCTAGAGCAGGCTCACATTGATTCTAGAGCATGCTCACGTTGATTCTAGATCATAATCACACTGATACCAGAGCAGGCTCACACTGCTTCTAGAGCAGGCTCACACTGCTTCTAGAGCAGGCTCACACTGATTCTGTATCATAGTCACACTGATTCTCAAGCATGTTCACGCTGATTCTACAGCAGTCTCACACTGATTCTAGATCAGGCTCACACTGATTCTAGAGCAGAATCACGCTGATTCTGGATTATAGTGACACTGACTAGCTCACACTGATGTAGGTGGTTTATCAGGTCGACATGGTCTCCTGATGATAGTTGTACTTTGAGTAATACGAGTAATATTCACTATAACAGTATACACTAATATTAGAAATAAAGCTCATAGTTTACAGAGTGCTGTTAATCCCACACAGAGATGTCTTCAGTATAAGTTCCACCTCCTCAGATGTCTGAACGTCTGTAAGAAGTAACAATGCTGACTTTATGACAACATGAACGATGGCTGGCTGCACCAGTTATCTCTTTTCAGGTGAGAGTCAGGGTGGAGGCTGACTCATCCTCTCTCGTGGACCGGGGGTCAGGCTCTGCGCCTGTTACACCTGATAATGTGTTGTAGTGTCGTGGTCGTGGTCCCAGCTGGTTCTGTAATGGCCGCCCTGCTGTGAAGATCAGGTTTTATAGAGTGGTCAGAGAGGTGCTGTGGTGATTATCAGACCGAGACATTCATCATCTCCAACAACAAGCTGTGATCAGCAGTGTCTGTCTATCTGTACCTCAGGACAGGTACAGATAGAGTATTCCATTACTTTCGTGCTTTAATCATCACTGAGTATGCTGCATCACTATAAAGTTTTGTTTTTGCAGGTTTAGTTTAATATGAATAATTCTGCTCTACTTTGTTGTCCTGTTACCTTCTGACACAGTTATCATCTTAAAGTCCTGTTACCTTCTGACACAGTGATCATCTTAAAGTCCTGTTACCTTCTGACTCAGTGATCATCTTAAAGTCCTGTTACCTTCTGACACAGTGATCATCTTAAAGTCCTGTTACCTTCTGACACAGTGATCTTATCTTAAAGTCCTGTTACCTTCTGACACAGTGATCATCTTAAAGTCCTGTTACCTTCTGACACAGTGATCATCTTAAAGTCCTGTTACCTTCTGACACAGTGATCATCTTAAAGTCCTGTTACCTTCTGACACAGTGATCATCTTAAAGTCCTGTTGTAGTGGCTGTTTGTAGCTTACATCCATAATGGATGAATATTTCTGACCTAAACAATCTTCTAAAAGGTTGGGAGTCCTGGTGATGTTTTATTTTGAAAATGAGCTGATGTTGCTTGCCACTCTGCGTGCCGGGCGTGGACTCTGTTGAAAATATACGTGTTGTGTATCTTTAACGTAGCGTCCCAAGAACAGAGCTAAGACATGCAACAGCGCTCCCGGTGTGAACATGAGCACTGACCAGAATGGGACCGGATCGGGTATGCAATGCTGAGGTAACCCAACGTGGCAAATCCTGTGTTACATAAAGAAACCCTTGTCCCTGTGGAGACTGGGGGTTACTGTTGATCGGTTTTCAATTATGGCCCTGTCACACCTTGATGATTTAGTCAGCGTATGCTGGTGTACGTCTCATAACTTCTAGGTAAGTTTTGTATAAGTTCAGAGCACGCTGAAGCACGCTGAGATACATCGTAGTACGGCGAGTATGCAGCGTATGGATCATACGTCCGACGTACGCCTGCCATAAGTTGTAGGTGCGTTCTGTGATGGTTGCCACACTTTCACACACGTAGAGCTGTGTGTCTGCGTGAGTGTGAGAAGCCTTGGAGCCCTCACTCAGTGTCAAACAGCAGAGCCTCTGAAACAGAAGCTGAAGCCAGCATGTCAGAGTCTGCTGGTGTTCAACGATAAAGCTGCTGTTGTTGAATTCAATGAAGTTCAAAATGTGAGGTTTCTGAAAGCACTGCAGTCAATAAGTGTAACTTGTTGTAAAGATCAGAGGCTGTGTTCCTGCTGGTTTCACTCCTCTGACTCTGAGTTTTTAATAACACACACCTTTTTGAATCACCAATGAAGAGCATCTCATTTCAACACGTAGACATCATCATTAACGAGCGGCAGCCTTTTTATACACTTCATCTGTGTTATTACGCTGCTGCATGCTTAGCACTAGTGGACTGTAGTTAGGCAGAAGTTATGAATATAATATGTATACACCTAAAACTGAAAAAACATTGATAATTCAGCGTGTGTCAGCGTTTCAGAGGCATTTTGATACGTTGGGAAAACGCTGGCTAAATCGTCATGGTGTGACAGGGCCATAACTCCTGTGACTTTACAACTAGAGGAAGTGCCTTTTTGATGTATGTCAAAATAAAAGCATGAGGACAGTAGAGTGTGTTTCCATCGTGATCACAGATGACTCTCAGCCCCTCTGTCGTCAGTGTTCTGCGGTTCCTCCGTGGCGGCCACAGCTCGCTGACAGGAAGCCTCTCTGATAGATCTGAATGCTCTCTTTGTGCTCAGGTTGTCCATGAATGAATCAGCTCAGAGGGTGTTTGATAAATCAGATTTTAATAAAGGTACAGTGAAGGCAGCAGGTGTCTGTGCCCTCAGGTCATGTGACAGGGGTGTTGAATGTTGTTGTGTTGAATACACAGCCTGCAGCTCTGACAGCCTCATATTCAATCTGTGTTTGTCCTCCTCAGAGTTCTTCAGTGGAAGCTCTTCGCCCTCCTCTGCTCGTACCTGGGACTGTTAATCCAAGTAGATTACCACAACAATTTCAGTCTGCAGCGCAAATTACAATAACACACACACATGCTAACACACTCACTTTAGACACGGTGAGGACAGACACACAGCTGCATGTCTGGGCTGCAGGACGGCTCACGTCCATCACCCACTGAACACTCAAGACGATCTGAGATCAGAGCAATACCACTGATGATCATGATATCAATATATACACCGCAGGATCAGTAGAAATAATCAATCATTTCTATCCAGATTAAAGGTTCAAAGTCTGGAGGTGTGGTCGGTTAACGATTGAGTGGTTTGAAATTTGGCATCAGTGTAGCTTCACCTGTAACGATGACTGAGTTCAGATCACAGACAGGTGTGTAGTCAGGGAGTCAGGTCTAAAACCAACATGTGAATGGATTCACGAACACCACCACCTGATAGCTCTGAATCATTCAACCACAGTGAGTCACTGCCAAAGCCACAGGTCACCCCTTCAGAATAAAAGCCTGTAATCTGTGGAGGGTGATGCTGCTCTGCTCTCAGGTCTAACAGAGGGATGGAGTGAGTCTGAAGACAGACACAGGAAGTGCTGCTCTCTGGGTCCTCTGTGGGCACCACAAGTGTGCTTCCTGAGGGACCTAATATGGTGTGTGTGTGTGTGTGTGTGTGTGTGCATGTGTGTGTGTGTGTGTGTGTGTGTGTGTGTGTGACTTCACCTGTCAAACAGATGTTCACAGGGTGTGTGGTGCACTGCGTGGTGGGTGTCACTGAAGGTGTGGGTACCTGGATACCTGTCTGTATGTATTCATACTGCTTCTCCTGTCACCTGAGTAACATTTGAGCTGTGACATGTGGATCTGTAGTTTTTGAAGTGTGTAATAAACATTGTGCATTTTGCTCTGAATGGTGCGTGTTATATAACGGCCAAATTTCACCAGACCCGTGTCTGGTCCATCCCCGATCCGTCAGCACCAGATCTGATAGGTTTCTATTCTAGTCAATGTGTTAACTTCCACTGGATCCGCTCTGTTGCGTTCCGGCTGCGTCTCTGATCCGGCAGGTCGGAGTCCTCTGGATCAGATACACATGACTTCTATTTTTGCCGGATGCCGGAGCACGGCACATCAATCTCAACAGAGCAGATGGAGCGGGACAGGAAGTCAGGTTTCACCAAAACAAAATGAAAACATCCGGTTAATTTTCAGAATAAAACACTCTGTGTTATCACCAGATCGTATTTCACTTAACTACAACAACAAACCAAAGTCATGATGAGTGGAGCCAGGCCTGGAGTCAACAGGTCAGAGGTTTTCAGAGGACCAGAAAGACAACATGGACCTTGGTCACATGACTCCAGCTGTCCGGCTGTCCTGCTCTGTGCTGCATTCTGAAAACACAACCGGTGGGTGTTGACAGACGAGAGAGCACAGAGCCGGACCGCAGCGGATCGGAGACAGACCGGACACAGATCTGGTGGAAGTCCGGTGTTAGGCAGTGCTCACAGCAGCAGCTAGAGCAGTAGTTTGCCTCTGATGGATCAAAGTGAGTCACTATCAGAGTCTGACTACATCACAGAAAGGATCCTGCAGAGCTTTATGAGGAAGAGGAAGACGATGTTAACCACACACACACACACACACACACACACACACACACACACACACACACACACACACACACACACACACACACACACACACACACACACACAGACATACACCGTTTTATAGACTCACTGTGAGGGTTCAGAGAGCACACACACACACACACACACACACACACACACACACACACACACACACACACACACACACACACACACCTCCAGAGAGTAAACAAACCTCACAGGACGTAGTTTCTACGTTTGCCTGTTTGGCTTTAGATCTGTCTCTCAGTAGACTGATAAGATGGTATTCTTATTTTAAGATGGTAAATAGCCAAACATGACGGTCTGAAGAGGTCTCTGTGAGGTGTGAGGAGGCTGGAGCCAGAGGGATCACTCTGACACACCTTCACCTGCTGATCTGAGACTTTGACCATGTTGAGTACTAAATGAAACACGTAGTCTCAGTGACTGACTCTATGGGGACTGACTCACTGCAGGAGACACACTCTAGTGGACACTGGAGGAACTGCAGGTTCTTACACCTCTGTGTTGGCTTCACCTTTGAACACCTGAGTTAGCTGTGTGGATTAGTATCATAGCAAGTGTGTGAGCAGTTGTTTGGACTTTGGACAATTATCCCGTAGGAAGAGCTGGTGGGAGTGTTAATCTGGATGTTAAGTGTGTTTGCTGCAGTGTTAATTTCATTAATGGAAATTATGACGATAATCAATCAATCAATCAATTTTTATTTGTATAGCACCAAATCACAACAAACATTATCTCAAGACTCTTTTACAAACAGAGCAGGTCTAGACCACTCTATGTCAAATTATGAACAGAGACCCAACACCAAGACGGGATAAGACTCAGTCTGACCCCACCTTAATCCACCATGAGCATTGACCCTCACAGTGTTTAGCTAGTTACTTGTTCAACGACCCTTGTTGACAAGACGATGATGAGACGGAAACATTAGAGGCGGACTGTTGGACATTAAGAATCCACGTTTCCCCTGCTGGGCGTCTAATCTTTAAAGATAAAAGTGATGCATTCTGTGACAGGCTGAGTTATTATTTGAGGGTTAGCAGTGTTAGCTTGGTCACTACCTGCAGCAGGTGTGCTTTATGAACCAGCTCTCCCTGCAGGTTGCGACAAAGACACAACCGGGGGACGTCTGTTTACTATTTCACATTTGACATTTTTTGCAGCTATTACTGAAAAAAAGCTCCCGTCTACAGCCTGATTTATTCCAGTTTGGTGAAACATCAGACATATTTAGTAAGTTTTGATCAACTCCTTGTCATCAAAGATGCAGATGAATTTCTGAGTCCTGTGCTCCTGTCACTACAGGTGCTTTCAGGGACCGTCGTAAAAGTGCAATACAGCCTTTATATTGTGTTCATGGAATTTTCATTTGAATCAAGAGAATCTAAATAATGTCTGAGTGGTCACATCAAGAATATTTTCTTTTTACTTTTTAGCAGGGACAGGATCAATTATTTCACTTAAAATATTACACAAAAGTGTTAATAGAGTGAAATATTGATGATTTTATCTCTTAATACAAACCTGATACGGATATCTGAAAGACCAAGACTAAATCTAAACTAGCTGCCAGAGTGAACCCTGGTTAGGTGACATGATGAATGTTGTCCTGTCCGTAATGCTTGATGGTTTTATGATCTCTGGGTGTGTTATAAAGTCAATTTAGAGGTGTGACACTGATGCATCATTAGGTGAAGATCTCTGAGCATTATTCGCCTCAGCAGCTCACCACAGTGTGAACACGGCACTTCACAACAATGTGTGAACATATGGAGCAGTATCACCCCCACCACACACACACACACACACACACACACACACACACACAGACACACACACACACACACACACACACACAGACACACACACACACACACACACACACACACACACACACACACACACACACACACACACACACACACACACACACACACACACCACACACACACACACACACACACGCACACACGCACACACAAAATGAGCATTGCACCTCGCAGTATTTAGCTAGTTACAGCAGAGAGGACAAACTTCCTTTAACAGGCAGAAACCTCGAGCAGAACCAGACTCATGTTAGACAGACATCATGCCTCGACTGAGTTGGGTCTGGAAAGAGGGATAGAGGAGAATAAGAGAGAGAGGGAGCGGTGATAGTGATGAGACGAGTAGTAGTAGCTGTTGCTGCTGGAGTCCAGCATGTCCGTATCAGCTGGAGTCTGGAACGTCCACAGCAGGAGGACGTCTACGGCAGCTCAGAGGAACCTACGAGACAAGGGAGCTCAGGGACTCCAGAAAGGTCTGTGGTTAGTAACTTTAATGGGACAGAGCGAGTTAAAGTAAGTGATGAGGGGGTTGGGGGGAAGGGGGTGAGATAGGATCCCAGTGAGTCAGTGCGCCAGTTCTCCCGGCAGTCTGGGCCTATAGCACCATGACTAAGGGCTGGTCCGAGCTTGATCCAGCTCTAACTATAAGCTTTATCAAAAAGGAAAGTTTGAAGCCTTCAGAGCAACAAGAAGCTTCAAACTACAGTAACTGAAAGTTTTACACACTACACATCAAATGCTGCTTTATTATCCTCACTGTTCAGGACTCACAGCCAACAAACAGAGAGAGGATCAGTTACAACAACAACATCACATAGAGAAATCTGTGCTCTCAAAATCACATCATGTACATCGACTCCTCCAGACCTGTACGTTCAGAGGAGTGAGAGAAGGACCCCGTGTCAGTGCTCAGTGGTCTCGCTGTAAAACGTTGGCCTGCTGAATATTAGAAGAGATCTGATCCTTCAGGTTCAGAGAGTCTGCTGATAATAAAATCTCTTAATTCAGGGTATTTAAATCCTCAGGGATCTGATGCACCGTCACATTGTGTATTTCAGATCATGTGCACACTTACAGCTTGGATCAAATGTTTGACATCGTTGAGAATGAATTATTCTGTGTGTCATAAAATAAAAAAACTCATTTTCCAGGAAGTCTCTGACTTGTCTAACACTGACACGTAATCCAATGAGGAAGTGAGACAGCTGTAAATGAAACAATCAGGGAGTTTACCAACAGTTACTGTCAGCTCATTCACTCACACGCCAACACACCACAAGAGCTGAAGCTGTGACGAGTCCTCTTCAAACATCTGGACCAACAGATCCACATCCTGCTGACAACAATACACACAGAAGAAACAACCTGAAGTTGGACCTGTGTTTGACTCCCTCACTGAGTCACACACACACCTTCCTCTGCCCCCCACAATCTATTTTAACCCTCCTCACACACTCCATGAGTCCATGTTGTGATGTCTCACACACTCAGAGCTCACACTGATCACTTCAACCTGCTTTAGTCACAGCAGAGGTTTGAAGAGGGGGGGACAGAGAGAGCATGAAACTCTCCATATGAGGGGCCGTGTGGGAGGAGGCTCACAGAGATCCTGATGCTGACGGGGAGCTGGGAAGAGGACCACAATGAGATGAATCCAAGCTTCATTCTAAACCAGCATCCAGCTGAGTCTGATACAGGGTCTGAATAAGCAGCCTCAAAGCTGTGATGAGACTGCACCAGCTGTGAGTCTAAGCTTCTGATGGACACACCTGAAGGTGAAACCATAAAGCGCTCTTTGTGTCCTTCTTAGTCGATGCATATTAGCGTATCATGATGAGAAGCTGAGTTCAGGTCCTAGTTTTGGTACTGGCCCCTGAGCTCCCTGCCCATTTGACAGATCAGATGGCTTCATAAAGAGACCTCAGCTGGTTTAAAGGTGCAATGGGGCGTTCACACCAAACGCGAATAAAATCATTCTCGAGAATGAATTACATGTAAAGTCAATGGAAAGACGCGAAAAGATGCGAGTAGTGGTCTGGCGGCGCGAATAGCGTGAATTGGGATAACCCGGTGACATGTGGTGTGACGTATGGACCAGCGGAGGTTCCTTCATCTGGAATATATGGAACACTTTGATTGTATCTCTGTGCAGCTTCCCTGAACTCTGTGACTCTACCTGTTTGTATGGGATCAGGAATAAACAGGAGCTCACTGTGAGGACAGAGAGGGAGGAGGATTATCTGCTGAGTTGTGAAAAACTTTGTCTGTCACTTGAATCCAGCTATGGGTTGATAAGATAAGATAAGATATTACTTTATTGATCCCCTGGGGGGGAAATTCAGTTGTTACAGCAACCCAGACATAAGTACAATCAAGAAAGAAGTTTCAATAAGTACAAAATAAGTACAATAAGTACAAAATAAGATAAAAAAAATAAAAAGATAAGTAAAAAATAAAAATAAAAATAAAACAAAAAAATAAAAACAAAATAACATAAAAATAAATAAAATAAAATAAGATAAGTAAAATAAAATAGATAAATAAAGCTAGAATACAAGTTAGATATATACAATGTTACAAATGGAATTTAAATTAAATAGCAGTAATTACAGGCAGTATTAAAAAATGTTTCAGTAGTGTCAGGTTGACATGGTGTGATTATGGTTGGTAATGACAAATTAAGCAATAAATAGAAGAATATTTGTATGTAATATGACCATGAGTTGTACTTAGAATAGTAATGTAATTTAACAAAATATAATATAGCAAGATAATTATATAATACAGTATATTATACATTATAATGCCAGCAGCATTGTAGTAGGTAGTTAGCTCCGCCCCCTTTAGCATAACCATTGAATGTAAGCTCGCTCAACCTTGTTGGATAACAACAGACGGCTGTGGTGTGGGAACCCTCCCTCCCTCTCTCTTATATTGGTGTCTTGAGCAGTCGTGTACACGCAATTTTGATGTGCGAATTGAGCGAGTCATCCGCGACAAAAGAGAGAGTAAACACAAAACATTCTGGAGTCTGTATTCACGCAAACAATGGGATTGTTCATGTGTGGTGTGAACGCGACATATCAATCAATCAATCAATCAATCTTTATTTGTATAGTGCCAAATCACAGCAAACGTTATCTCAAGACTCTTTTACAAACAGAGCAGGTCTAGACCACTCTATGTCAAATTATGAACAGAGACCCAACACCAAGACAGGATAAGACTCAGGCTGACCCCACCTTAATCCACCATGAGCATTGCACCTCACAGTATTTAGCTAGTTACAGCGGAGAGGAAAAACTTCCTTTAACAGGCAGAAACCTCGAGCAGAACCAGACTCATGTTAGACACACATCTGCCTCAACAGAGTTGGGTCTGGAAAGAGGGATAGAGGAGAATAAGAGAGAGAAGTGATAGTGATGAGACCAGTAGTAGTAGTAGCTGTTGCCGCTGGAGTCCAGCACGTCCGTATCAGCTGGAGTCCAGATCGTCCGCAGCAGGAGGACGTCTACGGCAGCTCAGAGGAACCTACGAGACAAGGGAGCTCAGGGACTCCAGAAAGGTCTATGGTTAGTAACTTTAATGGGACAGGCAGAGTTAAAGTAAGTGATGAGGGGGCTGGGGGAAGGGGGTGAGCTAGGATCCCAGTATGTCAGTGCACCAGTTCCCCCGGCAGTCTAGGCCTATAGCAGCATAACAAAAGCTGGTCCAAGCCTGATCCAGCTCTAACTATAAGCTTTATCAAAAAGGAAAGTTTTAAGCCTACTCTTAAAAGTACAGAGGGTGTCTGCCTCCCGGACCCTGACTGATAGAGGATTCCAAAGGAGAGGGGCCTGATAACTGAAGGTTCTACCTCCCATACTACTTTTAGAGATTTTACAACTAGCAAGCCTGCATGTTGGGAGCGTAGAGTAGACTGAAGGCACACCTGTGGGGTGGATGGATTCTCTGGGCAGAGGAGAAGTGCTCACTAACACAGATTGAGACACATTAGTGAACAATATTTGAGAGGAATAGTCCTTTAGTGTACGGAGAAAAAGTCTGAGATCTTTGAGTTCAGCTCATGAAACATGGGAGCAGAAACAAAAGTGTTGTTTATATTTGTGTTCAGTGTAGTTCCCTGTGCTGACGAGGAGATGATGAAATGATCAATAAAATCAGAGAGGGTAACAAACTGCCCGCAGACAGCACACACTCAGACATAACACCAGAGGAAATCAGAGGGCTGCTCCCGCTCTGTGAGCCTTTATGAGCTTCAGCAGGATCCACAGTCAGGCCTGCAGCAGTTCAACACACACACACACACATATACATACACATACACACACACACACACACACACAGTTTTATATACTCACTGTGAGGGTTCAGAGAGCACACACACACACACACACACGCGCACACACACACACACACACACACACACACGCACACGCACGCACACACACACACACACACACACACACACACACACACACACACACACATCTGAGCAGTAGTTAACTCCTGTGTGTGAAATGTTCCTGTCAGGAAACAACAAGATACCTCAGACACAGAGCCAGGTTTCATCTTGTGCTTTATGAGCAGGATCTACACACACACACACACACACACACACACACACACACACACACACACACACACACACACACACACACACACAAACACACACTCTCACTCACTCGCTCGCTCGCTCACTCACTCACTCACACACTCACTCACTCACTCACTCACTCACTCACTCACTCACTCACTCACTCACTCACTCACTCTGATCCTAGATGTTTCTGTGTCTCTGTGGAGTGTTTCTTCCGTCCCTCCCCTGGTTTGTCTCTGCGTGTTGGACAGACGTCGTCCTCAGACAGAAGCCTGGTATCACTGTGATCATAGAGGAACCTTATTATCCTGTATTCAGACCACACAGGGAGCTCACCTGTCCTTTATTCAGACCACACACAGGGTGTGTGTGTGTGTGTGTGTGTGTGTGTGTGTGTGTGTGTGTGTGTGTGTGTGTGTGTGTGTGTGTGAAGGAGAACTGAAACTGTGATTGAAGAAGTTAAGGATGAGTTCATTCAAGTTTGTATCAGTGTAGTGTACACCATCTGACACATCTGTAGGACAGTATTTGTCCTGCGCATTACACAGATATATTTATCAATCAATCAATCAATCAATCAATCAATCAAACAAATAATCAATCAATCAATCAATCAATCAATCAATCAATCAATCAATCAAACAAACAAACAAACAAACAAACAAACAAACAAACAAACAATCAATCAATCAATCAATCAATCAATCAATCAATCAATCAATCACTCACTCACTCACTCACTCACTCACTCACTCACTCACTCACTCACTCACTCACTCACTCACTCACTCACTCACTCACTCACTCACTCACTCACTCACTCACTCACTCACTCACTCACTCACTCACTCACTCACTCACTCACTCACTCACTCAAACAATCAATCAATCAATCAAACAATCAATCAATCAATCAATCATCAATCAATCAATCTTTATTTCTAAAGCACCAAATCCAAATAAATGTTCTCCTCAGACTCTTTCCAAACAGAGCAGGTCTAGACCGTACTCTATGTTCTATTATTGACAAAGATCCAACATCAAGAGAGAGAGCAGGTGGGGGTTCAGTGTCTTGCTCAGTGGTACCTTGGCAGTGCCCAGGAAGTGAATAGGCTCCAGCTACAAGCCCTTAAACTGGTGACCCTCAAGTTCTGAAACCAAGTCCCTCAGAAGACCTGAACCAGGTGCTGCGGTCGTGCATCTGTATAAAATGGCAGCAGAAAAAGCTAAAGTTTAGACTTTAACATGAAAACAAAGGAGTTTAAAGTGAATTCAACCCTCCAGTAGGCTGAAGAGTATGAAGAGGTGTTACTTACTGTAGAGCCAGAGGGACGTTTGGCTGAATCAATAACATCACCTATAAATCAATAGTTTGGGTCAATTTCCCGCTAAGGGGCTGGATGCTAATGCTGTGGGATTATCTAGGTCCTCTATCTCAGCTCCCTGAATGGATGATTCCTCAGTCCTCAGCCAAACAGGAAGTAGTAACAGACCCACCGTGGTAAGGAGCACTCAAAGCTCTAACTGCACCATGGAGGAGAGAGGAGAGGAATCAGAGGAGCGATAAGTGAGGACACAGGAGCAGCCTTCATGAAGTCTTTTAACTGACAGACACGGTCTACAGAAGGACTCTATATCCTAAAAACAAACACACAGCAGCTGTTAATCTGAGGTGTTACCTCATTCAAAGTCTGACGAACACTTTTAGGTTCATACCTTTCTACTTTCTACTAAATCGCTCTTAAAGGATGTTTTCTCTTCAGTGTAATGATGTTAGTTTGTAGAGTTCTACGAGCATGGAGCAGCACCTCAGACTCTGGCAGAAGGAGTCCAGTGTTGATCACTTGACCTCCATGATAAACAGATTATCTTTAATCTGGTCTACAGTGCTGCCTGAAAGCCTCTGTGTCTCAGCTCAGTAGTTCGGCCCTCTGACTGGTCCGATAAGAGCGTGCTCTGCAGACGTCTGGTCTGTCTCTGGTCTGAGAACACTCTGATTATTCTCCGTCAGAAAGCTTCTGGAGCCTCGCCTGTCACCTCCGCTCATTCTACATAAAAGCTTTTGTACTCCAGTTTTTAATAACGTTTGGTATTATCAGCCCTGTCTCTGCTGAATTCTGAACAGTCTTTGTTTGTCAGATGATTGTTAGTCATTCACCAGCTGCTAACGCGTGCTGCCTCAGATGAACAAAGCCTGTTTCTGATAGCACTCTCACTGCGTTGTGTTTTTAGCAGCTGTCTGTGACTCAGACTGAGACATCGTGAAGAGTTTGTATACATTTAAAGTTGAACTCCAGCAGTTCAGACTTTAATCTTTAAACCTGACGTTGCAGCTGATGGAGGAGAAGTATTTTGGATTTTAATGCACCCAGAATGATCCCTTCCTGGTTGTATCCTGTTCCTACAGACTCTTCACTGTGAGGTAGGTGATGGTGATGTCTCCCTTCAGCTCTTAGATGCCTGTATTAATCCTTGAGTTCAGTATTATTGCAGCACCATCTTGTTTCTGCAGTCAGAGGTGACCACAATTGGAGGACATGTTCAGAATCAGGATCAGAAATACTTTATCCATCCCGGGGGGGATTCAGTTATTACAGAATGCTCTTATGCACAGTATGAACAGTGTGAAAGAAAGTCTAAATATCAATAGAGAGAATGAATAAGATAAGATATAGAATAGAATAGAATAGAATAGAATAGAATGTACATTATTCATCCGGGTCACACGGTTGACATCACAGAGACTAAGTGCATTTATTATACAGACTATGTAAGGGATAATGTATAGTTAGCAGGTTGTTGTGTGGAAAAAAAACCTGACAGGGTGAGACAAGACCCCGGCGCGAAGCTGTTGACTTAAAGGTGACATATCACGCTTTTTTCATCAATATATATTGGTCTAAGAGGTCCCCAAAACATGTCTTAAGGTTTATGCTCAAAAAAACACTTTGAAATCAGATTTTGGTCTGCCTGAAAAAACCCTCTTCTTCAGTCCTCCTCAGAACAGTCTGTTTTCTCTCTGACCACGCCCCCTCAGGAAGTGGCTATCCCCTCGGCTCTCCAGCATGTTGATCTAATGTTTACATGTTGGCTGAATATACACGGCTGCTCACAGACCCGCGTTACTTCAACCCTCTGAATCTGATCCAGAATCTGATCCTGACGGAGAGGCGCCTGCAGCAGGACCTTTCTGAACCACTGGTCACAGATTTAGTGTTACTTGTTGTTTTATTTGTCAGTATGTCGACGTGTGTCTTGGTACACAGCTACGAACATGTAGCTATGTGGCTATGCTAACTAGCGCTAGCACTTAAATAAAAATAATCCACTAGATCTTCAAATCTGCAGACGTGGGGAGTAAAACCGACCTTTGTGTTCATAAGACAGCCTACAACTAGCATGCCTCCCTCCTAACCTCCTTGTTAGCACACATGTTTTCAGGGAATGAAAAAAGGAGGAGGGGTTGAGTTGTATTTTATACAGTCTATGGGCTGAACAAGCTCCAAGCTCTGATTCCTGTTACAGACCGGATATTGTTGTGACGTAACAAAAACACTGAAGTCTGAAACGGCTGGTTTCACACACATTTACAGAAAGGTGGAGAAATCAGAACAGGGGCAGAATGGATTTTTTTCATTCTCGGGGGGTTTGTAGACATGCCAGGGAAACATATTTCAGGTAGAGAACCATTAAAAAGTCCATTTTGCATGATATGTCACCTTTAAAGAACAACCACGTTGTTAAAAACATTGATTAAAGCTGATTTTATTGATTGAAATGATTTATGTTTACAGTTTTTAAAAATAGTCCCAGTGATTCCTCGACAGTTAGCGTTCCATGGTGATGGATTCTTCTCTGTCTGTTGCGGTCCATTTTTTCTAGTGGACACTGGAGGAACTGCAGTTTGTTTTTGTAATGTTCTGTAAACTTAAGGAATGAGGGTTGGTTTTGCTGGTTTGTGCCTCACAGAAACAGAGGTTTCACTGAGGTAAAAAGCACACACATCCCAGACTGCAGTAGATGTTTTGTTCTTTGTGGATATCTTAAAGAGTGTTTCCCTCACCCGCTGTCTCTGGTGCCTGTGCTCCCTCAGATATGATCACACAGGCTGCAGAGTTTCTAATAAGCTTCAATGATGAAACAGAGAGAGGCGGGGGGCTCCACTGTTTCTGATGTTTATGTGAATATGATCTTATTTCGTCTCTCTGGGAGAGGAGAGCAGACTCTGTTATCACAGTGGGAGCTCAGTGGAGCAGCAAACAGCCCAAACTCAGCTGAGGAGGAGGCCTTGTTAGGAGGAAGATCCATCTGACACTCCAGGTACTGCACAGTTTGTGTGTATAAGAACTGATGGAGGAGAC
This sequence comes from Notolabrus celidotus, assembly GCF_009762535.1. Taxonomy (NCBI): domain Eukaryota; kingdom Metazoa; phylum Chordata; class Actinopteri; order Labriformes; family Labridae; genus Notolabrus; species Notolabrus celidotus. The sequence goes on along the minus strand of NC_048286.1, from coordinate 312,023 downwards.
TCACAGGAGCTGAGAGACGCTCACTTTAAGAGTTCTGTCTCTCCATGCCTCAGAGTTTCCTTCAGATTGATTCCAAGAAGCAGTTGTGTTTTGTCCACTGACATGTGCATAAGTAAGGTGTTAGATGTTCAGTGTAAGGAGCTTGTTACTGTTTCATAAAGTCAAGTCCCCACAGAGGTCGCTCAGTGAACCTACAGTAGTGTTAGTGCGCATGCTAAGCTAGCTGATTCAGCAGGTGCCGGAGTGAGCTGGCAGAGTGGACAGTGTTTACCTGGTGAGGTGTGGTGTGTGTCTCTGCTCTCCGTCTGTATGTTCTCATGGTTTCACTGAGCAGACACATCGCTGTCTCTGTCCTCTGTTCTCAGTTCGTCAACAACGTTACGCTCCTGTTCTCATGAGGGATGGCCAATGATTTTCCAATATTCAAATATTCGTTCATTTTGTAAAAATCAAAGTTACTTTGAATATTTTCTCAATTTAAAAGGACAATTTTTCATCGTTTTCTCCGGTGCTTGGTTGTAATACGGTATTCCCACTAGTGTTCATTTCGTTAACGAAAATTATGACGAAATATGTTCGTCAACGACTATTTTTTCATGATGAAAATGAGACTTAAGACCCGCTAAACTGCATCACTGATAATAAAAAGTCTGACGAACGTATGATTAGTTTTTGTTGACGAGACGATGACGAGACAAAAACTTTAGTGGCGGACTGCCGGACATTCAGAATCCATGTTTCCCCCTGTGCTGTGCGTCTTTAAAGATGGCGTGATGACTTCCTGTGACAGGCTGAGTTATTATCTGAGGGGCTCAGTGTTAGCTTGGTCTCTACCTGCAGCAGGTGTGCTTTATGAACCAGCTCTCCTCACCTCCATGCATCTGTCTCATCTTCATTGATGATTTTTACCCCCCGGTGTGCGTTAGTGACAAAGACACAACCGGGGGGACGTCTGTTTAATATTTGATGTTTTTGCCGCTCTCACCGTAAAAAGCTCCTCGTCTACAGCTTGATTTAATCCAGTTTGGTGAAACATCAGACACATTTAGTAAGTTTGGATCAACTACTTGTCATCAAAGATGCAGATGCATTTCAGAGTGCCGTGAACTGACTGTCCAGTGCCTCTGTCACTGCGAGGTGCATTCAGGGACCGTCGTAAAAGTGCAATCTAGCCCTTATATTGTGTCCATGACATTTTTATTTGAATCAAGAGAATCAAAATATCTTCATCGTGGTCACATCAAGAATGTTTTCTTTTTACTTTTAGCAGGTTAAATCATATAACTTTAGATATTACACAGAAGTGTTCAAATAATGAAATATTGGATATTTAAACACTTGGTAACCCTGATACTGATATCTGATCGACTACATGAATTATTTTAAAGGTGACATATCATCCAAAATGGACTTTTTAATGGTTCTCTACCTGAAATATGTTTCCCTGGCATGTCTACAAACCCCCCCGAAAATGAAAAGAATCCATTCTGCCCCTGTTCTGATTTCTCCACCTTTCTGTAAATGTGTGTGAAACCAGCCGTTTCAGACTTCAGTGTTTTTGTTACGTAACAACAATATCCGGTCTGTCACGGAGTCAGAGCTCTGAGCTTGTTCAGCCCATAGACTGTATAAAATACAACTCAACCCCTCCTCTGTTTTTCATTACCTGCACACGTGTGCTAACAAGGAGCTTAGGAGGGAGGCATGCTAGTTGTAGGCTGTCTTAATAAACACAAAGGTCGGTTTTACTCCCCACGTCTGCAGATTTGAAGATCCAGTGGATGATTTGAATTTATCATGGAAAAGTGCTAGTGCTAGTTAGCATAGCCACATCGCTACATGTCGTAGCCGTAGCTGTAGCTGTGTATCAAGACACACGTCTACATACTGACAAATAAAACAACAAGAAACACTAAATCTGTGACCAATCCTTCAGAAAGGTCCTGCTGCCTTTCTGGTAGAGTTCGGTTTGACTCCCCACGTCTGCAGATTTGAAGATCTAGTGGATGATTTTTATTTTTCATGGATAAGTACTAGCGCTAGTTAGCATAGCCACATAGCTACATGTTCGTAGCTGTGTACCAAGACACATGTCGACATACTGATAAATAAAACAACAAGAAACACTAAATCTGTGACCAATCCTTCAGAAAGGTCCTGCTGCAGGCGCCTCTCCGTCAGGATCAGATTCTGGATCAGATTCAGAGGGTTGAAGTAACGCGGGTCTGTGAGCAGCCGTGTGTATTCAGCCAACATGTAAACATTAGATCAACGTGCTGGAGAGCCGAGGGCACATCCACTTCCTGAAGGGGTGTGGTCAGAGAGAAAACAGCCTGTTCTGAGGAGGACTGAAGAAGAGGGTTTTTCAGGCAGACCAAAATCTGATTTCAAAGTGTTTTTTTGAGCATAAACTTTAAAGACATGTTTTGGGGACCTCTAAGACCAATATATATTGATGAAAAAAGTGTGATATGTCACCTTTAAAGAGAGAAAATGTTTTGGCAAAAATCAAAGTCTAAAATCTGACTAAAACTAGACTAAAATGTTTTGAGCTTTCGTCGACTAAAACTAGACTAAGACTAAAAAGGGCTGAAAAGACTAAAATGTGACTAAAACTAACAGGCATGTTCATCTAAAGACTAAGACTAAATCTAAAATAGCCACCAAAATTAATACTAATTCCCACCAGACGGTGGCTATAGAGCGTCTTAAAGCTGTTTACTGACCGCATTAAGTAACAGAAGAAGAAGAATGCTAACTGCATTAAATAGCAAAAGAAGAAGAAAACATTGGCGACAGTTTCAGCGATTTTCTCCGTTTCTGAATCCCACACTACTACACACGTATTTCAGAGACTGAGCATGGCTGTAAAATGTAAACACACACGCTGCATCACAGAGACACCGACATAAAGATCAGTGCCATAAACAGGCTGTGTGTGTGTGTGTGTGTGTGTGTGTGGTTGTGTGGTTGTGTGTGTGTGGTTGTGAGTGTGTGTGTGAGAGTGTGTGGGGGTGTGTGTGGTGGGGTTATTCGAATAATCGTCGAATAATCGTCGAATAGATGCCAATGATTATCGATTAGTCGAGGAGCTTCAAAGCGTCCCAGCTGTGGATGTGGATGTGGAGAGTCAGTGGCGTCTGTGACAGACGGCCGAGCAGAGACACACAGCAGCAGGAAGAAGTATGAGTTCAGAAGCAAACAAACCAACTTTTCACTTTGTTTCTTTACTGTTTCTCTCTCTTCACTTTCTCTCTCTGTGCGTCCATCACTGCTGCTCGCTCTCCTCTTTCACTCGTGGCAGCTTCAGGTTGAAAATGTGAGTGTAGACCATAGACTGTATAAATAATGGACGTAGTATTCATGACGTCACCCTTCTGTTCCTGAGCGCTGTTTTGAACCCAATCGCGGCGGCAGCCATATTGGAAATGCGGAACTCAACCAGGCAGAGTGTGATGTAGTGTGAGCCTCCTAGCCAACAGCTGTGTTCCCGACCAGGAGTCACGTCAGTCATGTCCTTATTTGGGCAAAAACTCGTAATCCTAATATCTTCTGAACCGTCGTGTTAGAAAAAAATTCACCCCCTTACAGTGTGTGCTGATCATGCTGTTTTCGAAACGGCCTGCTACATACTACGTACTGGGTCTAAAGGTAGTCTGTAGTCTGACTGTTCTGTTGGATCTGGCCTGCAGGAGGCTGGGTCAGGTGTCTCTGGATATCAGGATTCAGAAAGTTGAGGTAAACAACGGCCAAGCTGATAGAGAAACTGCTTCTTTATCATCACTTATGATTTAAAATGTTAAGAAGTGGTTTATATGGTATTTAATAATTTTCACAGCATCGAGTGCCCTCGTCATAAACGGATCAAAGAAGAAGTTAGCGCTGTGCATTGTGGGAAACAGTACGTGATGGAGACTGGTCCGCTGCAGACTGAGACGTGTTCCTGAATCAGTACTACACCCACTTAGTTTTGGCATACTGCAGGTTTTGCTCTTGTTCACACACTACATACTGAATTTAGACTGAATCAGTACGTACTGCTGATATAGTCAGCAGGTTTGAAAACAGCCTGAGTCTTGGAGGTGCTAACTACCCTCTGGTTTCTCTCCACAGCATCCTGCCCATGAAGCAGGGCATCTTGCTGGGTCAGTACCTGGGAGCCTTCAGCCTCATGGACACCTTCAGAGGACACTCCCAAGGAAAGAAGCAGGAGTGATGAGGATGGACTGGATCCAAACCTCTGCAGCACCAGATTGGATCTGAAGCCTCTGTTGGTGTGATCACACAGAGCTTCAGATTAACCCTTTAATGTCCCGCTCATTTCAAGGCTTCATACTTGAACACACTTCATTAATATTTGTCTCTGTAGCCTGTTTTTAGAAGTAGCATTTTAACATGTTTTTAGAGGTATAATCAAAATGTAATCTCATAGATATTTAGAACAGACGCATAGAGGAAGAATCGTCCTGTCTGTAAACAGGCGGGATAAGGACCCCTGCTGGTGCATCATGAGACTGATGTTGCGTCTCATTAAGGTCTTCATGACGGCCTGTTTTTAGCGCCCCCTGCTGCTCTGAGGATGTCATGATGTGTCACTAAGGTTCACCTGGGTAACATGCTGCAGCACACACTCATCAGGTGTTCACTGTGCTGTATTATACAGGGCAGTGTGTGTGTTATCTGTCAGGTATCTAAATATCATGTTGTACTCCCTCATCCTGTCACATGATCTCTTCCCCTGGGACTCTACAGCACAGCATGTGGACTTGTTAACCCGCGTCTTACATTCCACTGTACCCTTCAGGTACACTCAGGGACGGAAACCAAACTGAAGGGCTGATTACATTCCTCTCATGTCCCCTCGTAGAGAAGTTTTCATGCTGCAGACCTGTCCATGCTCGTGTCTGTTCACATTCTGCTCCTCCTGTTCTGAGTCTAAAAGCCTCGTCTCTCAGGCCGGCACTCTGAAGGAAGCTAACACGGTGCCAGCTGCTTCTCACCTCTCCCATCAGACTTCAAGGTTTGTAGTTTTTATTCCACACAACCGAAACACTGACCGTTAAGATGTCAGCTGTTTGAAGCAGCTTTTTATTTAGCACAGAGAGTTAGCATTGTGATAGCTCAAAGCTAACGGGTGAGATTAGCACAAAAGTTCAGCTCAGTTTAAACATGTCAGTCACAAAGTCTGGACTGACCTTCATTCATTTACACACAGTTTTAAAGACCTCACATGAGCACATTCCCCCCTGTGACGGTCTGAGCGTATGCAGTAAACATCATGTGTCATTATATCCCAGTGTATGTACTCCATCATCCTAATGTGTAATTGATAACTGTCATCATGTAATCTGTAGACGTGTTTGCATATGAAGCACAGATTATAACCTGAATGTAAACCTGTAAACACCTGTGGCCTTACAATGATCCGCTCATAAAGGAGAAAATGTTTTCAGTTCATCCTGAGTGTTCTGTTTTTAATGATCGTATTCAGAGTCTTCACACTTACACAGCTCAGGTTCATACAACTCCAAAGTAACAGAGTCATTCACAAGTTCATCACTTCAGTCACTTATTGAAGGAAGTGAAGACGTAACATGTACCAGACTCAATGTTTCAATCTCTACTTTCAGTTTGATCATTATTCTATAATTCAGCTGTAAAAACACAGATCAGACTTTAGAGTCTGAGTTCAATCACCAATCATCTCAAGACTCTTTTACAAACAGAGCAGGTCTAGACCACTCTATGTCAAATTATGAACAGAGACCCAACACCAAGACAGGATAGAGGAGAATAAGAGAGAGAGGGAGAGGTGATAGTGATGAGATGAGTAGTAGAAGCTGTTGCCACTGGAGTCCAGCACGTCCGTATCAGCTGGAGTCTGGAACGTCCACAGCAGGAGGACGTCTACGGCAGCTCAGAGGAACCTACGAGACAAGGGAGCTCAGGGACTCCAGAAAGGTCTATGGTTAGTAACTTTAATGGGACAGGGAGAGTTAAAGTAAGTGATGAGGGGTTGGGGGGAAGGGGCGAGACAGGATCCCAGTGTGTCAGTGCACCAGTTCTCCTGGCAGTCTGGGCCTATAGCAGCATAACTAAGAGCTGGTCCAAGCCTGATCCAGCTCTAACTATAAGCTTTATCAAAAAGGAAAGTTTGAAGCCTACTCTTAAAAGTAGAGAGGGTGTCTGCCTCCCAGACCCTGACTGGTAGATAATTCCAAAGGAGAGGGGCCTGATAACTGAAGGTTCTACCTCCCATACTACTTTTAGAGACTTTAGGTACGACCAGCAGGCCTGCATGTTGGGAGCGTAGAGTTCTAGAGGGGTAATAGGGCTCTATGAGCTCTTAAGATACGAAGGTGTCTGATCATTAAGAGCTTTGTAGGTTAAAAGAAGGATTTTAAATTCTAGTCTAGATTTTATGTGGAGTCAGTGTAGAGAAGCTAACACTGGAGAGATGTGCTCCCTCTTCCTGGTTCTAGTCAATACTCGAGCTGCAGCGTTTTGAACTAGCTGAAGAGTCTTTAGAGACTTATTGGGGCAGCCTGATAAGAGGGAGTTAATCTAACCTGGAGGTAACAAATTTAGGACTAGTTTTTCTGTGTCGCTCTGAGACAGGATGTGTCTCATTCAAACAGATAAACACTGAGTGTCTCTTAGATACTTCAGAACCACCTTCATGGTGAGACTGCTGACCTGACAGTGGTCCAGAAGATGATCATGGACTGAACATGGAGAGCTGTATGAAGCAGATTAATAATAAGGTGAGTGGAGGTGAAACATGTGGTCACATCTCAGACAGCTGCTCAGTTTTAGAAACATGTGTTGACTTTAAAGACGGACAGAAAACAGCCTCAGAGGAAGAGGGAAGACTTCTGTTCAACGTGTCTGTAAGGGATCTGTTCTGATCCCAGTGGTGGACAAAGTCCACGTCTTCATGAAGTCCTGGAGTACTTGCTTTTAAAAATACTGAAGTATTCAAAGTACTTTTTAAAATATCTCTAAACGTATTTTCACAAAGCATGAGGTCAGTCAAGAATGCATGGGTGAACATTCTGCTCCGTTCTGTTTCTCTAGAAAACATGATTTCATATCTACGAGGGCGTATTAGGGCCACTATGAAAAAAAAAAAAAGTAAATTTTCGAGTTTATAAAGTCTAAAATCTATTAGAAATCAAACTCGAAATTTTCGAGTTTTTAAAGTCGTAAATTATCGAGAAAAAACTCGAAATTTCCGAGATTATAAAGTCGTAGATTTTCGAGAAAAAACTTAAAAATTTCGAGTTTATAAAGTCGCAAATCTGTGAGAAATCAAACTCAAGCAGCCCTTTGAGCATTTCGCTGCATCATGGACCTACTTGACAGCCTCATCAAGTTGTACTTCCTACTTGGACTCAGCAATAAGGAGATACTACTGATTCTGGCCCAGAATCATCACATTATTATAAGAGTCCGGACTTTGAAGAGACATTGCCGTATATTGGGGCTTTTCAGAAGAAAGCAGTACACTGATCTGGAGGAGGTGATTGCTTTTATCCAACAAGAAATTCACCTCAGCGGGCAGATGCAAGGATATAGATGGTTACATCTCCGGGCTATTCAGATGGGGTATGTGGTACAACAAGACACGATACGTTGAATCATCAATTTAATTGATCCTCAAGGTGTGGCGAATCGAAGAGCACGACGCCTCAGGCGCAGGCAGTACAACAATAAAGGGCCAAATGCTCTTTGGCAAATGGACTCGTATGAAAAAACTAAAGCCGTACGGCATAGCAATCAACAGATGCATCGATGGATTCAGTGGTTTCGTTGTATGGATGGAAGCATACACAACAAATAGCGACCCCAGGGTCATAGCAGAGTATTTCATTCAGTGCATTCAAGCGGCAAACTCCGGTCTCAAACGATGAAGCCAATGCGGAAGTGATATAAACTGCAATACATCGAAAATCCTCTTGAGGCTGGCTGCAGAAACACCGGAAACCACATAGACATGAATGGGAAAAGACGATCTTTGCAGCATTAATAAACATGTTTACAGCCTGGTTCAAAAAACGGCTTGGCCCTACAACGCTAATCTCTCTAATGGCACACACTGTACGGGGGTGAATTTTTTTCTAACGTGACGGTTCAGAAGATATTAGGATTATGAGTTTTGCCCAAATAAGGACATGACTGACGTGACTCCCGGTCGGGAACACACAGCCATTGGCTAAGAGACTCACACTACGTCACACTCTGCCTAGTTGAGTTCCGCATTACCAATATGGCTGCTGCCGTCGATTTGCTTCAAAACAGCTCTCAGGAACAGAAGGGTGACGTCACGGATACTACGTCCATATTTCATACAGTCTATGATCACGCCCATGGGTGGGTGTCCAGAGAGAATCCGCGCAGACCATGGGACTGAAAATGGACATGTTGCCAATATGCAGATGTTTCTCAGGAGAAACCACACGGATGTCTTCGCCGGGGACAAAAGTTTCCTATATGGACGCAGTACGGGCAATCAGCGCATTGAATCCTGGTGGGGAATACTACGAAAGCAATGCGTTCAGTTTTGGATGAACTTATTTAAAGACCTCCAGGAGAATGGCCACTTCTCTGGAGACTTTTTGGATAAAAATCTCATTCAGTTTTGCTTTCTTGACCTGGTTCAGGTACGGTCATACATTTAAGTATACAAACATCTATAATCATTTTTTAATTAATGAACGACTCATGATTATTTTCTTTATTAATGCATGTAGGATATGTACTATTGTTCAACCTTAACTAATGATAGAGTCACTGAGTGTGCTTACAAGGACTTCAGTGTGATCAAAACCGGGATACTGCTCATAACAGGGATAAATCCATATAAACACGTCAGTACTTTATTCAATGTGTTCACCTATAATAGATTGCCAGTTATAGTGCCCTAATCCACGGTTACTTAATTGCATACTTAATTGTTTTTGGCTATAGGTTTACAATAATATGTTTGATATGAGCATACTGGGATTATTATTATTACTTCATCTGTGAAATTGAGTAATTAACACTTCTTCTTGTCCATTACCTTCTGCAATTCCAGTTTAAATTTGAATTTTGAATACCTGCCAGATAAATGTTGTTGTAGTTTACTTTACTATATGCTGCTATAACATTAGCCCAATGCTAACAATGCTAAACTAATTTCTGTGTAGCCAATTGTATACATGAAATGCAGCTCAATGTTTTTTACTGTAAGGATATTACAGTCTAATTATAGCAATATTAAATATTAAAGATATAATGAAAATTTAAACAAAAAAGTAAATAACTGAAAAATGGAATAGGCCTTAAAGGTGACATATCATGCAAAATTGACTTTTTAATGGTTCTTTACCTGAAATATGTGTCCCTGGCATGTCTACAAACCCCCCGAGAATGAAAAGAATCCATTCTGCCCCTGTTCTGATTTCTCCACCTTTCTGTAAATGTGTGTGAAACCAGCCGTTTCAGACTTCAGTGTTTTTGTTACGTCACAACAATATCCGGTCTGTCACGGAGTCAGAGCTCGGAGCTTGTTCAGCCCATAGACTGTATAAAATACAACTCAACCCCTCCTCTGTTTTTCATTACCTGCTCACATGTGTGCTAACAAGGAGCTTAGGAGGGAGGCATGCTAGTTGTAGGCTGTCTTAATAAACACAAAGGTCGGTTTTACTCCCCACGTCTGCAGATTTGAAGATCTAGTGGATGATTTTTATTTATCATGGATAAGTGCTAGCGCTAGTTAGCATAGCCACATAGCTACATGTTCGTAGCTGTGTACCAAGACACACGTCGACATACTGACAAATAAAACAACAAGAAACACTAAATCTGTGACCAATCCTTCAGAAAGGTCCTGCTGCAGGCGCCTCTCCGTCAGGATCAGATTCTGGATCAGATTCAGAGGGTTGAAGTAACGTGATCTCTGAGCAGCCGTGTATATTCAGCCAACATGTAAACATTAGATCAACGTGCTGGACAGCCGAGGCCACACCCACTTCCTGAGGGGGCGTGGTCAGAGGGAAAACAGAGTGTTCTGAAGAGGACTGAAGAAGAGGGATTTTCAGGCAGACCAAAATCTGATTTCAAAGTGTTTTTTTGAGCATAAACTTTAAAGACATGTTTTGGGGACCTCTTAGACCAATATATATTGATGAAAAAAGCGTGATATGTCACCTTTAAGTTAAAATAACTCCTCTCTTTATCAATAATTAAAGATTTAACAAAATATACCCTCCAAAATAGAGGTTGAGCAAACACATGGTCCAAAAAATACTTGTCTAGAAACTGTATAAAGTAACAGTAAATGACCTATTAAAGGACAACTCATACATCCTTAATTCATGAATACATATTTGTGTCATGCAGTAATAAAGCTTAATTAGATTACACTATGTTCTGACAGATTACACTATGTTCTGATAGATTACACTATGTTCTGACAGATTACACTATGTTCTGATAGATTACACTATGTTCTTATAGATTACACTATGTTCTGACAGATTACACTATGTTCTGATAGATTACACTATGTTCTTATAGATTACACTATGTTCTGATAGATTACACTATGTTCTGATAGATTACACTATGTTCTGATAGATTACACTAATGTTCTGATAGATTACACTAATGCTCTGATAGATTACACTAATGCTCTGATAGATTACAGTCATGGCCAAAAGTTTTGAGAATGACACAAATATTACATTTTCACAAAGTCTGCTGCTTCAGGGTTTTTAGGTGTTTTTGTCAGATGTTTCTATGGTATAATGAAATACAATTAGAAGCATTTCATAAGTATCAAAAGCTTTTATTGAGAATTACACAGAATTCATGCAATAAGTCAATATTTGCAGTGTTGACCCTTCTTTTTCAAGACCTCTGCAATTCTCCCTGGCATGCTGTCAATCAACTTCTGGACCAAATCCTGACTGATGGCAGTCCATTCTTGCATAATCAATGCTTGGAGTTTGTCAGAATTTGTGGGTTTTTGATTGTCCACCCGCCTCTTGAGGATTGACCACAAGTTCTCAATGGGATTAAGATCTGGGGAGTTTCCTGGCCAAGGGCCCAAAATCTTAATGTTTTGTTCCCCGAGCCATTTTGTTCTGACTTTTGCTTCATGGCAAGGTGCTCCATCATGCTGGAAAAGGCATTCTTCATCACCAAACTGCCCTTGGATGGTTGGGAGAAGTTGCTCTCGGAGGACGTTCTGGTACCATTCTTTATTCATGGCTGTGTTTTTAGGCAAGATTGTGAGAGAGCCCACTCCCTTGACCGAAAAGCAACCCCACACATGAATGGTCTCAGGATGCTTCACTGTTGGCAAGAGACAGGACTGATGGTAGCGCTCACCTCGTCTTCTCCGAACAAGCCTTCCTCCAGATGCCCCAAACAATGGGAAAGGGGATTCATCAGAGAAAATGACTTTACCCCAGTCCTCAGCAGTCCAGTCCCTGTACCTTCTGCAGAATATCAGTCTGTCCCTGATGTTTTTACTGGAGAGAAGTGGCTTCTTTGCTGCCCTCCTTGACACCAGGCCTTCCTCCAAAAGTCTTCGCCTCACTGTGCGTGCAGATGCACTCACACCTGCCTGCTGCCATTCCTGAGCAAGCTCTGCACTGGTGGTGGCCCGATCCCGCAGCTGTAACACCTTCAGGAGACGGTCCTGGCGCTTGCTGGACTTTCTTGGGCGCCCTGGAGCCTGTTTGGCAACAATTGAACCTCTCTCCTTGAAGTTCTTGATAATTGGATAGACGGTTGACTGAGGTGCAATCTTACTCGCTGCTATAAACTTCCCTGTTAGGCCCTTTTTGTGCAATGCAATGATGGCTGCACGTGTTTCCTTGCAGGTAACCATGGCTAACAGATGAGGAACAATGGTGTCATGCACCATCTTCCTTTTAAAGTGTCCAGTCACTCAATCATGACAGATTGATCGCCAGCCTTGTCCTCATCAACACCCACACCTGTGTTAATGTGTGTGACACCTGTGTGTCATTGAAATGATGTTAGCTGGTCCTTTTGTGGCAGGGCTGAAATGCAGTGGAAATGTGTTTTTGGTGATAAAGTTCATTTTCAAGGCAAAGAGGGACTTTGCAATTAATTGCAGTTGAGCTGATCACTCCTCATAACATTCTGGAGTATATGCAAATTACCATTATAAAAACTGAAACAGCAGACTTTGTGAAAATTAATAGTTGTGTCATTCTCAAAACTTTTGGCCATGACTGTACACTTTGCTCTGATAGACTCACAGACAATAAACTATCATTGGTTTGAAATCATTACATTGTTTTCCATTTCTGGCATAAGATTAGAGATTTAAAAGTTTGATATAAGTCAGTGTTTGGGAGTAGTTCACTAGTTATTGTTTTATTATTTTTAACATACATTTTGCAACAGTGGGGTCATTGTTTGAATACATGAAAATGCAACGATGAAGGACCAAAGTTATTTAAGTGTTATTAGCAACACAGATGTACCAAGTAAAAATTCTAAAAGGAAATATATATGTTCCCTGTTAAGACAGAATTCTTCACACAAATTGTTAATGCAAATTGAGTAACTCATCAATAAAAAATGAACTGGGTCTATGAGTTAACTTTGTGTATGAACTTATATTCCAGCATCATCCAAATTCCTAGAACTTTTTCAGTTGTCAACAACATATATTGTAACCTAGTAAGTTAAAACCTATTCATTTAGAAATGCAGCATTTTTGGGGTTCCCCCCTCAACAACTGCTATGTCTTCTCCTTAAAATATAACAATTAAATCTGATTGAGGTCATATCATGTATTAAAATCAAACAATTTAGATAATAATCTATCTCAATGTCATTTATTTCCTTATTCTAACATTTTTTAATATTCAATTAGTTAATTAGTTGAACTGTTTACTCAGTGCACATTTATTTTGACTATGTATGGCTTTTCAAGGAAGTGTGATGCAGTTCATTTAGAAAAAAATGCTTTTATTATATATGATCATTTTAGAACATACAGCAAACACAGATCATAAATGTAGACAAACAGTAAACGATGTGCTGTAAATTGTGCTGTTTGGCCTGCTCTTCAGCAACAAATGTACACATCTACAAAGAAAGGCATACTGTTAACAGTGAACATATTAAGGGCCTGATCTACTAAGATCCCAAATAACGAGCGCTAATTTGCGTGTGCAAATAATAATTTTGCACGTGTTATTTCTGGGTGTGTTGCGGGTGATCTACTATGACTGCGTGCGCAAATGATAACAAGTGCAAAAGTGATGCGGACCGCCCTTTAATGAGGATTTTGTGTGTGCTATCGGCTGTCACCATGTAGAGTTTGAGAGAGCAGAGTGGTCTTAAGCGATAAATGAAGTTTGAAGTCATAGAGTTGGAGATCTTTGTGGAGGAGGGAAATAAACACATCGGTGAACTCCAGCAAAGGTGAATGCTGTGAGAAAAAACAGAAGATCTGCCGATGAAATAAACGCATCTACTCTGCTCCAAAACGCAATCAGTGTTTTGATGGATTTTAGAGAGCAATTTGATGAGGCCTGTCCCTGCTTTTATTTTTTACTCTTCCCGTCAACGTTGCACCTTCTGAGTGCTTGTTCTCCAAGTTAACACTATCTAAAAACCCCTTGAGGAGCACGGTGGGACAGAGTGGACATATCATGTTACCTATTGAGAATGACAGAGCAAAGAAAATGGACATACAGTGCATTGTGGACAAGTCCGTGGAGCTTAAGGCTCCTTCAAATAGTGGTGAGTAGGCCGAGTACTTCATATTGATTTTTTGTTTGTATGTGAACATGTGGGCCACTGTGCCAATTTTACTAAACTTTATATCTGTTGATACAGTGACCTACTGTGCGCTCATTAGTTGAAAAAGTTAAAGTGGAATGATGCGGTCGCTATCCGTGGTGCTGAACTGCTTTGAATTTGTGTTGTTTTATTTATTTATTTGTGTTGTTCTCTTGGTTTGTTAGACTTCATGTGCATTTGATTGACTTAAAAATGACATAAACTGTGTGTATACACTGTAGTAATGCTTGTAAGCCCCGCTGTTGTGGGCATGTTGTAAAGTTATGATGAGCTTTGAAGTGACCCCAGCCATGTGTGCGTAACGCTGTGCCAGTTTGCACCTGCCTTTCAAACGTGCTAAATATAGACGCAAAAATACCACTCACTATCTGCTTCAGGTTTGATAAATCACATTGCGTGTGCTAAATGATTACATTTGTATCTCCTCCTCCAAGTATTTTGCGCGTTCTGATGATCTACATGTATTCTGCATATTCATGAAGGCAAACACGCTAAATGGATAGCGAGTGCTATTTTGCTCATTTGATAGACGCAATCCTCGGTGCTCCCGGTCAGTAAATCTGCTTTGCGCGCTCTATCAAGTTTGCACGTGTTTTTATACACGCAAACCTTCAGTAGATCGGGCCCTAAGAGTCTTGTTTACAGTACTAAACTGTGCTCAGACCACATTTATACATTCATTACAAAACAAAGTGGTATGAACATCTAACTTCATCTTGGATAACACACACACACACACACACACACACACACACACACACACATAAACAAACATATGCTTTGAAACGTCTTTTGAATATCAATTTACTGGGTAACAAAGTATAACTTTAAACACTGAAGTTCCAGTTTCAACAAGACACAAATCATACTTGGAGAGAGACATTCCTATTAAAGGTTTCTTTTTAATTTTTTGTGCTTTGAGCACTACAAAACAAAACTCATTGGATTCAAGCAAACTAGACTAAAATGTTTTTTGTTAAACTGCTCATTTCAAGAATACATACAACCTTAACAACAACATTTAAAGGTATTAAATACAATACAATTCCTTGAGTACAGAAAACAAAGTACCTCAAAGTGCATAGGGAACCTAATGTTTCAAAAACGCTTGAGAAATAACAAGACAGACAGTTTAGTTGTAAAAGAAAGGCCGGCTCTTTGACCCCTACCCCACTTAATGCACACAGACAGAATGAATCCCTTACATAACCTTTTTTTGACTCTAGGATATCTTAAACCTGGTTTGGACCCCTTTTGAAAAAATACTGCTAGATATCTTGTCCTAAAATGAACTCTTCATGTGTGTAAGAGCCAGATTCATGTTTTGGGTCAAGCTGTAAAACACATTGTTTATTGTGCCACAAGGTGTCATCGTTTTGCTCATTAAGGGCACAGGTATAAAAGTACGTCACCGCCTGGGTATCAGATGTGTGTCTTGACCCGGAAGGGCAGTTGGTTTTTGACCGTTGTTGCGTTGTCACGTTGTCACGTTGTTGCCTTGTCACGTTGTTGCCTTGTCACGCTGTTACGTTGGATGCTGTGACGCTGCGTCGGCAGGCGGCATGGAGAACCGCGTCTAAAACGTTTGTTCGTGCAATCATTGAAAACTCGTGGACGCTGTCTAACTGTTCGTTCGGTGATGCAATAAATGGATTGTATGGTGCTGCAAACCAAAGTTACGCCTAAGACCTGTTATTTCAACAACTACAGTAAACGGTATTGTATGGACAAACATATGACAGTACAACGCGTCAGCCAAGTCATTCCCGGGAGATATCAAAACACACCGGCAGCTTTAGTACGAGACTAAGCTTCTATAATGTGAATGGGCCAAACATAGCTGAGCAAGAGCTACACAATATCCATGATCCAGATGTTACTGTCAAACACAGCGTTAAATTCGGACCGGAAATCAGGGAAATTTTCATAGCACTCAGCAAGCTCTAAAACCCTTCCACATGTATGCCCTATGGGCCTTCTTGTGAATGTTGACCTGTTAGTGAACAAAATCTCAATTCTGTTACATGTGATCACATCACTTCCTGTAGTGAATCGTAGAAACTTGCAAAGTTTTTCGTCATCCCTGATGTACCTCTTTAGATGGTTCTCTACCTCCCTTTGCTTTGCGGTCATCATCACAGGGAAGTGAAGGAGTCCCTGCACTTTCTTAGGTGTTGGTCTGAGGCTGTTATACATCTTAACAAGCTCAATATGGTCAAGGGTGATATTTGGCTGTATCACATCTTTCCAGCAGTCTATCACATACATTGGCTTCTGCACAAGCTCTTTATGTGCAATCTCCATCAGTATATCCCTGAGTGTCTCAGCAGTGACTCTTTTGCGACATTCATAGTTCTCAAGAACATCCATAAGTTCATCAGTATCAACTGAGCAAAAATCAGTAAGAGCCTTTGAGAGGATGTTGTGATCTTGTAAACTCACAAAGTACTTAAAGGTTTCAAGTAGGTCCCTGCACACTGCTCCGTACAAGATCTCCTCCACAAAAGGGAGAGCCAACTTAATTGGAAGGTACTGGCATGTTTGATAACCTTTAAGAAGAATTCTTCCAACTGCCTTCCAGGTGTCACTGTGGAAATCATGCCTTATAAAAGGGACTTTCACTGTTGTTCCTACTGTACAACGATCATAAAATTCGTTCCAAAAGGAACTATAAACATCTTTCACAACACCTGAACCAGTGCCGTTTTCCTCTGTATTATCAGGAAGAAGTCGTTTGAAGATCAGTGGTTGTGTCAGCACTATTGGATCCAAGAATCAGCTGATCATGTCATCCAGGCAGCTGCCATGGTGTATCGTTACAACCTTTGGCTGTAGCTGTTGTGGGCCTTCTTCACTGGGTGCACACAACACTGTAGGTGGCTGTTGTTGGGACTCATCAACAGAAAAGGGTGAAGTGGTCGGTGGCTGGTGCTGATGCAGGATTTCAAAATCATATGGCTCTGTGTCATTTAGATCAATATCAAGTTCATTACCTGAGCCAAATGCAACCTCAAAGTCTGATTCATCTGATGTGAAGTCAGTGCTTTGAAAAACATGTGGGGCTGTAGCTGCCAGTGTATGAAGGCCACCAGCAACAAGGTGGGCACCTGTGATACCATGGGAATCAGTGACTGATATCAACTGAGTGTGCTGTGAACTGCCCTCCATCCCAGTGCTCCAAGATTCATCTTCTTGCAAAAATATCACAACTTCCTCAAAATCATCATCATCATCACTCACTTCTACATTTGCATAAGCATCCAGCTTCCGTTAATCGCTAACATTATTTTTCACCATAATTTCTTCCACATCATCTTCTGGTTTGTCAGTGATGCTGTCCTTTTGTAACTCTTCATTTGAGCAAGTAGCAAGATAGAATCGTAATCTGGCCATGCCAAGGGTATCATACACAAAACCAACGGTCACATCTTCATGGACTGGGTGGTGTTTGTAATCCCACACTTCAAACTTAAAGTCAGATTCATGGCCTTTGGTTGAGGTTCCTTTTGGGAAGAAGAAATTCTTTCCTTTTTCTAGGACAGTATCCATGCCACAGTCTACTCCAATAACTATTGTCCTTGTGCCCCCTCCTTGTTTTGCTCGAATTTGTTATACTACACCACCCTCAGAGTGCTGCCATCCTATTTCAATTTTTCGATGACTTGCTCTCCCTCTTTTTTTTTGCTGCAGGGATTTGAGATTGAGTGTTTGGCCCTTGACCTGTAGTTGTAGAAGTTGGACTTGAAGCAGTTTTTTTTTTCATCTGGAGATTTGAACGGAGTTTTTCAAAAAGACCCATCTTCCTCTTCTGAAGTGGTGTTTGGTTTCTGCAGAAGTTGACCAATGCTAGTCGATCCCCAAATGATGGAACGAATTTGGCCAGATGCCCATCTTCCATAAGAGGGATGACATGTTTGTCAATCTGTTGAATGAGTTTAATACACACTTTGTCCTTCTTCTATTTAAAGTTATCAAAGTTAACTCAGAAACATCTTCTATAGAAAGATATCATCTATTAGTAGCAGAGCACTGACTGGAGGAGAAGGAGATGGAAAATGATCACAGCCTAAATAGACAGATACAGTGGATAGCAAAAGTCTACACACCCTTGTTAAAGTGTCAGGTTTTGTGATGTAAAAAAATGAGACCAAGATAAATCATGTCAGAACTTTTTCCACCTTTAATGTGACCTATAACATGAACAATTCAAATTAAAACAAAAAATATTTTAGGGTGGAGAATAAAAAATATAAAACTAAAATAATGTGGTTGCATAAGTGTATACAGCCTTTAATTAACTAATAATTGTTTGAAGCACCTTTTGATTTTATTACAGCACTCTGTTTCTTTTTGTAGCAGTCTATTAGCATGGAACATCTTGATTTGGCAATATTTGCCCATTCTTCTTTACAAAAAGGGCCGCTCCAAAACTTGAATCTTCTTCTGGTGAAGCCATGCTTTTGTTGATTTGGATGTATGCTTTGGTTTGTTGTCATGTTGAAAGTTGAAGTTCCTCTTCATCTTCATCTTTCTAATGGAGGTCTGGAGGTTTTGTGTTAAACTGACTGGTGTTTGTAACTGTTCATACTTCCCTCCATCTTGACTAAGGCCCGGGTTCCAGCTGAAGAAAAACAGGCCCAAAGCATGATGCTGCCCCCACCATGCTTCTCTGTGGGTCTGGTGTTCTTTATGTGATGGGCAGTTTTGTTTTTATGACAAACATACCTTTTGGAGTTATGGCCAAAAAGTTCAACCTTGGTTTCATCAGACCAGAAAACATTTGATGCTTTTGGGAGACTTCATGTATGTTTTTGAAACATGTTGCCTGGCTTGGATGTTTTTCTTCATAAGTAAGGTCTTCCATCTTGCCACCCTACCCATAGCTGAAACATATGAAGAATAGGAGAGATGTTGTCACATGTAGTACACAGCCAGTACTAGTCAGAAATCCCTGCAGCTCCTTTAATGTTGCTGTAGGCCTCTTAAAAGCTTCCCTGGCCAGTTTTCTTCTGGTCTTTTCATCAGTTTTGGAGGGACATCCAGTTTTCTGAATGTCATTAATGTTCCATATTTTCTCCACTTGATGATGACGGTCTTCACTGTGGTCCATGGTATATCTAATGCCTTGGAACATGTTTGTACCTCCTGACTGATACCTTTCAACAATGAGATCCCTCTGATGATTTGGAAGCTCTCTGTGGACCATGGCTTTTACTGTCAGATGAACTGAGGACATGTGATGAAACTCCTCCTAGAACATCTGATCTTTGTTGGGATTAATCAAAGTCACTTTAAATTATGACAGGTGGATACTGACCACTATTTGTCATGAGTTTGAATGTGATTGGTTAATTCTGAACACAGCCAAATTCCCAGTTATAAGAGGGTGTGTACACTTATGCAACCACATTATTTTATGTTTTTATTTTCTATTCTTCCCCCTTAAAGATTACAAAAATAATTCAGTTGAATTGTTCATGTTATAGGTCACATTAAAGGTGGAAAAAGTTCTGACATGATTTATCTTGGTCTCATTTTTTTACATCACAAAACCTGGCATATTAACAGGGGTGTGTAGACTTTTGCTATCCACTGTATCTGTCTATTTAGGCTGTGATCATTTTCCATCTCCTTCCCCTCCAGTCAGTGCTCTGCTACCCTGCAATTAGTATTGTGCCTTTTCTTCCACCAGCATCCACCTTCAGATTCCAGTAATGGCTTGGTCAATATCTTTATAATCACCTTCTAGTATATCTGTACAACTGCCGGGAGAGACAAGGCCAGGGCCTAGACACCCCTGCAACAATACATTTTTCAAACATGAATTGTCTGACTGAGCTACATGTTGAATATGTGGCCAATGTAGACAATGGTCCTATGAGTGTAGAGAAAAATTAGGGGGATAAAACCTGAGCCTACTTCTTGGGGAAAGGGCGGTGGGAAGTAATTCCTGAGCAAGACTACAACTTTCTACGGAGCCCCTAAAGTGACCTGTGCAGAAATCTTTTTTTGGAAAGTATCTTGTGCGCACCAGATACTTTCTTGTGCGCACCAGATACTTTCTTGTGAGCACCAGATACTGTCTTGTGAGCACCAGATACTTTCACGTGAGCACCAGATACTTTCTTGTGAGCACCAGATACTTTCTTGTGAGCACCAGATACTTTCTTGTGAGCACCAGATACTTTCTTGTGAGCACCAGATACTTTCTTGTGAGCACCAGATACTTTCACGTGAGCACCAGATACTTTCTTGTGAGCACCAGATACTTTCACGTGAGCACCAGATACTTTCTTGTGAGCACCAGATACTTTCTTGTGAGCACCAGATACTTTCTTGTGAGCACCAGATACTTTCTTGTGAGCACCAGATACTTTCTTGTGAGCACCAGATACTGTCACGTGAGCACCAGATACTTTCTCATGAGCACCAGATACTTTCTTGTGAGCACCAGATACTTTCTTGTGAGCACCAGATACTTTCTTGTGAGCACCAGATACTTTCTTGTGAGCACCAGATACTTTCTTGTGAGCACCAGATACTTTCTTGTGAGCACCAGATACTTTCTTGTGAGCACCAGATACTTTCACGTGAGCACCAGATACTTTCTTGTGAGCACCAGATACTTTCTTGTGAGCACCAGATACTTTCTTGTGAGCACCACATACTTTCACGTGAGCACCAGATACTTTCACGTGAGCACCAGATACTTTCACGTGAGCACCAGATACTTTCACGTGAGCACCAGATACTTTCTTGTGAGCACCAGATACTTTCTTGTGAGCACCAGATACTTTCTTGTGAGCACCAGATACTTTCACGTGAGCACCAGATACTTTCTTGTGAGCACCAGATACTTTCTTGTGAGCACCAGATACTTTCACGTGAGCACGAGAAAGTTTCACATGCGCACCAGATACTTTCTCGTGCGCACAAGATACCAAGTTAGCACTGGAGATCAACCAGTTTGGATCTAAAAATGACAGTACAGCAGTTAGTTGAGCTTTATTTCAACCTTGGGCTGCCTTGTATCTTGTTATATTTATATACGGACTGTTCAGTCTGCATTTACGAACTGTTTGTAATTTGTGAACCTCACTGCATTTGTGAATGGAATTTTTGAGACTGCAGGGCAATGTCTGTAACCAATCAGATGTCTCACTCCTATGCAGCCAATCATAGTGTAGATTCCAGGGTATGTGGTTGTGAAGCGATCCCTTTAGCCATGCCCGAGACCAGAGCGCACCGAGACCAGAGCGCACCGAGACCAGAGCACACCGAGACCAGAGCGACCAGAGCACACCGAGACCAGAGCGCACCGAGACCAGAGCGCACCGAGACCAGAGCGCACCGAGACCAGAGCGCACTGAGACCAGAGCGCACCGAGACCAGAGCGCACCGAGACCAGAGCGCACCAAGACCAAGACTAGTCGATATCATCCCGCATTTAGGCAGTTATTTAATGAGGACTATGTTTGATCCTTTGTTACAATGGGTAGCCTATCTGCAAACGTTTTATCCTCACCCTGTTACTGTATTATTGATCAGTCTGACGTTCCTTTACCTGCATATGAAAAGTGCTTTAGTTCCTTTAATTTGAACATTATACTGAAGAACTGATTTAGCTAGTCTTTGGTAGTCTTTGGTCGCTTTGGTAGTCTTTGGTAGTCTTTGGCAAATCAAAGTGAACTTATTTTTATTGATCAGATATTATCTGTGGTAATAATACTGTTAAATGTGGTCACTAGATGGCGCCCTTGCTCTTTGTATTGTACTGTTCTGTCAAAGGTTACACTGTGCGTGCAGATGTGACGTCATCACACAGTATTTGCGCCCTGTTATGTTAATGAAGAGGAGAGCAGGAGATTATGTTTTATGCCAGGATATTAATGATGAAACCTCCTGTACGGCCTCAATAAATATGTCAAAGTCTAAAGAGTAGAGACTGACTCAAGCTTTGCTTATTCTCCACAGCAAGAAGACACCTGCGCACTCCAGTGCTTTACAAATACATTGAGCAATTTCCTAATCAGTGTTCTATTAACTTTGATATACCAGCAGTGTAAAACGGACTTCAGCAAATCTGGACCAAGCATAAAACATC
Organism: Notolabrus celidotus; assembly: GCF_009762535.1. Classification (NCBI taxonomy): domain Eukaryota; kingdom Metazoa; phylum Chordata; class Actinopteri; order Labriformes; family Labridae; genus Notolabrus; species Notolabrus celidotus. Next base: position 290,077 of record NC_048286.1, on the reverse strand, counting down.
ATCATGGTGTTAACATAATGGGTTAAAGGAATGAAAGCACTTTTCATATGCAGGTAAACGAACGTCAGACTGATCAATAATACAGTAACAGGGTGAGGATAAAACGTTTGCAGATAGGCTACCCATTGTAACAAAGGATCAAACATAGTCCTCATTAAATAACTGCCTAAATGCCGGATGATATCGACTAGTCTTGGTCTCGGTGTGCTCTGGTCTCGGTGCGCTCTGGTCTCGGTGCGCTCTGGTCTCGGTGCGCTCTGGTCTCGGTGCGCTCTGGTCTCGGTGCGCTCTGGTCTCGGGCATGGCTAAAGGGATGGCTTCACAACCACATACCCTGGAATCTACACTATGATTGGCTGCATAGGAGTGAGACATCTGATTGGTTACAGACATTGCCCTGCAGTCTCAAAAATTCCATTCACAAATGCAGTGAGGTTCACAAATTACAAACAGTTCGTAAATGCAGACTGAACAGTCCGTATATAAATGTAACAAGATACAAGGCAGCCCAAGGTTGAAATAAAGCTCAACTAACTGCTGTACTGTCATTTTTAGATCCAAACTGGTTGATCTCCAGTGCTAACTTGGTATCTCGTGCTCACAAGAAAGTATCTGGTGCTCACGTGAAAGTATCTTGTGCGCACGAGACAGTATCTGGTGCTCACGTGAAAGTATCTTGTGCGCACAAAATACTTTCCCAAAAAAAATTCGGCACATGTCACTTTAGGGGCTCCGTAACTTTCACCTGTTCTGCAAAACAGATGAGGCTCCACACTGTTTCACCCTACACTTGGCTTTCACATAGTACCTTTTCCTCCTGATAGCTTCTTCAGGAACATTTCGATCCCGCAGAAAATCAGAGACTGTGATGATTCTTCCTGTGGACAGTGCTGTGAAGAACACATAACACAATGACTTGTTACTAACTTTTTAAGCAGGTTCTTTGTGCTAAATTTAGCAAAATATCTTGTGGTCTGATTAATTTGCTTGTTGCTGCTAGTATTAACTGGTTCCTTTAAAACAAAAACATCTGGCTCTATTTGAGTATTGAATGAATTCAAAATTAAGTATTGAATGGCAGGATGCTGATTACTTGCAAAGTCATTGATTTCATGTACTACTTTTGAGCTGATAAACTGTCCATTGTGCTATGCACACAGCTCCTCTGGTATTACTTCACGTACTGTCATAAAAATGGCTGCACTATTACAGTAAAAAGGTACATGACCCTAAATAGGACATTCAAAAGATGAGACTTTAAAATAACAAAGTCTCCCTGTACCTACAAGAGGTGAATTGAAAATTTTAGTCGACTCCCACCTTGTAACATGGATGGCATGGGAACCAATAAGAATGTTTGGGGAATAATTAATTCTGAAAGTTTTCACAGTCTAAACTCTGTAAATATGTGTGAATATTGATCAAATATTGATTTATTTTCCGGGCAGCTGTTTTATTTAAGCAATTTACATGAGGGATGTGCTGCATGATTTACACCACAAGGTGGTGCCTGTGAGTATGACGTAGGGTAACTCAAGAGAGTTTCATTGAATAACTTCGTTGTTAATAACACGTCGTTGGCAAAAAGAAGAAGAAAAAGTGGTGATATTTTGTATGCAGCAGCCAGTGGAAAGCTAACTGGCAGTGGTTTGAGAAGGTGCCGATTTATCTTGTTAAACACACCCATGTGAAATGTCAAGCCAGCATCCTTCTACGTAAGTGTCATGAACACCTACTACAAAACCTGACCCAAGTCAATAACATTCGGCCTGGTCAAGCAACCAGCAACATTATACCCAGGTATAGGCTACTCTTAACAAGGTTGGCTCCACGTTGGTAGTCAAACTGGAATGTTAACGTCGTCTGTTTGCCTTCAAACACTCAAAACAGTTGTTGACTGAAGCAAGGAGGCTATGGTAAATACGTTAGCAAATGCAAGCAACTAAGGGAGCTGGTTCTCTTAACGTACACCAGGCTTCGGTGAACCAGCCTTACCTTATAAATATCATTAAATGTAAACTTACACGACACAGCCATTTTAACGTCTCTGCATCTCTCCCAGCTCACAGTGCCGGCCTCCATCTGTCAGTGGATCACCAACTTCCTGACGGACAGGAGACAGCAGGTGAGGCTGGGGAGCATCAAATCCAGCACCCGGACCATCAGCACTGGCGCCCCACAGGGATGTGTTCTCTCCCCACTGCTCTTCTCCCTCTACACCAATGACTGCACCTCAGGGGACCCCTCGGTGAAACTCCTGAAGTTTGCAGACGACACCACCGTCATCGGTCTCATCCAGGACGGAGACGAGTCTGCTTACAGACAGGAGGTGGAACAGCTGGCCCTCTGGTGTAGTCAGAACCATCTGGAGCTGAACCCGCTCAAGACGGTAGAGATGACAGTGGACTTCAGGAGAAGCCCCCCCCCACTCCCCCCCCTCACCATCCTGAACAGCACTGTGTCTACTGTGGACTCTTTCAGGTTCCTGGGATCCACTATTTCCCGGGACCTGAGGTGGACCTCCCACATAGACACAATCAGAAAAAAGGCCCAGCAGAGGATGTACTTCCTGCGTCAGCTCAGGAAGTTCAACCTGCCCCAGGAGCTGCTGATCATGTTCTACACCTCCATCATCCAGTCTGTTCTGTGTACCTCCATCACTGTCTGGTTTGGCTCTGCAACCAAACTAGACAAACACAGACTGCAGCGGACTATAAGGACTGCAGAGAAAATCATCGGTGTCGACCTGCCCCCCATCCAGGACTTGTACCGGTCCCGGGCCAGGAAACGGGCAGGGAGCATTACCGCTGACCCCTCACACCCTGGACACAAATTCTTCAAACTCCTCCCCTCCGGCAGGCGCTACAGATCACTGTGCGCCAAAACAACCCGCCATAAGAACAGTTTCTTCCCCCAGGCTGTCACTCTGATGAACACTAAACCATAACAGTGTCATACCTGTCAGATAAATACTCTCTGTAAATATACATGTAGATATACAATGCAACAATTCTCAAGCAGAATTCCATATTTCTATTTTTTGTATTATTTAACTTCTATTTTATAATGAAAAACTACCTCTGCAACTCACCACTGCACTTTATCATATTATTTTAGCCTGTACATATTAGTCAAGCTATTTGTTGTTTCTTTGTATTTATAGCTAAGGTTATTGTTATTATTTTTTCATTTTATTTTTTATTGTAGTTCTTATTCTTATTCCTATTCTTATGCCTTGTACAAAGAGAGCACAGTTTACCAAAGTCAAATTCCTTGTGTGTTCAAGCTTACTTGGCGAATAAAGCTGATTCTGATTCTGATTCTGATTCTGATTCTGATCTCTCAAGCGTGGCGGCCCATGTGCATCATCATCATCACAGCATCCGGGAGGTTAGTCGGGCCAACCCCGTTCTATGGTTTCTCTTTTGACTTATTTTTATTTTATTTTTGTCATTTTACGGGTTATTAAACTCGTAGATTTACGACTTGTCAAACTCAAAAAAATTGCGACTTTATAATCTTGTATATTTTCGAGTTTCTAAAGTCGGAAATTTGCGAGTTTATAAAGTCGAAAATTTCGAGTTTGATTTCTCATAGATTTGCGACTTTATAAACTTGAAAATGTACTTTTTTTTTTTTCATAGTGGCCCTAATACGCCGTTGTACATATCTAAAAAGTCTGCCATGAAATCTAAACTAAGTTACTATAAGCACAGACAAGTTTACAATGTTCCTCTGGAATCAAAGCAGTGTGTTAGCTCCAGACCTCCACATGCTTTCTCAGGTTAGATGCTGATGTTTTGGAGGCTGTGATGAAGTTTGTGTGGTAAACAGATCAGAGATTTACAACAATACAAACAATCATTCTTTATTTCAAAAGCTCAAACGTGGGTTTAAAGTATGGCCGTGGTGTTCAGGTAGAGAATCATCATCCTTCTCAGTCATAGCCATCATCACCACGACTAAATGAACGCACTGATCTGAAGAAGGTTTAATCTACGCTCAACCCAGGTACGGCTACACCACTGAGACAAACCAAACACAAGGACACTAACAGTTTACAGTCTTTGGGATCTGATTTCAGAAAAGAAGACTCATCAGCTGACTTCAAAGATAAAGTAGAGAGTAACTAGAGCACTGATAGAAATGTAGAGGAGTCAAAAGGATGAGATTTGTCTTTAAATGGAGTCAAAGTAATAAGTTCCCCAAAAAATAATACTTCAGTAAAGTACAGATACTCAAAAACTGTACTCAAGTACATTTACTCTGTTACTGTCCAACACTGATTAGCCCCCATGGTTTCATCCCAGCTAGCATCCTGTGCTAAGTCAAAGCTACAGTGTTGTATGACAGCCTGCACAGATGACATGTTGCTTTTCTACATGCTCTCCATGTGTTTGTATCACATGTTGACTTTCTATTCACAAGTAAACTGACACAAAGAGCAGAGAGAGCAAGAGACTACGAGCCGGTGAAGGATGGACCCACACAAACTGTCACGCAGAGTCATGACATCACCACGCAGCCACCCATTACTGCTCTCACGCCTGAGCCAATCACGCTTCAGCTCAACACCAGACCAGAGGGTCTGAAACTCTGAATTTACCCCTCCAACAAACACATCAGTCATTTCAGATCCATACTTTCATTTGACCTTTGACCTTCTCAGGGCACTGGCCCTTCAAACATGTAGACCTCCTCCAGTGAAGTAGAGTTTAGGACAATAACTCCTCGTTCATGAAAACCCCTGCAGTCCTGATCACAGTGACGTACCTGGTCTTTGTGAGGGCCCCGCTATAGAACGTGCTCTTTAGTTTAGAGGTACACCACAGGACATTGTTTCATCCTTTTCAGAGTCAGCAGCTCAAACACTCAGAGTCTGGTGAAAGGTGTGTGACCTGCTGTCCATCCTCTGTTTGTGACAGCTCCCTGAAGTCCTCCTCATCCTCTGTTCACTTCATCAGGTCCATTTTTCGTCACAGAGCGGAGCAGAGAGTGTGTGTGTGAGAGGTGGACTGTCACTGCCATCTACTGGAGCTGCTCTGAACAGCAGCCGGACATGAATCTGTGTCTGACACCACAGCATGCACGCACCTTCAGTTTAAGCAACCCCACATGAGTTGAACACGGCTGGGTCATCAAAGGTCCAGCTGGTCTACTGGGATCCTCACATGACGGATTGTGAAACTCTCTGAAGAACTAACCTACATCAAATCATTTCATGGAACAAGAAGGAACTCGCAGAGATTCACAGAGCTATGATCCTATTCAATTTTCACTGTGTGCAAATGATTGTTACCTCAGATTTAACACACACACACACACACACACACACACGCGTTCTGTGACTGTGACCCTCAGCCCGACTCCAGGGCCCAGTTTTTCAAAAACTTTAATCTGGATCAAAGTGATCCAGATTTTGTAATCCATTTCTTTGTTATCCCAGATAAAAGTGATCTTGTAGATTTTGTCCTGGTTTTTCAAAAGCTTTTCAGATAGGATCATTCTGATCCAGATACCACAAGATCAGGATTACAGAATCTAGATTTGCAGTCTTTGAATAGGCCAGCATCTGTTGGTCAAAGTAATACATCTCATTAACATGGTGTGTATATTAAATGTCTCATAGTGATACAAAAATAAAGTCAAACAAAATACTTTTTTTCAGCATACTAATGTTTCTATTGATCAAAAGAAAAATAAGGGTTCACTAGAACTCCTCGCATTGAGCGTCCAGCTGCTTCATCTGGTTCAGTGCTGCCAGTGGGAGGTCAGGGTCATCTACATGGGGCTGTGAATGATCACCCTCCATCACATTCAGGAGCCTTGTGTTCTTCAGTGATATCATGAAGCACGATGCAGACCAGAGTTATGTTGCATGCTCGCTGTGGGTCTACTCCACGTAGGTAGTTCAGGCATGCAAAGCACCTTTTCAACACCCCACTCAATCTTTCAACTGTGCTCCTCGTTCTCCCATGAGCACAGTTAATGCAAACACTGAATAAAAGAATGTTTAAATACGTGTCATGTGACATGTCTCTACATCCACCCTGAATCCAACTTTCCAGTGGGATCAGGATAATCCAGATTTTTAGCATCAAACATATCCTAATCTCCATCTTAGAGTTTTGAAATATCCATAATCAACATCTGATTTGGATTCTGGGCAGGATTGGATTACCAAATCCATACTTTTGTAGGATCAGGATCCCATCTCTGCTTTTGAAATACCAAATTTTGAGATTTAATCCTATCCAGATAATTTTGATCAAGATTAAAGTTTTTGAAAAACTGGGCCCTGGGGATCAGCAAAGAGAGGATTTGTTTTGCTTTGATTACTGTAACTCCCTCTTATCAGGCTGCCCCAATAAGTCTTTAAAGATTCTTCAGCTAGTTCAAAACGCTGCAGCTCGAGTATTGACTAAAACTAGGAAGCGGGAGCACATTTCTCCAGTGTTAGCTTCTCTACACTGACTCCCAGAAAATGTAGAATAGAATTTAAAATCCTTCTTTTAACCTACAAAGCCCTTAAAAATCAGGCACCCTCGTATCTTAAAGAGCTCATAGTGCCCTATTACCCCTCTAGAACTCTATGCTCCCAACATGCAGGCTTGCTAGTTGTACCTAAAATCTCTAAAAGTAGTATGGGAGGTAGAACCTTCAGTTATCAGGCCCCTCTCCTTTGGAATCATCTACCAGTCAGGGTCCGGGAGGCAGACACCCTCTCCACTTTTAAGAGTAGGCTTCAAACTTTCCTTTTTGATAAAGCTTATAGTTAAGCTGGATCAGGCTTGGACCAGCTTTTGTCATGCTGCTATAGGCCTAGACTGCCGGGGGAACTGGCGCACTGACACACTGGGATCCTAGCTCACCTTCTTCCCCCCAACCCCTTCATCACTTACTTTAACTCTGCCTGTCCTATTAAAGTTACTAACCATAGACCTTTCTGGAGTCCCTGAGCTCCATTGTCTCGTAGATTCCTCTGAGCTGCTGTAGACGTCCTCCTGCTGCGGACGATCTGGACTCCAGCTGATACGGACGTGCTGGACTCCAGCGGCAACAGCTTCTACGACTCGTCTCATCACTATCACCTCTCTCTCTTACTCCCCTCTATCTGTCTTTCCAGACCCAACTCAGTCGAGGCATGATGGCTGTCTAACATGAGTCTGGTCCTGCTCGAGGTTTCTGCCTGTTAAAAGGAAGTTTTTCCTCACCACTGTAACTAGCTAAATACTGTGAGGTGCAATGCTCATGATGGATTAAGGTGGGGTCAGACTGAGTCTTATCACAACGAGCTGTACGTCTACAAAGTCCAGCAGATCACAACGAGCTGTACGTCTACAAAGTCCAGCAGATCACAACGAGCTGTACGTCTACAAAGTCCAGCAGATCACAACGAGCTGTACGTCTACAAAGTCCAGCAGATCACAACGAGCTGTACGTCTACAAAGTCCAGCAGACCACAACGAGCTGTACGTCTACAACGTCCAGCAGATCACAACTGGCTGTACGTCTACAACGTCCAGCAGATCACAACGAGCTGTACGCCTACAACGTCCAGCAGATCACAACGAGCTGTACGTCTACAACGTCCAGCAGATCACAACGAGCTGTACGTCTACAACGTCCAGCAGATCACAACGAGCTGTACGTCTACAAAGTCCAGCAGATCACAACGAGCTGTACGTCTACAAAGTCCAGCAGATCACAACGAGCTGTACGTCTACAAAGTCCAGCAGATCACAACGAGCTGTACGTCTACAACATCCAGCAGATCCTAACGAGCTGTACATCTACAAAGTCCAGCAGATCACAACGAGCTGTACGTCTACAAAGTCCAGCAGATCACAACGAGCTGTACGTCTACAAAGTCCAGCAGATCACAACGAGCTGTACGTCTACAAAGTCCAGCAGATCACAACGACTGTACGTCTACAAAGTCCAGCAGATCACAACGAGCTGTACGTCTACAAAGTCCAGCAGATCACAACGAGCTGTACGTCTACAACGTCCAGCAGATCACAACGAGCTGTACGTCTACAAAGTCCAGCAGATCACAACGAGCTGTACGTCTACAAAGTCCAGCAGATCACAACAAGCTGTACGTCTACAACGTCCAGCAGATCACAACGAGCTGTACGTCTACAACGTCCAGCAGATCACAACGAGCTGTACGTCTACAACGTCCATTAGATCCCAATGAGCTGTACGTCTACAACGTCCAGCAGATCACAACGAGCTGTACGTCTACAAAGTCCAGCAGATCACAACGAGCTGTACGTCTACAACGTCCAGCAGATCACAACGAGCTGTACGTCTAGAACGTCCAGCAGATCACAACGAGCTGTACGTCTACAACGTCCAGCAGATCACAACGAGCTGTACGTCTACAAAGTCCAGCAGATCACAACGAGCTGTACGTCTACAAAGTCCAGCAGATCACAACGAGCTGTACGTCTACAAAGTCCAGCAGATCACAACGAGCTGTACGTCTACAACGTCCAGCAGATCACAACGAGCTGTACGTCTACAAAGTCCAGCAGATCACAACGAGCTGTACGTCTACAAAGTCCAGCAGATCACAACGAGCTGTACGTCTACAACATCTTCAAACTACTGCTACCTCTTCATTTCCACTAACAACACAGAGGGCGGTGTGATCTGCACTGTCACACACATACCTGTCCCTCTTGAAACAACGACAGGTAGGAACTAATGTTCACAGCGGATATAAACACTTCAATGTAACACATAAAAAATGAATGTTAAAGTGTTGTGAATGGAAGTGATTTAATAACCCTACATGATTATTAACTTATTATGGAGTTTCAAATTAATTCAATGTATTTAAAGACAAAAAAGCAAGCCAAATATATTCATTCATTTTTGAACAGGAAACACAAAACTGAGTTGATTAAACGAGCAGAAACCTGAAAGGTACAGGGGTGTATCTAAATGAACACCTTACAAAGGAACATGCTGAAATAGAAAGACAGGCTAGAATCTAGAAAAAGGAAAGGTGAAAATTAAGGACACATGGACAAGGAACTGTAAAGTGATGATAAGACTAAATGTCACACCAGAGCAGGCTTAAGTAAGGGTCATCTGGGATATAAAGGATCTGGATCAATACAAATGAAAATGAGACATTCTTTGGTAGAGAAGTGGAATATTGTGAAATGCCATTCTTTAATTTTAATCTGCTGTAAATCTTCAGATGAAATCTTGTTGAGGGTTAAATCTTGTATAAGAACGTGTGTGAATACACAAACTTTAAGTCTCCTGACTTACAGGGTTAATGAGCTAGACCAGCGGTTCTCAACCTTTTTGAGTCGCGACCCCCAATTTAACATGCACTGGTGTCCGCGACCCCCCCCCCCCCCGCGCATGATCTCACGCGCACAGGTCAATTCATACAAATTTAGTTGATACAATGCATTTTGAAAAAGTAATGAAGCACAAAGCAACTAGAACAGCTCCCTGACTGAAATTCTGTAATATAATATTAGATATATTTTTCGAAAATTATTTGGCGACCCCCAGAAATCATCTCGCGACCCCCATTGGGGTCGGGACCCCAGGGTTGAGAATGGCTGAGCTAGACAATGATATAGATCCTGAGAGCCACCACCACCTGGAAATTGAAAGAGTACATGAAGCAACATTTCTTGGAGTTATTATAGATCATAAACTCAGTTGGAAACCACACATCGGACACATCAAAGCTAAAACAAAACAAAAAAAAAAACTTAGATCCTGTCATCAAACTCCAAGAAAAAGCTATTAGAATAATAAATAAAGCTCACTATCAGGAATCTACTAATCCATTATTAATCTGACCGTGCACTTAAACATTTTTCTACATTGTGTTTTTCAAAATATTAGAAATCCTTTTTCACGTTAGAAATCAAAGTCTTCCTGTTTGTATTCAACGTTTGTTTGAATGAAGAGAAGGACATTATGATTTCAGAGCGATGTGTGTGTGTTTGAAACATGGAAATCTAGAACAAACATAAATACTGATGTGTTTCAGCTTTAGGATCAAAATATGGAACAGACTCAGTGACGAGTTGAAATTGTGTAAATCTTTGCAGAGTTAAAAAAAAACCAACCTTAAATGAAGACAATATTAAATGAATAATATCACTAAAAAATAAACCTATCAGATACACTTAGCTCCTCACCAGTGGGTCCTCAGGCCTTAATAAGAAGTAAGGAGTGTACTGTATATAAACTGCTTTCTTACTGTCTTTACTGGTCCTGATGTTTTTGGGTAATATCATGGATCGTACAGGAGAGGCAAAAATAAACCTGGGGCTTCAGCTGACTCCTTTTAAGGTCATTGTTGTTGTTGGGATTTTTTTGTTGTTGTGAATTTTATTGTGTGAAATAAATCAGTGTCACACAAACTGTAGACTTTGGTTCTTTTTGAACTAATGACCAAAATAAAAATATTCATTCATTCATTCCTGATGAGTTATAATAAATCCACCTGCAGAAACACTGATACTCATAAGTATCAGTGATAAGGTTTATAAAAAAGATAAAAAGATAAGGTTTATAAACCTTATCTTTATTTCTCTACTTCCTTATTTCTTCATGTAATTATTTTGGTGTCTTGGTCCGCAGTATTCTGTAACCTCTTGAGCCCTTTACCTCCCTCCTCCTCCTTCCCCCACAGATCCATCAAAGGATAGAAAAGGGTAAAAAACACCCTACCCCACCAGGCTGCAGAACCATCTGGACCCTGAGCTATCCCACCAGGCTCCAGAACCACCTGGACCTTGGTCACACAGAAACCACACAGGCTCGTGAGAGGAAGAGGAGAGACGTCAGGAATGAGCAAAGCAGCACAGCAGCTGAGGTGAAATGAAACGTTTGATCTCTAATCTGAAGAGAAGTTTCCTGAGACAGACTTTTCTCTACTCTCAGTCCAATAGTTGATCTGATTGAACTTTAGTGACTTTGTTCTGAAAGCTGTAAAATGATTGACGTATGACAGATTAAATACCTGTGTGTGAAGGTGAGTTATTGTTGTCGATGATAAGTTTTCCTTTCTTCATCTATTTTTTAAACTGTATTTTTGTCTTATGTCATCAGGTTCATATTTCATGTTTCATGTCTGTAGATCTATATCTGGACAGTAAAGCTCATTCTGATCTGACTCTGATAGCTTTAAAACTCGTACCTGATTATTTATCCCAGATTCATAATTTAACATGTTTCAGTTGAAAAGAAACATTGTATGATTGAAGTAAAAGTTGATTAAATCTTGTATTTATAAAAGTCTTAATAAAGTAATAAAGGTGCTCAATGAAGGAAAACCCATGTTTTGACTTTGACCGGTCAGCGCTCAGATCTGTGTCAGAGTGCTCTGCAGGGTTCTTGGATCAGAATCAATCCAGATAAGATAACTTTGGTGAATGTCAGAAACTTCTTAAAAACTTGATGAGTGTGTTTAAGAACTAATGTGTTCTGAAGATGGGTCGGTGAATGAGACCCAGTATTTCTCCCTGTACGGTTCCTCTCACATGCTGCAGGATCTGACAGGTCTGATACTGGGACACTTTAGTCCTGTTTCTACAGATGATCTCAGATCTGTTGGTCCAGGTGTGGAGGTCTCCCTCTGATCATGGGTGTGTTCACCTGCTGGGCCCAGTTTTTCAAAATCTTGAATCTGGATCAGAATGATCTGGATGGGATTAAATCTCAAAATTGGGTATTTTTTAAAAAGCAGAGAAGGGATCCTGATCCTACAAAAGTAAGATACGGATTTGGTAATCCAGTCCTGCCCAGAATCCAGATCAGATGTTGATTTTGGGTAGAATTTGAAAAACTAGATGCAAAAACAATAATTTGACATTTCTTCCTCAGAAACTGTAAAGCAGCATCTTTCATCCTCTCTTTGAAGAGGTGAATACGAAGCTTTGTTTCCCTCTGTTGAAGCAAAGTCAGTTTCATCTGCTCCTCAGATACAGTGATCTGTTTCTCTTCCCTCACCAGGTTCCGACAGCCATCTTCACTTTTGGGGTTCGACACAGCATCCAATGTGCAACTTGTGATAAATGTAACTTGTGAAAAAGTATTTGGTTTGACGTTATTTTTGTATCACTATGAGACATTTAATATACACACCATGTTAATGAAATGTATTACTTTGACCAACAGAATGTATTACTTTGATCCTATCTGAAAAGCCTTTGCTTTGAAAAACCAGGACAAATTCTACAAGACCACTTTTATCTGGGATAACAAAAAAATGGATTGCAAAATCTGGATCCCCTTGATCCAGATTAAAGTTTTTGAAAAACTGGGCCCTGGAGTCGGTCAGTAGGATCTCTGAGTGTGTCTCGGGTGTTCAGCCTGCAGGGGGCGCTGCTGCAGTGAGTCAGGGGAACAAGCTGAGCTTGAGAGGACTGGAGGTGTGACGTCACCCTCAGTACCTGTGTCAGAGTTATTGATCAGTGGATCCGGTGAGATCCATCACGAGATGTTTGAGTAATTGGGGAAGACCAGGTCCCTGAGAGAACTGCAGGCTGTCTTCGGGTCTGAACTCTGAAAGTTTCAAACATTCAGACCGTCTGACCCGGTCTGACCCCGCGGAGGAGAGACCTGGATCTGGATCAGACCCGAACTGTTTTTCACATGTGCAGGTGGTTCTGCACGGTCTAATGTGACGTCACCACACCGAGGCGCGCGCGCTGCCCTGATTAGAGCGGCGTAGTAAAAGAGAGAGAGAGAGAGAGAGAGAGAGAGAGAGAGAGAGAGAGAAAGAAAGAGAGAGAGAGAGAGAGAGAGAGAGAGAGCGAGAGAGAGAGAAAGAGAGAGAGAGAGAGAGAGAGAGAGAGAGAGAGAGAGAGAGAGAGAGTGTTAAGGAGTAATACTCTCCCTCTCGCCTCCTCTTCATTCATCTTTTCTTTGTCCTCCTGCGGTTCTTCTTACTCCTCCTCTCCGTCATGCTTCCTCACCGGTACTCCCCGAACAGCTACACCGTGCAGCACGAGACCTCCTCCGGTGCTGCTCCGGCCCCGTTTTACGGTGAGTACTGGGACAGGACCGGGCTGACTAACTTTGTGCTGTGTGCCGGTCTGTTCGGAGCTGCTGTGTGTGTGTGTGTGTGTGTGTGTGTGTGTGTGTGTGTGTGTGTGTGTGTTCAGTGAAGCTGACAGATGGATGTGATCATAGTTACATGTAGAAGAAGCGGTCTGAAGCGTGCCTCTGTCTGCTCTCCGGGCTGAGTGTTGGGGACAGGTTGGTTTGAGTAAATCCGTCTGAACTGACTGAGTCCCATCTTTAGACAGAGTTAAATGTGCGTGTGATCTCACGCCTCACCTGTGTGACGTCATTTGACACGCTGACACAGGATGGTTCTAACCAGGACTCGAACCTGCTCCTTGTTGTTCACAGAGATCAACAGATGTTTGTTCTTTAAAGTCAACATCATCCAAATGAAAGAGAAACTTCACATCACATGAAATGAGGACACATGAGAAGTGACTCTTTAAAGTCTGCACAGCCTGAAGTTGATCTACATTTATTGATCCAGATATCTGGTTCATGATTCATGAAGTTACACTGACACTGATCCATGGTGGCTCACAGGGGTCAGTTTCATAAAGTGAGTTTATCAGTGATGAAGGGAACAGCAGAACCATTCTGAAAGGAAGCCTTTAAATAAATGAATAAAAAGTCAGGTAGTATTATCACCTGTCAGGTCCCTGTTTCTCCTCAGCCTCTAACTGAGACGGGTTTAAACCATCGACTGTATGAATAATGGACAGTCTCCGTGACGTCACCCATCTGTTCCTGAGCGCTGTTTGGAAGCTGATCGTCAGCAGGACCATATTGGAAATACTGAACTCAACCAAACTTCTGTCAGCTAGTGTGAGGTAAAGAGGCGGGCCTTTAGCCTCCTCGCCAACAGCGACAGTGTTCCCACCTGTCAGTCAAGTCAGTCATGTCAGTCATGTCCTTATTTGGGCAAAACTGGTAATCTTAATATCTTCTGAACCTTCGCTTTATTACCTCTTCAGACCAAAGTCGTTTTTTGAACCAGGCTGTAAACATGTTTATTTCTGCTGTAAAGATCGTCTTCTTTGAATGGGTGTGTATGTGGTTTCTGGTGTTTCTGCAGCCAGCCTCAAGTGGAAGCTTGATGAATTGCAGTTAATAACACTTCCACATGGGCTTCATATTTGGACACTGGAGGTTGCCGGTTGGTTTAGAAACATGAAACAGTAAAAATGTAATTCTTCATTTTTAGAGAGTAAAAACAGGAAGTGAAGATCTGAAGAACAGAGCTGTGGAGGTCTGCAGGATTCTAACCACCATGTTGAAACAAATGAAGACATGTGGACTCAGCAGGGAGAGTTAGAAACACAAAGTGACCAGTGTGTAAAGGCTGCACAAGCATGTGTCCTGTGTGTACGTACTGTACATTCATTTACCATTTATTGATCAAGAATTAGAGGGAGGGTCTGTTGGTGTCCACGGCCAGACCTGGACATGATGCTGGTTTAAGAGACAGGAGGAAGTGTTGGAGTCAAAGACACGAGAACCAGGAAAGACACTCTGTTACCTCTTTTTGACCAACGTGAACCGGGTTGTGTTTCCGGGCTGGTAGTGATGGGAATTCCGGCTCTTTTTAGAGAGCCGGTTCTTTTGGATCGGCTCACTACAAAGAGTCGGCTCTTTCGGCTCCCAAGTGGCTCCTCAGATTTTTTCATGTTTGAATGAATGTATTACCTAAAATAATGTTAAATTATATGTAAAATGAATTACTAATGTAAAAAACATACATTATATCAAATGTGCATCATTTAAAAGGCTTTATTTATATTCTCAACATAGAGCAGAGTTCTACAGAAATTAAATTCTAAAGTACAAAAAACAAGACTCATCTCAATTAGACAAGAAGGTCCGATCTCTAATTGCATGTATATAATTTATAAACTTTTAAACACCTTCATTAACAGCAGGTTACCTTCACTGTCTTTATTCTTCACTTATTGCACTGATGGATAAACAGTTCTAATGTCCATGACCTGGATGACTGAGATCCTTCACAGACACTTCTAATGTGCCTCTGCAGGTTTATTTGTGGACCCTGATTGATGACACTTTCACCTTGCAGTGTTCCCTCTGCCGTTGAACAGTCTATGTCTTTTAAATGTGTCTAAAGTTTTCTGTGTTTCCTGCAGTCACTCGTTTTCTCACCTTTCCAGTGCGTTCTCTCTGTCGCTCACGTTCTCCCTCTCATCTCTCTCCTGTTGCTGCTCACTGTGCTGTCTGTGTCTCTGACCCCTCCCCTCCCCGTTCTGCTCAATGTAGACACGTGATTGGTCAAGACGCCACCATGTCTTGACCAATCACGTGAGGCTTTCACTGAAAAAGACGAGGAAAAAAACAAAAACGGCTCCCAATCAGGAGCCGGCTCCCGTTGTTCACTTCAAAGAGCCGGCTCTTAGAGCCGGATCGTTCGCGACCGACACATCACTACGGGCTGGTGCTCGCGCTGGTTCGGAGCTGGTTAAACTTGTGAACCAACACGGTACCTGATTGTTTTTCTGCCCACTCGAGCCCGTGGAAGAGGCACGCCATGACGTCAGATTTCCGTGACTGCTTTTCCCAGCAGCACTAGCGCGAACTTTCCCTCACAACAACAACGATGGTGGACAACGACAGCTTGTCTCCTCGGCCGACCACTGCTCTGCTTTGGAATCCATTAGTCTCTTTTATTTTTTAGTGCAGGACAATGGAGGAAACATGTTTGGTTTGTGTTTTTGATCACGGCAACCCCGCCCCTGACGTAAGCGGTTCGCGGTTCTAGACCAGCAAAGAGTTGGAGCCGCTCTGGAACCGGTTTTCCCGATCGGGAGCCGGTTCAATTGCGGTCAGCGTTTCTCCCTGCAGCTTCTCATTACAGGGGCCGAGCTGAGCTACAAGTACCTTAATTAGTGACTCTCATAAACTCATACAACCCCTCTTTAAAAACACTGAACTATCCCTTTGATGTCTCGCCTTGCATACAGCGTTACCCACCAGGTTTAAACTTCACGTGATGCTTCAGATAATCGATCAATGAGCTGTGAGTCAAACTCAATCCTCTCCCCTCAGAGACGAGTCAACCAATCAGATCCATGGATGTCTTGAGGCAGATTAGCTCATGAACTACAGAGTGACTGAAAGCACAGCCTCAGCGTCCCTCACAGGCTGCCGTATGTTTGCTTCTGAACTGAACAACTGAAGATGATGTTTTTATGAAGTGCATCAGCTGGTTTAATCTGATTAATCTCTACCAAAGTCTACTTCAGATTAAAATCCTGCTGCAGGACGGACTCTGGGTGTGCGTGTGGTGTTGTTGCAGGTTTATGGGTGTAGTAATCGCCTCCTCTGTCAGTGAAGGTGTTGTTCCTGTGTGTGAGCAGACTGAGGATATTCTGGTCTCTGCAGGATTAAGATTAGAGAGTATTACTGCTCAGTAAGCCATCAGCTGACCTCAGGTCTGTTTGAACACTCCTCACTCAGATTGTGAGCGCTGCGGATATACTAATTAACTCTGTCATCATTCTGTGGATGAGAGCCAACATGAAGCTGTGGCCCCGCCCCCTTGAGGGTGAGGGCGGTCCTTCTAAATGAGCGCTGATACTCTGGAAAACTCCTTTAGCAGTTTAGAACCTGAAGTCAGAGAAACATCCTGATATGAGTCTAATGCTCAGTCAGGATGTTCTCTATGTTCTCCACAATGGAACAGTAACAACATCCAACATGAAGGTTTCTCATGAGAGTCTTCTCTGCCTCCATCAGACGCACCAACAACCCAGAAACCAACACCTCCGAACTCTGGAGTATGTTCCTGAGCGGTCATCACTTTAAACTGTATCAGTAATAATGTGAAGTGTTGTTCAGGACTGTAACATAAAACAAACATTGACGACACTCAGGAGAACATTCTGACCTAACCTCAGGTAACCTTGTAGATAAACTCAAACCTGACCTGGACTCTATCAGAGCTCTGGTTACTGAATCTACAGGACTGTAGATGATGAGACATGAGAGCTCTGAGGATGAGGAGCTGTTGTTTACTTTTACCATCTCCTGCCCTGTGAGGATGAATACATGTAATTAGTTTATTTAAACTGTTTAGACTCGAGAGCTCCTCATCAGTTTTTAACCATAGGCATTTTCAACCAGAGGAACTTTACCCCTGAACTACGTGCGTTTTGACCGGTGGACCCAGGGTCTAAATTTAGTTCAGGGGTAGATAATCTCCCCCCTAAAAAGCCCCTGCTAAGGGGGTAGTACTTTTCAAGGGTGGGACCTTCAATGCTGAACGTGTCTGATTGGTAGATTAACCTCAGTGTTTTTATTCCTCCCTCCGTCCACAATAACATCACACACATCTGTGATTCACTTGATTTCTCTTTCTTTCATTAGTTTTTATTTGTTCTATCTTTTTTGTTTGTGTGTGTACTTTTCAAAAGAAGAAGCTGTGATTCTCTTGATTTAGCAGCTTGTAACATTAGTCTTCTCTCAGCAAACCGTGAATACGTCTCTCCCCGTGTTACGGTTTTAAAAGTGACCCTGTAAACTGGAGACCTTCAGCTGAACGTGTCAGTGTTTGTGGAGTTTACACAGCTGTTGAAACACAGAGGGAGTTCCTGGGAATGCAAACTAATTTAGTTTTTATTAAGATTTCAAAATATCCTCATCAGATATTTAATGATCGTCTAAAGACGTTTATGAGGGATGCATCCGGCTGAAAGTCTCCAGTTAACAGGGTCGCTGTTTAAACCAAAACACCGGTCGATCTCTGCCACGGCTTTTTGAGTTCAAAAGGATTTTAAAGTGTTGAACCGTCTTTGCTACTCGCGCTTATCTCCTCTCACGTGTTGATTCAGTGAATCCATCTGTGATGAAATATAGCACCATCTAAAACAGACCAGCTGAGTCTCTTCATGCTAACAGGCTAACTGTTGTGTTGCTCAAAATTATACCTGCCTGTCCGTCTGCTTCTATGGTGTCATCTGTGATGAATGGCATTCCTCTTTGTGTTACTGCCCTCTACTGGTCTGGTGGTGTAATGCACTTGCTTTTTTTTCCTCCATACGTCACTGGCCTGATTTACACAATCTACCTGGGACTTCAGCCCGCGGTCAAAACACAGACAACAATGGGGGCACAGGAACCTTTTAGTTCAGGGGAAAATAGTTCTGGGGGCTAAAAGACAGAGCTGAGGTCTGACTCAGTTGAGGTCTGACTCAGTTGAGGTCTGACTCAGCTGAGGTCTGGCTCAGGTGAGGTCTGACTCAGCTGAGGTCTGACTCAGTGAGGTCTGACTCAGGTGAGGTCTGACTCAGCTGAGGTCTGACTCAGCTGAGGTCTGACTCAGTGAGGTCTGACTCAGGTGAGGTCTGACTCAGCTGAGGTCTGACTCAGGTGAGGTCTGACTCAGTGAGGTCTGACTCAGCTGAGGTCTGACTCAGGTGAGGTCTGACTCAGTGAGGTCGACTCAGCTGAGGTCTGACTCAGCTGAGGTCTGACTTAGTTGAGGTCTGACTCAGTGGCGTCTGACTCAGCTGAGGTCTGACTCAGCTGAGGTCTGACTTAGTTGAGGTCTGACTCAGTGGCGTCTGACTCAGCTGAGGTCTGACTCAGTGAGGTCTGACTCAGCTGAGGTCTGACTCCCTGAGACGGTTGCAGCATCTATGATCAGATGGAAGCCACATTAGATTTGATTTGATCTGAGATATTCCTGCAGACTCATGGTGTTTAGGATATCAGGCTTCGTGCGGCACGCCTTCTGAACTCAGTGAATGTGACCCAGTAACTCTGCCCAATGTGATGTCATGGATGGATGGATGGATTGATTGATTGATATATTGATTGATTGATTGATTGATTGTTGGATGGATTGCTGATGGATTGGTGGATGGATGGGTAGGTGGATGGATGGGTGGGTGGGTGGATGGATGGATGGATTGATTGTTGGATGGATAGTTGGATGGATTGGTGAATGGATCTCCTCTCACCTGTCCTTCTCTATGACCTCTCCATCACTCCTTCATGTTCCCTCTCTCCTACTGTTCCAAAATCTAAATGCCTTCTCATCCTGTTTCTGTTACAAGTCTCCTCTCTTCTTATAAAAGACCTTTTCATACACAGACACACAAAATCTGAGGCCCTGACACACACACTTGAAGTCCTGTGTGTGTGACAGGGAACCTCCTGGGTTCTCTCCAGTGAAGTTTTCGTCTCTTGTTCTTCCTCTGAGGAGAATAACTGACTATGATAAATAAGGTGTGTGTGTGTGTGTGTGTGTGTGTGTGTGTGTGTGTGTGTGTGTGTGTGTGTGTGTGTAACAGCACTCCAGCAGTAGTCTTCTATGTCTCACTGTAGCTCTGTAGGGGATCTGTATCTTCATGAGAGGTGGAGAACAGTGGACAGCTCTTTGTGTGTGTGTGTGTGTGTGTGTGTGTGTGTGTGTGTGTGTGTGTGTGTGTGTGTTTGTGTGTTTGTGTGTGCGTGCGCATGTGCACGCGTCCGTGCGTGTGTGTGTGCGTGTGTGTGAGGACAGCTCTTTGTTAAAGCTAATGTGAGGTCTGATTCTGGGGTATTGAAGACATGTAAAGCGGTCCACTCACAGTTCCTGCTCTGAGCTGTGATTGGACACTGGATTGTTGGTCACTTGGCCAGATTTTCTAAGCTTTACAAAAGTACTTCCTAAAATGAGACATGAATACATTCAGATCTAGGAGGGAAAGACAGGAGCTCAGTGTGCCAAATTTGTGCCTCATGCAGTCTAAACCAGTAGCAGACAAATTCTATAGCAGTCTAAGCCTATAGCAGTCTGAGCCTATAGCAGTCTGTGCCTATGCAATTTGAGCCTATAGCAGTCTAAGCCTATAGCAGTGTGAGCCTATAGCAATCTGAGCTTATGGCACTCTGAGTCTATAGCAGTCTGAGCCTATAGCAGTCTGAGCCTATAGCAGTCTGAGACTATAGAGGTGTGAGCCTATAGCAATCTGAGACTATAGCAGTGTGCATATGGCAGTCTGAGCCAATAGCAGTCTGAGCCTATAGAGGTGTGAGCCTATAGCAGTCTGAGCCGAGAGCAATCTGAGCCTATGGCACTCTGAGTCTATAGCAGTCTGAGCCTATACCAGTCTGAGCCTATAGCAGTCTGAGCCTATAGCAGTGTTATCCTAAAGCAGTCTGAGCCTTAAGCAGTCTGAGCCTATAGCAGTGTTATCCTAAAGCAGTCTGAGTCCATAGTAGTCTGAGCCCATAGCAGTCTGAGCCTATAGCAGCCTGAGTCCATAGTAGTCTGAGCCTTTACCAGTCTGAGCCTATAGCAGTCTGAGCCTCTAGCAGTGTTATCCTAAAGCAGTCTGAGCCTAAGGCAGTCTGAGCATATAACAGTCTGAGCCTATAGCAGTCTGAGCCTATAGCAGTGTTATCCTAAAGCAGTCTGAGCCGAAAGCAGTCTGAGCCTATAGAGATGTGAGCCCAGAGCAGTCTGAGTCCATAGCAGTCTGAGTCCATAGTAGTCTGAGCCTATAGCAGTCTGAGCCTATAGCAGTCTGAGTCACTAGTAGTCTGAGCCTTACCAGTCTGAGCCTATAGCAGTCTGAGCCAATAGCAGTGTTACTCTAAAGCAGTCTGAGCCTTAAGCAGTCTGAGCCTATAGCAGTGTTATCATTAAGCAGTCTGAGCATATAACAGTCTGAGTCTATAGCAGTCTGAGCCTATAGCAGTCTGAGCCTATAGCAGTCTGAGCCTATAGCAGTGTTATCCTAAAGCAGTCTGAGCCTATGACAGTGTTATCCTAAAGCAGTCTGAGCCTATGACAGTGTTATCCTAAAGCAGTCTGAGCCTATAGCAGTCTGAACATGTAACAATCTGAGCCTATAGCAGTCTGAGCCTATAGCAGTGTTATCCTAAAGCAGTCTGAGCCTATAGCAGTCTGAGCCTATAGAGATGTGAGCCCAGAGCAGTCTGAGTCCATAGTAGTCTGAGCCTATTGCAGTCTGAGCCTATAGCAGTCTGAGTCACTAGTAGTCTGAGCCTTACCAGTCTGAGCCTATAGCAGTCTGAGTCACTAGTAGTCTGAGCCTTACCAGTCTGAGCCTATAGCAGTCTGAGCCTATAGCAGTGTTACTCTAAAGCAGTCTGAGCCTTAAGCAGTCTGAGCCTATAGCAGTGTTATCCTTAAGCAGTCTGAGCATATAACAGTCTGAGCCTATAGCAGTGTTATCCTTAAGCAGTCTGAGCATATAACAGTCTGAGTCTATAGCAGTCTGAGCCTATAGCAGTCTGAGCCGATAGCAGTGTTATCCTAAAGCAGTCTGAGCCTATGACAGTGTTATCCTAAAGCAGTCTGAGCCTATAGCAGTCTGAACATATAACAATCTGAGCCTATAGCAGTCTGAGCCTATAGCAGTGTTATCCTAAAGCAGTCTGAGCCTATTACAGTGTTATCCTTAAGCAGTCTGAGCCTATAGTAGTCTGAGTCACTAGTAGTCTGAGCCTTACCAGTCTGAGCCTATAGCAGTCTGAGCCTATAGCAGTGTTACTCTAAAGCAGTCTGAGCCTTAAGCAGTCTGAGCCTATAGCAGTGTTATCATTAAGCAGTCTGAGCATATAACAGTGTGAGTCTATAGCAGTCTGAGCCTATAGCAATCTGAGCCTATAGCAGTGTTATCCTAAAGCAGTCTGAGCCTATGACAGTGTTATCCTAAAGCAGTCTGAGCCTATAGCAGTCTGAACATATAACAATCTGAGCCTATAGCAGTCTGAGCCTATAGCAGTCTGAGCCTATAGCAGTGTTATCCTAAAGCAGTCTGAGCCTATGACAGTGTTATCCTTAAGCAGTCTGAGCCTATAGCAGTCTGAACATATAACAATCTGAGCCTATAGCAGTCTGAGCCTATAGAGATGTGAGCCCAGAGCAGTCTGAGTCCATAGTAGTCTGAGCCTATAGCAGTCTGAGCCTATAGCAGTCTGAGTCCATAGTAGTCTGAGCCTATAGCAGTCTGAGCCTATAGCAGTCTGAGTCACTAGTAGTCTGAGCCTTACCAGTCTGAGCCTATAGCAGTCTGAGCCTATAGCAGTGTTACTCTAAAGCAGTCTGAGCCTTAAGCAGTCTGAGCCTATAGCAGTGTTATCCTTAAGCAGTCTGAGCATATAACAGTCTGAGTCTATAGCAGTCTGAGCCTATAGCAATCTGAGCCTATAGCAGTGTTATCCTAAAGCAGTCTGAGCCTATGACAGTGTTATCCTAAAGCAGTCTGAGCCTATAGCAGTCTGAACATATAACAATCTGAGCCTATAGCAGTCGGAGCCTATAGCAGTCTGAGCCTATAGCAGTGTTATCCTAAAGCAGTCTGAGCCTATGACAGTGTTATCCTTAAGCAGTCTGAGCCTATAGCAGTCTGAACATATAACAATCTGAGCCTATAGCAGTCTGAGCCTATAGAGATGTGAGCCCAGAGCAGTCTGAGTCCATAGTAGTCTGAGCCTATAGCAGTCTGAGCCTATAGCAGTCTGAGTCCATAGTAGTCTGAGCCTATAGCAGTCTGAGCCTATAGCAGTCTGAGTCACTAGTAGTCTGAGCCTTACCAGTCTGAGCCTATAGCAGTCTGAGCCTATAGCAGTGTTACTCTAAAGCAGTCTGAGCCTTAAGCAGTCTGAGCCTATAACAGTGTTATCCTTAAGCAGTCTGAGCATATAACAGTCTGAGCCTATAGCAGTGTTATCCTTAAGCAGTCTGAACATATAACAGTCTGAGTCTATAGCAGTCTGAGCCTATAGCAGTCTGAGCCTATAGCAGTGTTATCCTAAAGCAGTCTGAGCCTATGACAGTGTTATCCTAAAGCAGTCTGAGCCTATAGCAGTCTGAACATATAACAATCTGAGCCTATAGCAGTCTGAGCCTATAGCAGTGTTATCCTAAAGCAGTCTGAGCCTATGACAGTGTTATCCTTATGCAGTCTGAGCCTATAGCAATCTGAACATATAACAATCTGAGCCTATAGCAGTCTGAGCCTATAGCAGTGTTATCCTAAAGCAGTCTGAGCCTATAGCAGTCTGAGCCTATAGCAGTGTTATCCTAAAGCAGTCGGAGCCTATAGCAGTCTGAGCCTATAGCAGTGTTATCCTAAAGCAGTCTGAGCATATAACAGTCTGAGTCTATAGCAGTCTGAGCCTATAGCAGTCTGAGCCGATAGCAGTGTTATCCTAAAGCAGTCTGAGCCTATAGCAGTGTTATCCTTAAGCAGTCTGAGCATATAACAGTCTGAGCCTATAGCAGTGTTATCCTTAAGCAGTCTGAGCATATAACAGTCTGAGTCTATAGCAGTCTGAGCCTATAGCAGTCTGAGCCGATAGCAGTGTTATCCTAAAGCAGTCTGAGCCTATGACAGTGTTATCCTAAAGCAGTCTGAGCCTATAGCAGTCTGAACATATAACAATCTGAGCCTATAGCAGTCTGAGCCTATAGCAGTGTTATCCTAAAGCAGTCTGAGCCTATGACAGTGTTATCCTTAAGCAGTCTGAGCCTATAGCAGTGTTATCCTTAAGCAGTCTGAGCATATAACAGTCTGAGCCTATAGCAGTGTTATCCTTAAGCAGTCTGAACATATAACAGTCTGAGTCTATAGCAGCCTGAGTCCATAGTAGTCTGAGCCTTTACCAGTCTGAGCCTATAGCAGTCTGAGCCTCTAGCAGTGTTATCCTAAAGCAGTCTGAGCCTAAGGCAGTCTGAGCATATAACAGTCTGAGCCTATAGCAGTCTGAGCCTATAGCAGTGTTATCCTAAAGTAGTCTGAGCCGAAAGCAGTCTGAGCCTATAGAGATGTGAGCCCAGAGCAGTCTGAGTCCATAGCAGTCTGAGTCCATAGTAGTCTGAGCCTATAGCAGTCTGAGCCTATAGCAGTCTGAGTCACTAGTAGTCTGAGCCTTACCAGTCTGAGCCTATAGCAGTCTGAGCCAATAGCAGTGTTACTCTAAAGCAGTCTGAGCCTTAAGCAGTCTGAGCCTATAGCAGTGTTATCATTAAGCAGTCTGAGCATATAACAGTCTGAGTCTATAGCAGTCTGAGCCTATAGCAGTCTGAGCCTATAGCAGTCTGAGCCTATAGCAGTGTTATCCTAAAGCAGTCTGAGCCTATGACAGTGTTATCCTAAAGCAGTCTGAGCCTATGACAGTGTTATCCTAAAGCAGTCTGAGCCTATAGCAGTCTGAACATGTAACAATCTGAGCCTATAGCAGTCTGAGCCTATAGCAGTGTTATCCTAAAGCAGTCTGAGCCTATAGCAGTCTGAGCCTATAGAGATGTGAGCCCAGAGCAGTCTGAGTCCATAGTAGTCTGAGCCTATTGCAGTCTGAGCCTATAGCAGTCTGAGTCACTAGTAGTCTGAGCCTTACCAGTCTGAGCCTATAGCAGTCTGAGTCACTAGTAGTCTGAGCCTTACCAGTCTGAGCCTATAGCAGTCTGAGCCTATAGCAGTGTTACTCTAAAGCAGTCTGAGCCTTAAGCAGTCTGAGCCTATAGCAGTGTTATCCTTAAGCAGTCTGAGCATATAACAGTCTGAGCCTATAGCAGTGTTATCCTTAAGCAGTCTGAGCATATAACAGTCTGAGTCTATAGCAGTCTGAGCCTATAGCAGTCTGAGCCGATAGCAGTGTTATCCTAAAGCAGTCTGAGCCTATGACAGTGTTATCCTAAAGCAGTCCACTCACAGTTCCTGCTCTGAGCTGTGATTGGACACTGGATTGTTGGTCACTTGGCCAGATTTTCTAAGCTTTACAAAAGTACTTCCTAAAATGAGACATGAATACATTCAGATCTAGGAGGGAAAGACAGGAGCTCAGTGTGCCAAATTTGTGCCTCATGCAGTCTAAACCAGTAGCAGACAAATTCTATAGCAGTGTTATCCTTAAGCAGTCTGAGCATATAACAGTCTGAGCCTATAGCAGTGTTATCCTTAAGCAGTCTGAGCATATAACAGTCTGAGTCTATAGCAGTCTGAGCCTATAGCAGTCTGAGCCGATAGCAGTGTTATCCTAAAGCAGTCTGAGCCTATGACAGTGTTATCCTAAAGCAGTCTGAGCCTATAGCAGTCTGAACATATAACAATCTGAGCCTATAGCAGTCTGAGCCTATAGCAGTGTTATCCTAAAGCAGTCTGAGCCTATTACAGTGTTATCCTTAAGCAGTCTGAGCCTATAGTAGTCTGAGTCACTAGTAGTCTGAGCCTTACCAGTCTGAGCCTATAGCAGTCTGAGCCTATAGCAGTGTTACTCTAAAGCAGTCTGAGCCTTAAGCAGTCTGAGCCTATAGCAGTGTTATCATTAAGCAGTCTGAGCATATAACAGTGTGAGTCTATAGCAGTCTGAGCCTATAGCAATCTGAGCCTATAGCAGTGTTATCCTAAAGCAGTCTGAGCCTATGACAGTGTTATCCTAAAGCAGTCTGAGCCTATAGCAGTCTGAACATATAACAATCTGAGCCTATAGCAGTCTGAGCCTATAGCAGTGTTATCCTAAAGCAGTCTGAGCCTATGACAGTGTTATCCTTAAGCAGTCTGAGCCTATAGCAGTCTGAACATATAACAATCTGAGCCTATAGCAGTCTGAGCCTATAGAGATGTGAGCCCAGAGCAGTCTGAGTCCATAGTAGTCTGAGCCTATAGCAGTCTGAGCCTATAGCAGTCTGAGTCCATAGTAGTCTGAGCCTATAGCAGTCTGAGCCTATAGCAGTCTGAGTCACTAGTAGTCTGAGCCTTACCAGTCTGAGCCTATAGCAGTCTGAGCCTATAGCAGTGTTACTCTAAAGCAGTCTGAGCCTTAAGCAGTCTGAGCCTATAGCAGTGTTATCCTTAAGCAGTCTGAGCATATAACAGTCTGAGTCTATAGCAGTCTGAGCCTATAGCAATCTGAGCCTATAGCAGTGTTATCCTAAAGCAGTCTGAGCCTATGACAGTGTTATCCTAAAGCAGTCTGAGCCTATAGCAGTCTGAACATATAACAATCTGAGCCTATAGCAGTCGGAGCCTATAGCAGTCTGAGCCTATAGCAGTGTTATCCTAAAGCAGTCTGAGCCTATGACAGTGTTATCCTTAAGCAGTCTGAGCCTATAGCAGTCTGAACATATAACAATCTGAGCCTATAGCAGTCTGAGCCTATAGAGATGTGAGCCCAGAGCAGTCTGAGTCCATAGTAGTCTGAGCCTATAGCAGTCTGAGCCTATAGCAGTCTGAGTCCATAGTAGTCTGAGCCTATAGCAGTCTGAGCCTATAGCAGTCTGAGTCACTAGTAGTCTGAGCCTTACCAGTCTGAGCCTATAGCAGTCTGAGCCTATAGCAGTGTTACTCTAAAGCAGTCTGAGCCTTAAGCAGTCTGAGCCTATAACAGTGTTATCCTTAAGCAGTCTGAGCATATAACAGTCTGAGCCTATAGCAGTGTTATCCTTAAGCAGTCTGAACATATAACAGTCTGAGTCTATAGCAGTCTGAGCCTATAGCAGTCTGAGCCTATAGCAGTGTTATCCTAAAGCAGTCTGAGCCTATGACAGTGTTATCCTAAAGCAGTCTGAGCCTATAGCAGTCTGAACATATAACAATCTGAGCCTATAGCAGTCTGAGCCTATAGCAGTGTTATCCTAAAGCAGTCTGAGCCTATGACAGTGTTATCCTTATGCAGTCTGAGCCTATAGCAATCTGAACATATAACAATCTGAGCCTATAGCAGTCTGAGCCTATAGCAGTGTTATCCTAAAGCAGTCTGAGCCTATAGCAGTCTGAGCCTATAGCAGTGTTATCCTAAAGCAGTCGGAGCCTATAGCAGTCTGAGCCTATAGCAGTGTTATCCTAAAGCAGTCTGAGCATATAACAGTCTGAGTCTATAGCAGTCTGAGCCTATAGCAGTCTGAGCCGATAGCAGTGTTATCCTAAAGCAGTCTGAGCCTATAGCAGTGTTATCCTTAAGCAGTCTGAGCATATAACAGTCTGAGCCTATAGCAGTGTTATCCTTAAGCAGTCTGAGCATATAACAGTCTGAGTCTATAGCAGTCTGAGCCTATAGCAGTCTGAGCCGATAGCAGTGTTATCCTAAAGCAGTCTGAGCCTATGACAGTGTTATCCTAAAGCAGTCTGAGCCTATAGCAGTCTGAACATATAACAATCTGAGCCTATAGCAGTCTGAGCCTATAGCAGTGTTATCCTAAAGCAGTCTGAGCCTATGACAGTGTTATCCTTAAGCAGTCTGAGCCTATAGCAGTGTTATCCTTAAGCAGTCTGAGCATATAACAGTCTGAGCCTATAGCAGTGTTATCCTTAAGCAGTCTGAACATATAACAGTCTGAGTCTATAGCAGCCTGAGTCCATAGTAGTCTGAGCCTTTACCAGTCTGAGCCTATAGCAGTCTGAGCCTCTAGCAGTGTTATCCTAAAGCAGTCTGAGCCTAAGGCAGTCTGAGCATATAACAGTCTGAGCCTATAGCAGTCTGAGCCTATAGCAGTGTTATCCTAAAGTAGTCTGAGCCGAAAGCAGTCTGAGCCTATAGAGATGTGAGCCCAGAGCAGTCTGAGTCCATAGCAGTCTGAGTCCATAGTAGTCTGAGCCTATAGCAGTCTGAGCCTATAGCAGTCTGAGTCACTAGTAGTCTGAGCCTTACCAGTCTGAGCCTATAGCAGTCTGAGCCAATAGCAGTGTTACTCTAAAGCAGTCTGAGCCTTAAGCAGTCTGAGCCTATAGCAGTGTTATCATTAAGCAGTCTGAGCATATAACAGTCTGAGTCTATAGCAGTCTGAGCCTATAGCAGTCTGAGCCTATAGCAGTCTGAGCCTATAGCAGTGTTATCCTAAAGCAGTCTGAGCCTATGACAGTGTTATCCTAAAGCAGTCTGAGCCTATGACAGTGTTATCCTAAAGCAGTCTGAGCCTATAGCAGTCTGAACATGTAACAATCTGAGCCTATAGCAGTCTGAGCCTATAGCAGTGTTATCCTAAAGCAGTCTGAGCCTATAGCAGTCTGAGCCTATAGAGATGTGAGCCCAGAGCAGTCTGAGTCCATAGTAGTCTGAGCCTATTGCAGTCTGAGCCTATAGCAGTCTGAGTCACTAGTAGTCTGAGCCTTACCAGTCTGAGCCTATAGCAGTCTGAGTCACTAGTAGTCTGAGCCTTACCAGTCTGAGCCTATAGCAGTCTGAGCCTATAGCAGTGTTACTCTAAAGCAGTCTGAGCCTTAAGCAGTCTGAGCCTATAGCAGTGTTATCCTTAAGCAGTCTGAGCATATAACAGTCTGAGCCTATAGCAGTGTTATCCTTAAGCAGTCTGAGCATATAACAGTCTGAGTCTATAGCAGTCTGAGCCTATAGCAGTCTGAGCCGATAGCAGTGTTATCCTAAAGCAGTCTGAGCCTATGACAGTGTTATCCTAAAGCAGTCTGAGCCTATAGCAGTCTGAACATATAACAATCTGAGCCTATAGCAGTCTGAGCCTATAGCAGTGTTATCCTAAAGCAGTCTGAGCCTATGGCAGTGTTATCCTTAAGCAGTCTGAGCCTATAGCAGTCTGAGTCACTAGTAGTCTGAGCCTTACCAGTCTGAGCCTATAGCAGTCTGAGCCTATAGCAGTGTTACTCTAAAGCAGTCTGAGCCTTAAGCAGTCTGAGCCTATAGCAGTGTTATCATTAAGCAGTCTGAGCATATAACAGTCTGAGTCTATAGCAGTCTGAGCCTATAGCAATCTGAGCCTATAGCAGTGTTATCCTAAAGCAGTCTGAGCCTATGACAGTGTTATCCTAAAGCAGTCTGAGCCTATAGCAGTCTGAACATATAACAATCTGAGCCTATAGCAGTCTGAGCCTATAGCAGTCTGAGCCTATAGCAGTGTTATCCTAAAGCAGTCTGAGCCTATGACAGTGTTATCCTTAAGCAGGATGAGCCTATAGCAGTCTGAACATATAACAATCTGAGCCTATAGCAGTCTGAGCCTATAGAGATGTGAGCCCAGAGCAGTCTGAGTCCATAGTAGTCTGAGCCTATAGCAGTCTGAGCCTATAGCAGTCTGAGTCCATAGTAGTCTGAGCCTATAGCAGTCTGAGCCTATAGCAGTCTGAGTCACTAGTAGTCTGAGCCTTACCAGTCTGAGCCTATAGCAGTCTGAGCCTATAGCAGTGTTACTCTAAAGCAGTCTGAGCCTTAAGCAGTCTGAGCCTATAGCAGTGTTATCCTTAAGCAGTCTGAGCATATAACAGTCTGAGTCTATAGCAGTCTGAGCCTATAGCAATCTGAGCCTATAGCAGTGTTATCCTAAAGCAGTCTGAGCCTATGACAGTGTTATCCTAAAGCAGTCTGAGCCTATAGCAGTCTGAACATATAACAATCTGAGCCTATAGCAGTCTGAGCCTATAGCAGTCTGAGCCTATAGCAGTGTTATCCTAAAGCAGTCTGAGCCTATGACAGTGTTATCCTTAAGCAGTCTGAGCCTATAGCAGTCTGAACATATAACAATCTGAGCCTATAGCAGTCTGAGCCTATAGAGATGTGAGCCCAGAGCAGTCTGAGTCCATAGTAGTCTGAGCCTATAGCAGTCTGAGCCTATAGCAGTCTGAGTCCATAGTAGTCTGAGCCTATAGCAGTCTGAGCCTATAGCAGTCTGAGTCACTAGTAGTCTGAGCCTTACCAGTCTGAGCCTATAGCAGTCTGAGCCTATAGCAGTGTTACTCTAAAGCAGTCTGAGCCTTAAGCAGTCTGAGCCTATAGCAGTGTTATCCTTAAGCAGTCTGAGCATATAACAGTCTGAGCCTATAGCAGTGTTATCCTTAAGCAGTCTGA
Source organism: Notolabrus celidotus (assembly GCF_009762535.1). Taxonomy (NCBI): domain Eukaryota; kingdom Metazoa; phylum Chordata; class Actinopteri; order Labriformes; family Labridae; genus Notolabrus; species Notolabrus celidotus. The sequence goes on along the minus strand of NC_048286.1, from coordinate 260,239 downwards.
ACATATAACAGTCTGAGTCTATAGCAGTCTGAGCCTATAGCAGTCTGAGCCTATAGCAGTGTTATCCTAAAGCAGTCTGAGCCTATGACAGTGTTATCCTAAAGCAGTCTGAGCCTATAGCAGTCTGAACATATAACAATCTGAGCCTATAGCAGTCTGAGCCTATAGCAGTGTTATCCTAAAGCAGTCTGAGCCTATGACAGTGTTATCCTTATGCAGTCTGAGCCTATAGCAATCTGAACATATAACAATCTGAGCCTATAGCAGTCTGAGCCTATAGCAGTGTTATCCTAAAGCAGTCTGAGCCTATAGCAGTCTGAGCCTATAGCAGTGTTATCCTAAAGCAGTCTGAGCCTATAGCAGTCTGAGCCTATAGCAGTGTTATCCTAAAGCAGTCTGAGCATATAACAGTCTGAGTCTATAGCAGTCTGAGCCTATAGCAGTCTGAGCCTATAGCAGTGTTATCCTAAAGCAGTCTAAGCATATAACAGTCTGAGTCTATAGCAGTCTGAGTCTATAGCAGTCTGAGCCTATACCAGTCTGAGCCCATAGTAGTCTGAGCCTATAGCAGTCTGAGCCTATAGCTGTTCCCCCCCCCCCAAAAAAAAACAACAACCAACTGTCCCATTATGGATGATCAGATGGACAGATATGAGCTGTAAAACGACGTTGAGCTCTTTCCTGGTGCTGTGTCTCGCTGCTGTTCCAGACAAGTCTGAGTCTGAGCAGTAGGAGTGTTGTTTGGATTCCGTCTGCCTGTTCCTTCTTTATAGACACATTGTTATTCCCATGGACTCTTCTCTGTCTGCCCCTCACCCCCCTGAGGTTCTCAGTCTCCTTTCAGACTGTCCCAGCCATCAACATGTCTCTGAGTCCTCAGCCTCTCTCCACATGAACCATCGTCCTTTGTGCCGTTCCCAGTTGGCCCTGGTGTCCATGAAGCTCTGCTCCTGTCTTACCCACAGGGTTTATTCTTGTTTAAGCCAACGTTCACTGAAACCAGTCAAACTCTGCAGAGGAGTCAGAGCGTGTATCCACAAGGTGGGGTCCACTGTATAGTAAAGTTTAAACACACTTGATTTCAAAAGAGCAAACTGTAGAAACTGATGTTTCCTTTAATGAAAAGGACTTTAAATGCACCTTGTGCGACACTGAACACAGCTAAGGGTGTAAGGGTGATTGTTCAGATATACACAGATGACTCGTCTGCTCTGAGATGAAGGAGTGAAAACAAGGTAAATGAATGAGAGAGGATGGAGTAGAGTTAGAGTTGTGAGTGGGTTTTCTGAAGAAGAAGAAGAAGAAGAAGAAGAAGAAGAAGAAGAAGAAGAAGAAGAAGTGCCTCTGATTGGCTGTTATATAAGCTCTACTTTGAAGGCTGACTGGAAGGAGGAGGATGAGAGAGGATGAAGAGATGTCTCTGCTCCCATTGCTTACAAACATGTAAGTGGGAAAGTGTGAGTGTTTGTGTGTGTGTATGAGTGTGTGTGTGTGTGTGTGTGTGTGTGTGTGTGTGTGTGTGTGTGTGTGTGTGTATGAATGTAAAGTATGATGCAGCTCATGTTTAAATTTTGTCAGGCACTGTCTCATTTCCATATTTTCATGTTGAAGACCCCTCTGCGTGTCTGAGAGAGAGAGAGAGAGAGAGAGAGAGAGAGAGAGAGAGAGAGAGAGAGAGAGAGAGAGAGAAAGAGAATAAGTGAGAGTCAGATTTCAGCTGAACTCTTGAACGCCGTCTTGTGGACTTCCCGTCTCTCTGGAGGTGTTTGCTCTCGGTCGACCCCTCCTCGGTGTGAAACCAGAACTAACGTCTGACCTCACAAACATCATGGAGCCGTGCGTTCACCATGTGTGTGAGCTGGGTTAGGAGTTCTCAGAGTCATGAAGCCGGCTCTCTTGAACCTGTGTGATCACCATGCTCTCTCACTCTGAACTCATCACCTGGACGTCCTCTGTTCAGAGCTCATTGATGAGACCTGACCCTGATCTCTGCAGGTGGTTTGGATCCTCAGATGAAGATTTGGAGCTGTGGTGTCATGTTTTTAATCACAGATAGTGAAGTTGTGTAGTTAGAGTAACACATACTGCCTACCAGGGTTGCAAAGGGGTGGAACATTTCAGTTAAATTTCCGGAAAGTTTCCAATAAAATTCCATGGGAAGTTAACCTGGGGAATTTTGGAAATATTCCAAATTGGAAACTTTCCATGGGAATTATGTGAAAGAACTGTGAATTGTGGGTAATTTAATGAAAAGGTATCATATCCAAGCATAAATATTTGTTTTGTTATAAGCAGACATCCATCCAAAATAATACAATTAAAACAGATTTACAGAATAACAGAAATATTTTATTGAACAATCAATTCAGATTTGAGCAAGCTTCAGATTCGAGGTAGCTAGCGTCTTGATAAGATAAATTCATGTATCGTCTATGAGGCTATGCTAGCTATAGCTTATTTGGCATCTAACTTATCAGCTAGCTATCTACTGTATGAATACATTTATATGTGATATTTGTAAGTTAAACATTAGTACCATACATCAAATGTGTTAAATATATTACCACATATCATCCAAACTTACTTCACGTTGTGTAGTCCACAGGCTCAAATGTGTGGCTTCAATAGTCTTGTGCTCTGGGCTCAAAGTGTGGTCTAGGATTCTAGAAATCATCAGTGCATGTGATGGAGGAATGCACAGTGCATGTAGGGGGCGTGGTCTCAATAGCCCTGCAGTAAGCAGTGTGCTATGTGCATGTGATTGAGGAATAGCAGAGATATTCAACTGTACTTGATGAAATCTGCTTGTTTTAGTCAGGATTATGCTCAAATATATTTTCCCCAACTATATTTAAGTTCCCTATTAAAGCTGCTGTTGGTAGGAATGGTGTAAAAGACATTACTTTTTTCTGCTGGGTTTGGAGAAAAGGTCATAATATCCATCGGTACTCATCTGTAAGTGGAGTAAATTGAGACTATTGCAACATCTCTGCGTTTTCCAATGCCTTTGTACAAGCAATGTTATTATTCCCCTCGTTCCCGTTATGACGGACCAGTCATAGCTAATCTCCAATCCTCTGTCCTGATTGGTTATGAGTCTGGAACTATCATGACTGCACCCGCGATCTGTGTTGGGGGGCTAAGAGTAAATCTGGTTGGGAGGGATAGTGTTGACATTTGAAGTCCCTCTCTCTGAACAGATGTTTACTCTGTGACTAGCCAACATTCAATTTAGTAAATTCCTGTTAATTCCCAGGGAAAGTTTCCAACTTTGAAAATTCCCAGAATTTTCCAACCCTACTACCTACATGCTATAAATCATTTGAATTTAATCCACTCAGATATGAATATAACCCACCCATCCTCCAGTCCCCCTCCTCTCACCTGTATCTGTTAGTTTCAGGTAAAAACAGACATTAAGGAACCATACAGCATCCATGTATGAATTTATTTTATGTTTGAAGCTGAAGCTCACAGACCCTCAGAGGACCAGCCTGTGGGACCTCTGGCACACAGTGAACACTTCTTCTGCATCCTTCAGACAGCTGCAGACTCTTTATCATTGATAGTTTGACTTTAAAGCTCCAGTGAGGAACTTTGGCGCCCCCTGTAGACGAAGCAGTCTTTGCACTGTCCATGTGACAGTATTATTTGAAAATATCTCCTCCTGCTTTCATTTACAGTTAAGTGTAATGGGTTTAAAACTATGTTCCTTCTATATGTCAAACCAGAGCTGTTCTGGAGGGTTCAGTTCATCACTTCATCCTGCTAAGATTAATTCAGGGTGCCAGTCAGAGTCTGACGAAAAGAAAATTCAAAACGAAAATGATTTTGGTCAAATTCGTAAAACAACAAATAAACAAGCAATAACATTTAGGCAAATTGACCTTGCTATCCAAGAACACGGCTCAACAACAGATCCACTATTTTAGAAAGAAGTGTATTTCAATGAAACACCTTAAAAACAGCTGTGTGTGTGTGTGTGTGTGTGTGTGTGTGTGTGTGTTGGTAATTACCACCTTATGGGGACAACGATCTGTTTACACAGTCACAGCATGGGGACCTCTGGCGGTATGGGGACAAAAAATCAGGTCCCCATAAGGGAAACCATTTTAAATCAATGTACTGGTTGTTCTGAAGGTGCTGGACTGATTTTTGGCTTTGGCCCATAGGGCATGTAAACTGGTTAGTGTGAGTGTGTGAGCAGGGCTCAGTAGCCCCCCCTTTAGTTTGAAGCTGGAACTGCACTCACTGTGCTTCACACACACTTCTTCCAAATATGGTTTTTCCCGCCCACTTCCTGGTCCCCATGAAGAAGGATTTTATCGACAATGATATTTTGCATGTTAGAGATAGCAATCAACAAGGTGGCCTATTTAAGGGGGTTGTCAGCAAGAAGACAAGAAGAGGAGCTACCTAAACTACAAGGTAAGCTAATTATTTGGTTTAATCATTATTTGTATAACATTTTATAGATAGCTTGACCCTCTAATAACATTAATTACGTCCTATCACTCAGCATGCAAGCTTGTTAGCACTAATTAGCTAGAGAGGCTAATCTTACTAGCCAGTTAGCAAGTGTAGCATCAATGTTTTTTGCAGAAACTAACTAAAAATTACATGTAGGGTATATTGTTTGGATTTCTCCAGGTAAAACGGGATCCTTATTCACAACTATTGGAGAGTTTGTGGTAAAATTGATTATGTTAATGATGGTTTTGCTTTCTTATTCATAATATATTTGCTATTAGGACATTTTTACATTAGACTTATTGATAGAAAACAATCTAAATATCAAAAAAGGTATTGCCATTCTAGGCCTCCCTTGCATACGTGTGTCCTGGTTCTTCTGAATTATTTCAATTCCACAGCTGTAAAATGATTTAGATAATTTAAATAAAAATATTTTTTGCAATAATGATCAGACATTGAAGGAGCAAGAGCGTGGGGGAAAAAGACAAAAGATGCTTTTCAAAGTGGACATGTAGATATTTTTAAGCCTGCGTTTCTTGAATCTATCATGTTAAGCCTGCAGGGACACCACAGGCTTAACATGATAAATTCAAGTTACGCAGGGGGGGCATGTTATTTTAAATAAAATGTCCCCCTTACTTGTTACTTGAATCTATCATGTTAAAGTGTTTCTGAAGTGGCAACTTGAGAATTATTAGAAATCTTGAAAGTTTGTTTTTTAAAGCAATCAAGCATAGTAAGACATTTTTAAAATAAATTGGATTTTTTATAAAGCTGAATGTAATTTTTCTTGAACTGATGCAAAAGCTTGCTAATTTTTCTAACATTCTTTTGCAGTTCGAGATGCTGCCCAGGGTCAGTCCACGCAAGGATGCCCTTAACCATGTTTGCTCGAAGACTGACAAAACCAGCAAATTAGAGGTCAAATACATCAATGCAGTGAAAGGTAAGATGATGTCAGAGCTGGTACTTAGAAATATTTTTAAAACACTACTTACTTAATAGATGTACTCTTTAATATAATGATGCAGGTACACTTTTGATAATCTGCAGGTTATATTAGATAAACAAAATGACAAGCTGCTGTCAAAGGAAGTCAAATTATGACAGCGTGATTGTCACTTTTCATTTGAAAAATTTGTTTTTGTTAGACTACATATTGCAGCAGAATAACATTTATAGTATTCTGTCTTGTTGAAAATATATTTTGTTTATATTGGTCAACAGGACGTGGTGTATTTGCCTTAGCCTCATTCTCCAAAGGAGATTTTGTACTAGAGTACAGAGGGGACCTGATTGATGGTGCAGAAACCAACAGAAGACGAAGCATTTACCACCCAGCATGTTTGGCATTTATGTTCTCTTTCAAATGGAGAAGGAAGAAATGGTGGTAAGATTTGGAGCTTCATCACATCATTTATCCCTAAACTCAACTACACTAAACTTATTTCTTGGCACATACACAAAAGTTAGGCACTTATTTTACTTTCTACATGTAAAACGTTGTGGTGTAGTTGAAAAAAGTTGTTAGTTCAAAATGTTTTGTTTGCCTGGCTGACTCCAATGAAAAAAATCTAATAAATGAATGTCCTAGATAAAACATGAGACTTGAAGCCAGGTAAAGCCTTACGTTGTCCCGCATTTTGAATATATTTAACTATCAAAGGTTGAAATATTTCTCAAGTGAAACACTTTTCATTTGGATAGCGCAGTTTTAAATTTTTTCCATTTCTCCTCTTTTGTCCTGAAAGTATTGATGCCTCAAGAGATGATGGATCGTTTGGACGGCTTGTCAACGATGAGCACAGTCATCCAAATTGTAGGATGAAAAAACTTAATTTCAATAGGAAACCCCACTTATGTTTGTTTGCCCTTCATGACATACAACAAGGAGAAGAGATAACATATGATTATGGAGGTGATGACTGCCCATGGAGGATGAAGGTATGTGGGACAAATACAAAGCTGAGGTATTCAATAGATGGATGTATCAAAATATATGAATTTGATTCATCTCTATGATTTTAAATATTATAGTGAAATTTAAAGCTCTGAAATGGATGAAGTATGTGGCCAGAATGCCATAAGTCTAACACAAATTGAACACTGGTTTGCTTGGTTTTAAATTGATTTATTGAAATCTATTTGCAGAACACCCTGCATGGAGCTGGTGTCCGTCCTGCAGAAACCTGCTCCTCTACTTGGCCTTTAGAGACACAGTTTGAAGAGGCTCCAGGTCCACATTACCCTGATCCACAGGTACATTCATGTTGACTGTAGCTCTCTGTCCATAACCCTTCTACATCACTCTCTGATGCCTCTGTTCTTATGGATATCTATTGTAAATGAGGGATGCCATGTAGCCTCATGTAATGCACATAGAAGGTTGATGTTAATGAAACATGAAGGATTTATTTGGAGCTCCACTGTGACCTTCTATTTGCTTAAATGTGTCCATATTCTGGGACATTAACGATGTCCCCTAAACGCACCTTACCCCAGTGTTTGAGGAAAAGGGTTGTGTTCACAGTGATGAACTAGAGACACTCAGTCCCCATAAGGGATGTTGTGTGAAATGTCCCCACTAGGCATGTTCTTTTCATTGTGTGTGACAATAGACAGGTTTTGATGCATGTTCAGCTAATATTGTATTTAAAATTAATAGTCTGTATTGAAAATCTATTTGCAGACCACCCTGCATGGAGCTGGTGTCTGTCCTGCAGAAGCCTGCTCCTCTACTTGGCCTTTAGAGACACAGTTTGAAGAGGCTCCAGGTCCACATTACCCTGATCCACAGGTACATTCATGTTGACTGTAGCTCTCTGTCCATAACCCTTCTACATCACTCTCTGATGCCTCTGTTCTTATGGATATCTATTGTAAATGAGGGATGCCATGTAGCCTCATGTAATGCACATAGAAGGTTGATGTTAATGAAACATGAAGGATTTATTTGGAGCTCCACTGTGACCTTCTATTTGCTTAAATGTGTCCATATTCTGGGACATTAACGATGTCCCCTAAACGCACCTTACCCCAGTGTTTGAGGAAAAGGGTTGTGTTCACAGTGATGAACTAGAGACACTCAGTCCCCATAAGGGATGTTGTGTGAAATGTCCCCACTAGGCATGTTCTTTTCATTGTGTGTGACAATAGACAGGTTTTGATGCATGTTCAGCTAATATTGTATTTAAAATGAATAGTCTGTATTGAAAATCTATTTGCAGACCACCCTGCATGGAGCTGGTGTCCGTCCTGCAGAAGCCTGCTCCTCTGCTTGGCCTTTAGAGACACAGTTTGAGGAAGCTCCAGGTCCACATTACCCTGATCCACAGGTACATTCATGTTGACTGTAGCTCTCTGTCCATAACCCTTCTACATCACTCTCTGATGCCTCTGTACTTTATTTGAGTAGGTTAATAAAGGTAGGGACTGTATTATCACGGATATCTATTGTAAATGAGGGATGCCATGTAGCCTCATGTAATGCACATAGAAGGTAGATGTTAATGAAACATGAAGGATTCATTTTGAGCTCCACTGTGACCTTCTTTTTACTTAAATGTGTCCATATTCTGGGACATTAACGATGTCCCCTAAACGCACCTTACTCCAGTGTTTGAGGAAAAGAGTTGTGTTCACAGTGATGAGCTAGAGACACTCAGTCCCCATAAGGGATGTTGTGTGAAATGTCCCCACTAGGCATGTTCTTTTCATTGTGTGTTAGAATAGACAGAGGTTAATGCATGTTAAGCTAATATTGTATTTAAAATTAATAGTCTGTATTGAAAATCTATTTGTAGACCACCCTGCATGGAGCTGGTGTCCGTCCTGCAGAAGCCTGCTCCTCTGCTTGGCCTTCAGAGACACAGTTTGAGGAAGCTCCAGGTCCACATTACCCTGATCCACAGGTACATTCATGTTGACTGTAGCTCTCTGTCCATAACCCTTCTACATCACTCTCTGATGCCTCTGTTTTTTACTTAAGCAGGTTAATAAAGGTAGGGACTGTATTATCACGGATATCTATTGTATATGAGGGATGCCATGTAGCCTCATGTAATGCACATAGAAGGTAGATGTTAATGAAACATGAAGGATTCATTTGGAGCTCCACTGTGACCTTCTATTTGCTTAAATGTGTCCATATTCTGGGACATTAACGATGTCCCCTAAACGCACCTTACTCCAGTGTTTGAGGAAAAGAGTTGTGTTCACAGTAATGAGCTAGAGACACTCAGTCCCCATAAGGGATGTTGTGTGAAATGTCCCCACTAGGCATGTTCTTTTCAGTGTGTGTTAGAATAGTTAGAGGTTAATGCATGTTAAGCTAATATTGTATTTAAAATGAATAGTCTGTATTGAAAATCTATTTGCAGACCACCCTGAATGGAGCTGGTGTCCGTCCTGCAGAAGCCTGCTCCTCTGCTTGGCCTTTAGAGACACAGTTTGAGGAAGCTCCAGGTCCACATACCCCTGATCCACAGGTACATTCATGTTGACTGTAGCTCTCTGTCCATAACCCTTCTACATCACTCTCTGATGCCTCTGTTCTTTATTTGAGTAGGTTAATAAAGGTAGGGACTGTATTATCACAGATATCTATTGTAAATGAGGGATGCCATGTAGCCTCATGTAATGCACATAGAAGGTAGATGTTAATGAAACATGAAGGATTCATTTTGAGCTCCACTGTGACCTTCTATTTGCTTAAATGTGTCCATATTCTAGGACATTAACGATGTCCCCTAAACGCACCTTACTCCAGTGTTTGAGGAAAAGAGTTGTGTTCACAGTGATGAACTAGAGACACTCAGTCCCCATAAGGGATGTTGTGTGAAATGTCCCCACTAGGCATGTTCTTTTCAGTGTGTGTGAGAATAGACAGAGGTTGATGCATAGTCAACTAATATTGTATTTAACATTAATAGTCTGTATTGAAAATACATTTGCAGACCACCCTGCATGAAGCTGGTGTCCGTCCTGCAGAAGCCTACTCCTCTGCCTGGCCACTAGAGACACAGTTTGAGGAAGCGTAAACCCGGGCCTTGTTTTGCTTTTCCTTGCTTTACTTTGCTCGTATTAGAGGAAGGCTTTATATGAAACCCTCTTTGTCCGAGAGGTATGATGAAATTATTATAGGTTTAATTAGTTATTAGGACATTTTTGACCTAGGCAGCAGCAGCCAGGCAGTTATTAGCTTATTACACCTCGTGCAAAAACATTAAAAAAAAAATGTAGGTTTGCTAGCATTCATACAATAGATGTATTTTAATGAAAATGTGTTTTTTTATATAGAACCATCAGCAGAGAACACTCTTCCACGCACTGAGGGGAATGCATTACCACCAACACTTAGTGATCCAGACCACTCTCAGAGGAAGAAGAGGTATCTTTTGGTGTCAGTACAGTGAGACCTTCTTCTAAAAGGTAAATTTTAGACATTAACTTGTTTTTATTATAATTGAATTAGTACATGGGGCTCTTTAATATTGTTGCTATCCATCCAGAGAAGCAAACTCTTGACCTCATAATTAAATAATGAATGAAAAAATGGATTTCCCCTCCTGCCTCAGCCAAGCTTGCCTAGGCCTAACTGTTTTATTCTAGCCCCTAACAGCCTGAATAACTGCAGAATAACTAACAGACAAATGGATAGTAAGAACCCGTAAACACTCATTGTGTAGCTAGAAGTGACTAAAGTAGCCTTATGAATACATAAATGTTTGATTAAGAAACTCATTTCACTAAGGACTATAATCAAATTGTAGTAGTTTACTTTAATGTCAAGGTTTCCTAAAGTTTATAAAACACATTTCACCTTTTTGGTCAAGTTGCATGATCTCCACTTCGCAGACTAAGATCGGATTCAATATCCACTAGCACAGTATCGTAGCTGCTGAACTGTTAGTGGACACCCTTTGATCATATCCCCCCATAACTGTATTGAAGCAATTGGAACCTGTTTAGAGGACTCTCTTTAATGAGATCTGTTGGAATAATTTAAAAAAGGGTTATTAAGAACCTTAAATTCATTAAAATACAGCTCATGTTTAGAAAAAACCTGAATGTCCCTTGAAGTCATAGTGTCGTTTCTTACCTGGCAGGAAGCTCAGCAAGATCATGACTTGCTCTTGGTGGCTGTGGTTGTGTGTTCATACTTGGGTGTTTCAGAATACACATACCTACTTAGGCATTGTAGTGGGAGGGTTAAAGACACATGATTTGAAAGACATGTTTTATGAGTCTTGAATACTTATGGTCCGGACAGTTTGGCTGACAAACCCTGATTTATCATTTGTCTTCCTCTTCTTTCTTTGAAAAATACTGGCCCCAACTCACTGCAGCCATTATTTAACCTCTAAATTAGTTGGTAGCATACACACCATATGGATACAAGGATTGTATTTATTGCAATGTTTTTTTCTGCTCACTTGTAGGTAAAGCAGCACAGAAAAGAAGACCCTGGCAGCAGCACATGAATCGGTTCGTTTAAAAGCTGAACCAGGAGTTCTCAAGAACCGTGACTGGCAGACCTTAAAGTTTTATGTCTATAACAGCAAAGCTGGTACTCCAGCCATGTTATATGTTTGTTGAATGCAATTTCTATGTTTATTTGTTAATTTACAAAGCAGTTTCTGAAGTGCTTGTATGGTTTATACCTCAGTCTGCTGATGAATGTCAAATTTGAGACTAGCTGGGTTAGCTGGGTTAATTCTAAAGTTCATTCATGCTTTTAAACTTTGACTTTGATGTCCTGATTTATTTTGTATAAATACTCCTTATATTAGACCTTATAATGTCTGCTTTAGCATTATCAATTCTTATTAAAAACTCTTCTATATTACCAAAAAACAATGCCAACTAGCAACTTTTCCAATGAAAAGGGTTGAGAACCATTTTGTTTCAGCTAGATACTAGTAAATGTGACAGCAGTGGATGTATATGCTTTAACATTTTTGTAGTGAAACCTCTAATACTCTGAGAACAGGTGTGTTTTAATAATTGGAGGATTATTTCATTATGTCCCCATAAACCACATAGTAATGTGTGAGTTATGCAAATCATATTTAAATTAGGTCCCCTTGAACCATGTTTGCCACGTTTTCTGATTGTCCCCAATAAGCATGGTCAACACATTACTTCATCAATCCACAAACTTCAAGGTGTGTATGAGCTAACCGTGCAATGGCAATTGTAGCTGATTTTTTTCAGACCTGAAGAACCTCCAGAAAGGGTGGTCCCCACAAGTAATGTTCAGAAACTTGGTCCCCAAACCAAATAGAAACCAGTATGTGTGTGTGTGTGTGTGTGTGTGTGTGTGTGTGTGTGTGTGTGTGTGTGTGTGTGTGTTTGTGTGTGTGTGTGTGTGTGTGTGTGCATCCCAGTTAATGTTCAGTCCCTTCAAACAAAAGTCCACTCCAGAGTTTGTAACCCACATTTGACAAAGAATAATGAACTGAAGAATCTGCTCCGGTCCAGGTCGTACCACAGACCAGCCACAAGTCCATACAAACAGGAACGAGTCCAAACAAACAGGAACAAGTCCAAACAAACAGGAACAACTCCAAACAAACAGAGACAACTTTAAACAAACAGGAACAACTCCAAACAAACAGGAACAACTCCAAACAAACAGGAACAACTCCAAACAAACAGGAACAACTCCAAACAAACAGGAACAACTCCAAACAAACAGGAACAACTCCAAACAAACAGGAACAACTCCAAACAAACAGGAACAACTCCAAACAAACAGGAACAAGTCCAAACAAACAGGAACAACTCCAAACAAACAGGAACAAGTCCAAACAAACAGGCACAACTCCAAACAAACAGGAACAAGTCCAGAAGTCCAGACTTGTTCCAGAAGAACAAGTTGGACCAGGAATCAAAACTCTGCACTCCTGAACCCTGATGAGGAAGACGCTCCACACAGTGGCGATCCAAGGATTTATTTTTAGGGAGTTGGCCAATGCTATATTTTAGGGGGCACCCAATTGCCTTGTGTATGAATTGTACTCTAAAAATAACCTTGCCTTGTATTTTTATCACATGTTGACATTATAAGGCCAAACACATAGCAAACATTAACACATGTTAAATAATATAATATATTACATTGTAATATATCTGAATAAATGATGATTGATGATATTTTCAAGGTGAGACTATTTTATAAATCCCAGTTTCCACTGACTAATTTCAGTTCAGAAAATGTAAAATCTGTGTTTCCATGCTATTACTGTAATGCCTGTTCTAAATGCCCACAACAGAATACAGTGGAGGCTTGACTGCAGTTAAATCCCGGCAGGTAATCAGCAGCGGCTGAACCCCATACAGGTTAGAGCTTCTGTTGATGTTCAGGTAGGCCTCCCAATAACTTGTTCATTCAGAATTACAGTCACATATTACAGTTCATGTGTTAACAGTAAAAAATCCTTGTGATCAAAGTAAGAGTTTCGCTCTCTAAGCCGAAGTCTTACCATTCATCTCTGGTGGCTCCTCTTAAGAAATGACCCAAGCAGAGCGTCAAATAACACCAGCATAATCAGCTGCATGTTTGACTAATACAGTGTTATCCTCACAATCTACTGCGTGATGACAGGGGGGGCGGCTGGTGTGTTCCAATTGCTTTTAAAAATCCCTGCGCAGTTGACCACTAAATACGTGCTTAAACACGATACGCAAATGTTCCTTTAACGAGGCAAAACGTCACCAAAGTGTGTGCGCAAACGAGCAATGGGACAGAGCCTCTCTGTTCTTCTCTTTTCTTTTCTTTTGAGTGTGTGGTGGAAACAAGCGGCAACCTGCGACCTTAAAATTTGAAGCCCATGAAGAAGTGTTAAAAAACTGCAGTTCATGGAGCGTCCACTAGAGGCTGGCTGCAGAAACACCAGAAACCGCATACGCACCCATTCAAAGAAGACGATCTTTACAGCAGAAATAAACATGTTTACAGCCTGGTTCAAAAAACAGTTCAGGTCTGAACAGCTCATTTCTCTATCAGCTCAACCTGTACGGGGTGAATTTACTATAACGGCCAAATTCCACTAGATCCGTGTCCGGTCCGTCTCTGATCCGTCACAGCACCAGATCTGATTTCTGTTTCTATTCTAGTCAATGTGTTAACTTCCACTGGATCCGCTCCATTGCGTTCCGGCTGCGTCTCTGATCCGGCAGGTCGGAGTCCTCCGGATCAGATACACAAGACTTCTGTTTTTGCCGAATGCCGGAGCACGACACATCAACCTCAACAGAACAGATGGAGCGGGACAGGAAGTCAGGTTTCACCAAAACAAAATGAAAACATCCGGTAAATTTTCAGAATAAAACACTCTGTGTTATCACCAGATCGTATTTCACTTAACTACAACAACAAACCAAAGTCATGATGAGCGGAGCCAGGCCTGGAGTCAACAGGTCAGAGGTTTTCAGAGGACCAGAAAGAAAACATGGATGAGGAGAGGAGGAGGAGAATCCTTCATTCAGTAATTACTGTGGGAAAACCTCGGTCACATGACTCCAGCTGTCCGGAGGTCCTGCTCCGTGCTGCGTTCTGAAAACACAACCGGTGGGTGTTGACGAACGAGAGAGCACAGAGTCGGACTGCAGCCAATTAAAGACGGACCGAGCACAGATCTGGTGAAAGTCCTGTGTAAACTTGTCATTTTTGAAGATATCAAACTTACCAGTTTTGCCCAAATAAGGTCATGACTGACTTGACTGACAGGTGGGAACACTGTAGCTGTTAGCGAGGAGGCTAAAGACCCGTCTCTTTACCTCACACTAGCTCAGCAGAAGTTAGGTTGAGTTCAGCATTTTAATATCAGCTTCAAAACAGCGCTCAGGAATAGATGGGTGACGTCCAAGAGACTACATCCATTTATCATACAGACTATGGGTAGAACGTGAGCGCTAAGACACCACAGCTAACTGTTGAGCGTCCCTGAGGTGTCGTGGGCCTGACATTACTGAACACCGGTGAGGTGAACACTCATAACCCTGGTGATGTGCGGGCTCAGCCTAAGTGCTGGGGGACCTTTAGAGCCACGTGGTCAGTGTTTTATCAGTAGAGTAAAAATATTAGAATGAGCCTGTTACAGGAACAGGTCGAAGAGGTCTGAGTCACTGATGGTGTTTTTAAATGACGCTCCCCTCTTTAAATATCAGAGCAGAAATAACTTACCTAAACACACATACACACACACACACACACACACACACACACACACACACACACACACACAGCTGTCTGAATTTTCTAAGTTGGAGTGTAAATAAACTCACAGATACAGTGTTTACGTTAAGATGTGGAAACATCATACAACAATGTTGGATCAAAAATGAATCGTCATCAATCAATCAATCAATCAATCAATCAATCCATCAATCAATCAATCCATCAATCAATCAATCAATCAATCAATCAATCAATCAATCAATCTTTATTTGTTCAAAGATCACAACAAACGTTATCTCTAGACCCTTTTACAAACAGAGCAGGTCTAGACCACTCTATGTCAAATTATGAACAGAGACCCAACACCAAGACAGGATAAGACTCAGTCTGACCCCACCTTAATCCACCATGAGCATTGCACCTCACAGTATTTAGTTAGTTACAGCAGAGAGGACAAGCTTCCTTTAACAGGCAGAAACCTCGAGCAGAACCAGACTCATGTTAGACAGACATCTTGGGTCTGGAAAGAGGGATAGAGGAGAATAAGAGAGAGAGGGAGCGGTGATAGTGATGAGACGAGTAGTAGTAGCTGTTGCCGTTGGAGTCCAGCACGTCCGACGTCTACAGCAGCTCAGAGGAACCTACGAGACAAGGGAGCTCATCAGTGTGAAAGAAATCTATCATGGTCTAATATTTAATTGAATTCCTCATGTTGTATTCATTAGGGACAGATACAGTATATACAAACTGAACACACCCATCCATCATGTCTGTAAGGAACCCCCGTCCTCAGGAGGGCATCTTTGAGAGTGAAGATGAAAACAGGAAGTTAAAGAAAGAAAAGGTGTGTGAGATCAAATAAAACACATGTAGCTGTGAGGAAAAGGACAGAGGATCAGACATGAGTGCAGGTTTGTTGCTTAATTAAATGTCAAACAATGTTTGCTTGCAACCTTGCTCACCAGGTGATGATTCAGTGTAGTCTCAGTGACACAAATACCAATAACAGTCTTTCTCTGCTCTTCTCTTTCAGGAGTGCCTCACAAGTTTGATCCCTCCTTCAGAGGTCCGGTCCGCAGAAGGTAAATCCACCTCTACAACACTTTACAGTCTGTGTTTTATCACAAAGTGTGTTACTGTTTAACATCATTTACAAGCACCGTCAGAGGCTCACACCCTCTCCTCTCCAAACAGGAGAGAAGACTCCTTCTCTTGTTGTTAATATCAGTGAGTGTCTCTCCTGCAGCGACACAGACGCTCTGTTCTCTGCTGCTCTTTAAACTCAATAAAGGATCAGGTAAAGTGAGCGGGTGCTGATGCAGATTAGAACCCTGATCCGGTGAGCAGAACCACCCGCTCACTTTACATCATCTCACTTATCACCATGAACTGAAGTCAGAAATACATTGACCCTAAACACTGAGGTACAGAGGATTGAATTGTTCCACAGTGGGTTTTGGCTGATTTATACTTCTGCTTCTCCCCTACGTAGCAGGGGCTGACGCGGACATGAGCACCAAATACTTGTGTGTCGATGTGTCCGTGTCAAGCAGCAATTCCCCTCCGCAAACACTTGAGGGCAGTGTGGTCACTTTGATAGCTGGTCGCATGCATCGGGCCCCGCAACAATCTCTGTTTACTTTTCCACAGAGATTCAGCGCGTGTTATTTTAATCTACAGCTGATACATGTTGCTGTTTATCATACAGACATGATGACATGAAGAATAGAGAGGAGGAGGTGAAATACATAGACCATGTGCGGACCAATCACAGGGTTTGAGGTCCACATCAAATCGACGTGTAGCTACATTTTAGAGGAGGGGCACATCAGTTACGTGTGTAGGCCTCTGCGTAGGTGCGGGACCTACATGGACTAAGCTAGGCCGTCGATTTGACGCAGAAGTATAAATCAGCTTTAACACTTCCACGGCCACAGATTGTCACGGGGCTGTGACAAATCAGAATCAAGTATTTACCTCAACAGTGTGATTGGTAAGAAAGGCGGGTAATACATTTTATTTAGTCTTTGGTTAAACTTCAAGACACACACACACACACACACACACACACACACACACACACACACACACACACACACACACACACACACACACACCAATACACACTAGAGTGTATAATGGCGTCTCTCCAGCTGTGTGAGTGAGTAATGTCCAGGTCAGACCACATCATCTTGTTTGTGACAATGGTCACTGTGTCAGATTAAGAGCTATAACTTCCTGACTGGACCGACACACACGTCACAGATACACAGGGTTTTCCGATCATCACGAGCATTGTGTTGATTTGTAGGTAGAGGGGCTGAGCTTGACCGCAAACACACACACACACACACACTCACTCACCCCCCCCCCCCCCCCCCCCACACACACACACGCGCCTCGTTTCTTTTTGTGGATCTACACTTAGCCAACTGAGTGTTTAGACTTTATTTGTTTGACTCTCCAACATAATGATGAAGGACACGCCAGCTCTGTGCTAATGCTAACAGCAGTTACTTGGCAGATGGCTGAAGTGCGTCTATATTTCATATCTCTTTTTGGTTCATCTCTGACTCACACGGGTTTGAAACAACATGTACAGTGTGTGTTTGTGTTTACAGACTGATTATGGATCATTTATCAGACTGAGCAGTATATGTGTGTGTGTGTGTGTGTGGGTGTGTGTGTGTGTGTGTGTGTGTGTGTGTGTGTGTGTGTGTGTGTGTGTGTGTGTGTGTGTCTGTGTGTGTGTGTGTGTGTGTGTTTCTGCTAACACGGAGTTTGTCTCTGACTCTGTAGGAGCTGCACTGATGTCTTATGTTGTTTGATCTTCATCATCGTCATCCTCGCTTATATGGCCCTAGGGGTAGTGGGTGAGTGTACACAGACACACACACACACACACACACACACACACACACACACACACACACACACACACACACACACACACACACACACACACACACACACACACACACACACTGATCACCCTCTTCCTATTCTTTATATAAACACATGCACACAGCTTGTTGTCTCACACACAGTGGTACTGAGTTTGTTTGTATGTGTGTGTGTGTGTGTGTGTGTGTGTGTGTGTGTGTGTGTGCGTGTGTGTGTGCGTGTGTGTCAGTTTGTGTGTGTGTGTGTGTGTGTGCGTGTGTGTGCGTGTGTGTGTGTGTGTGTGTTTGTGTGTGTGTATGTGTGTGTGTACAGTTGTAGACTGGCGTAAAGCTAACAGCTGAACTGAAATAAGATAAAAACAATAACAGACTTGATATTGAGTCTTCACACACTGTTAACAGGAGCTCCAGACAGATATGTGTGTGATGTGCACACAGCTGAATATAATAACAATATTTATAATAATAATAATAATAATAACTTTATTCATATAGCACCTTTAAAAACAAATGTTTACAAAGTGCTTTGACAAACAAAGCATGGTGGGAATAATAAAGTAAACCTTTTGACAGACAGGGAGGAGGAATTTAACAAAACAGAATACAATGTGAGGTTAAAAAGAACACACATAGATTAAACAGAATGAAGTGGTGTGATATTTGACCAATACCTCCCTGTTTAACAGGGTTTTCAAGGATAAAGAAATAAATAAGTAAATAAAAGCATTAAAAGGACAATAAAAGAGGTTTTCAGAGGACAACATCACATCAGAGAAAATTAGAAAGTGAAAAGGATAAATTAGGAACATTAAAATAATAAATGAAAAAAATAAAATTGATTAATTACTTAATTAAAACAATAAATAATCAAATAAAATTTAGAGAGGGTTCCTCCCAGGATGACACCCAGACTTTGACTCTGAGGGAGAGAGGAACTGTGGAGTTTTGCATGGTTAGGGTGAAGCTGTTGGTTCTGTTTTATTGCTGTTGAGTTTGAGAAAGTTAACAGGTAACCAGGATTTGACTTCATGCAGACAGTCTCTGAAGGAAGATGGTGGATGGACTGAGTCTGGCTTGGAGGACAGATAGAGCTGGGTGTCGCCAGTGTAGCCGATTATTCACTTCCATTAAATTAAATCCACATTTTATACGGGGGGGGGGGGGGGGGCGGCGGATTGTGATGCAGTAGTGCACTACGGCTCTCCCCCCTCTCTCCCGCCTCCCTTCCTGCCCCCCCTATTTTAATCCACCTCACTAGCAAACATACATACAACAAAAAAACAAACAAAACAAAATTCAAATCATATCACACACACACAGATCAGGTTTGGCGGGGCCTTGGTGTTTGGCTCGGCCCTACTCGTTGGGGGCCCATCGGGGCTGGGTGGGTGGCTGGTGTCCCTGTCACCCTCCACCCCCCTGCTGCCCCCTCCCCTGTGGGGGCCTGGTCCGCGGCTGCCCTCGGGGCCGGGTTTCCCGGGGTTCCCTCGCGGTCCTCTTGGGGGGGTGGGGGGGGGCGCAGCTGGGGGGGGTGTTACTACGGCAGCCATTGCGGTGTCCCTCCATGCCCCCGCGGCCTGGTCCATCAGTCGCGGGGCGTGGGTGGGGGGCGTGGGTGGGGGGCGTGGGTGGGGGGAGTGGTCGGGCCGTCTGGGGGGGGCAGGTGGGATTGGCCCTGCCGCCTCCGCCCTCCCTCCGCTCCGGCGCGCCGGTTGGTGGGCTCTGGTCCTGGTCCTGCCCGTCTGCCTGGCTGTCTGCTCCTGGTGCCGGGCCCCCTCGGCCCTGGTGGCTCCTTTGGCCTTGTCTTGGGGGGCTGTGGGGGCGGTGTTGTGGGGGTGTCCCTTGGGGGGGCTGCGGGATCTCTCCCCCCTCGCCCCCCTTTCCTCCTACTGGGTGACCTGGGGGTCGCCCTGGGTGCTCCGGCGGTACCTGCTTGCTTCCGGTCTGGGTCCTTGGCTCGTCCCCTGGCCTGGGTCTCCCGCGGCGGGTTGGGTCCTTCGGTCTGACTGCTCTCGCGGCCCGGGTGCCGAGCCGTACCGCTCGGCTGGTCTGACCCAAGTGGTTTCATCTGCACCAGTGGTGGTCTTGTTACACAAATAGAACACAGCACGGCGGCAACCCTCTGCGACCCAAGCTTCAGTAATGATTGTGGACACTAAGGGTTGCTTAATCATTAGGATCACCCCACGGATTTTCTTTTGGGCATCATGGTGAGATGGTCCCTCTCCATCTAAGTGTGTTAGGTCTCTCTCTCCTTCTCTCTCCCTGTCCCTTTGTATATCCTTATGTAATCTTTCTTTCACTTTCTCTTATTTTTTTTTTGGCCCACCTAGGTGTGCACGCCCTCTTTTACAGAACATGATATTAGCTGCCAATAAAAGATAGGCCAGAGTTCTAAGAGGGATGGTGATGGTTGCATGCACACAGTCACAAGCACAGAAGAAAAAGGTTTTCTTTCTTTTCTTTTGCTGCAAGAATAAATTGCATTAATATTTGACAGTTTGTGACAAACATGACACAAACCAGAAATATATATGCAGACGAGAAAAAAATAAAAATAAAAAATAAATAAATAAAAAAAAAAATTGAAATTAAATCCACATTTTCTGAAGATATGACTGAGAGGCTGGAGGTAGAAAATGAAGGGGGCCAAGGACAGACCCATGCGGAACACCGGAGGACCCTGGGTAGGGTTGTGATCTGTAGTTTTTAAGTTGAACAAACGGAACATGATGGGGGAGATAAGATATGGTAAAGTTCCTGTGGTGGAAAAGCACCTTTTGTAGAGACCAGCAGCTCAGAGATGCTCTCTCCAGCTCAGGATCACAGGACAGGATGTTGCTCCAGTTTTCCCTCTCAGAGATGGTCGGGGTCCAGTAGCTTCTCAGGCTGCTCTCACATCTGTACCTGCGAACTGTCATTATTTCCCCATGACCAGGACCAGCCTGAGACCACACTAATGTTTTACTACACTGTCAACAGGCAGAGGGGGAATGAGATGGACTCTCATAGGACCCTTGTTTGTGATCCAAACTCGTTAATAAGTAATGTTCAGCCTCTGCTATCGATTCACACTTCTGCAGCATCTTTTAACTAAGCAGCAGAAGTAGACAGAACACCAGCTGCCCTCACTCACTCACTCGCAGGAACTTTTTCCTGCTGATCACTCAAGCTCATCACGACTTCACCCCAGATTATACGGCAGGGTGGGTAAGAATTATTCTGGGTGAAAACCTCACACACAGCTCACCTGGGTGGTTTCAGGACGTTTCTCAAACTCTCTCATGTGGACTGTCATCCAGCCTTCAGTACATGTGCTCCACCTTTCACCCATTCTCAGCTGTTTAGGTTTTCACTGTTTGACTTCCTTCAACAGCAGAAACAGCATTATGTAAATGTAATCACTAAAAAAATGGACCACATGATTTCTTCCTCCCCTGAGATTTATCTTCCTCCTCCTCTCTCTGTGTCTCCTATGGATGGGTTTTAACCCTCTCTGTGAGATCTCTGGTGTCTGTGATGTGCTCCCTCTCGATCATTTACAGTGTGACTGGAAGTGAAGAAAGGAGAGCTGGCTCACTGCTGTGAGTATTATCAGGGTTATTTTCCTCACAGACAGAGAGGTGTGAGAAACGGAGGAGAGACCATGAAAGAAAGAGAATCTTTCTGAAGCAGGGCTGATGGATGTTTTCAGCAGCTCATGAAGACACAGCAGGACATCAGGAGGAAGCTGGATGCAAATGTTTGAAGTGAGCGCTGGAAGAAAAGTGATAAGGCTCAGTGTGAGACGTGGTTTCTACCCCCGGTCCAGTCTGTGAGAGCTCAAGCTGTTGAACTGGTTCACAGTCCCTGATGTTATTCAAGGTTTGGATCACTCACAGTGAACACATCCTGAGGACTAACAGGCCGATTTGAACTCAGACCATCAAAGTGACTGCTTCAGACACATGTTGGAGGTCAGGTGAGGTCACAGTCAAGTGTGATGGACAGGTACAGTGGGGTAAAAAAGTATTTAGTCAGCCACTGATTTTGCAAGTTCTCCCACTTAGAAAGATGAGAGAGGTCTGTAATTTTCATCAGAGGTACACTTCAACTATGAGAGACAAAATGAGAAAAAAAAATCCAGGAAATCACATTGTAGGATTTTTAAAGAATTTATTTGTAAATTATGGTTACCTGTGTTTGTAAATTAGATACATACCCATACAGAGCACATAGCACTGATTTAAACACTGCAGCCTCTGTCCTAGCCTCCACATGTGGGTTCGTTTTTTAAACCGGCTCTCAACATGAACCTCCTTGTTATATTGTGTTCGTGGATCAGCCACATGCATGGATGCTCACATGTTCAGGACTCAGGGTCACACCTGCAGAGTCAAACTGTGAAGCTTTAGGATGCACGCTGAGATGCTGGTTTCAACATGTGTGGAGTCTGAGCGCGTTTGTCTCACCAGAGGACGAGTCCTCTCTGTCCCAGCGTGCACTTCTTCATCCCATTAACCAGTTCATCACCCAACACGAGGTCAGGGGAGCTCTGACTGCTTCTGAGGATCTCCTTTGAACCTGTTAGGTGTTCAAATATATTGTCACATGCATAGTTTAAGCCATCATCAATTGAACTTATAACAAATCAGTGACTTTGTGAGCTCTTTTCTGTCAGCTTGAGGTTTAAGAAGATTTTATTTCTTGAAGGTGAAGCTGCTGGAGCTTTAAGGGTCTCTGCTTCTGTCCTGCTTTAACTGTCACAGTGTCGCTCTAATGCTGACACTACAACCACCCCACAGCAAGTGTGTGTGTGTGTGTGTGTGTGTGTGTGTGTGTGTGTGTGTGTGTTTTCATATCAGTTGATATCAATAGTTATCACAATACAGTTAATAGATAATGGATGGTTGAATTTAAAGGCAGATTTTTGGTCCTTGGTAAAAGTTGAAGACGGTTTTTCAGCTTGTATTTGGATTCAGTTTCCTGATAAGCTTCATGAATCCATAACTTTGATGCTGTTGAAGTGTTAGTTTGTAGGATCTTATCTTATTTCAGGTTGAGATAATTTGCATAATTTGATTTAAATTTGAAACAAAGATATATCAAATTGTGTTTTGTGTTTCAGTTTAATAAAGTACTGTTATGAGTGCTGCACTTCCCTTTAAAGCCTCTGGAAACCTAAATGGAATATTTAAAATTAATATATAGAATATCAAAATGTAATGTGTTATCAAGCTTCAACAAAAGTCTGAGTGAAAATAAACATCCACAACTCTGAAAAAACTCTGTTCAAAAACAGCTTCTTTTACAGGTACAGGAGGATTTTGAAGGTGTTTCTGAATTTGACCGGGAGCCAGTGGAACTGCTGCAGGAGGGGGGTGATGTGGTGAAAGGAGAGGGTTCTAGAGATGATGCGGGCTGCAGAGTTTTGGACCAGTTGAAGTTCAGGGAGGGATTTGAGGGACACCGAAGAGGAGTGAATTACAATAGTCAATACGGGAGGTGACAAGACTGTGGACCAGGATAGCAGTAGTGTGAGGGGCGAGAGAGGGGCGAGAGAGGGGCGGAGACGATTTATGCTGCGGAGATGGAAGTATGCAGACCGGGTTGTGTTATTGATATGAGAGTAAAAAGAAGTGAGCTGTCAAGGATGACACCCAGACTCTTTACCTGAGGGGAGGAGGACACTGTTGAGCCGTGAAGCAGTGGAAGTGGATACCAAATTTCCGGAAGATATTGCCCAGTGGGAGAGCGTGGAAAGTTAGTGGACTGGTTCTGGGGAAAGTTGGTGAACTGGTCCTGGGGAAAGTTAGTGAACTGGTTCTGGGGAAAGTTAGTGAACCAGTCCTGGGAAAAGTTAGTGAACCGGTCCTGGGGAAAGTAGGTGGACCGGTCCTGGGGAAAGTAGGTGGACTGGTCCTGGGGAAAGTTAGTGAACCGGTCCGACTGCCTTAGCCATTCGGCCGCAACCGTGTCCCAAAGTTTCCCCAAATCCACCACAGTTATGAAAATAGAAGAATAACATATATATATACAGAAAGATTACAGGCAATATGTGATTAGCAAACATGCTAACAGCTAAGACAACACTGAGGTGAGCTGGCTGAGTCGTCAAGAGATAGTCAGTAACCGTGTTGGACAAAAGTGTCGGACAGTAACCGTGTCTGACAGTAAATGTGGCGGACAGTACCAATGTCGGATAGTAAACATTTTGGACAGTAACCGTGGCGAACAGTAAATGTTTTGGACAGTAACTGTGGCGAACAGTAAACGTTTTGGACAGTAACCGTGGCGAACAGTAAATGTTTTGGACAGTAACTGTGGCGAACAGTAAACGTTTTGGACAGTAACCCTGTCGGACAGTAACCCTGTCGGACAATAACCTTATGGGACAGTAACCTTGTCGAAAATAACCGTGTTTGACAGTAACCGTGTTGGACAGTAAATGTGGCGGTTAGTAACCATGTTGGACTTTTTAACTTTTTGGACAGTAACCATGGCGGACTGTAAATGTGTCCGACAGTTAACGTGGTGGACAGTAACCGTGGTGGGCAGTAAACGTGTCAAACAGTAACCGTGCCTGACAGTTAAATGTGGCAGACAGCAAACATGTCGGACAGTAACCGTGCCGGACAATAAACGTGTCGGACAGTAACTGTGTCGGACAGCAACCCTGTCGGTCAGTAACCTTGTCGGACAGTTGCCTTGTCGGACAGTAACCATGTAGGACAGTAGCCTTGTCGGACAGTTGCCTTGTCTGACAGTAACCCTGTCGGACAGTTAGTGTTGTTGAGTAGCTGTGTTGGACAGTAACCGTGTCGGACAGTAACCTTGTCGGACAGTAACTGTGTCGGACAATAACCTTGTTGGACAGTAACTGTGTCCGACAGCAACCCTGTCGGACAGTAACCTTGTCGGACAGTAACCGTGTCGGACAGTAACCATGTAGGACAGTAGCCTTGTCGGACAGTTGCCTTGTCGGACAGTAACCGTGTCGGACAGTAACCGTGTCGGACAGTAACCGTGTCGGACAGTAACCGTGTCGGACAGTAAGCGTGTCGGAGAGTAAATGTGTCAGACAGTAACCCTGTCGGACAGTTAAATTGTCGGACAGTGACAGTGTCGGACAGTAACTGTGTCGGACAATAACCTTGTCGGACAGTAACTGTGTCGGACAGTAACTGTGTCGGACAGCAACCCTGTCGGACAGTAACCTGGTCGGACAGTAACCGTGTCGGACAGCAACCCTGTTGGACAGTAACCTTGTCGGACAGTAACTGTGTCGGACAATAACCTTGTCAGACAGTAACTGTGTCGGACAGTAACCATGTAGGACAGTAGCCTTGTCGGACAGTTGCCTTGTCGGACAGTAACCGTGTCGGACAGTAACCGTGTCGGACAGTAACCGTGTCGGACAGTAACCGTGTCGGACAGTAACCGTGTCGGACAGTAACCATGTCGGACAGTAAGCGTGTCGGGCAGTAAATGTGTCAGACAGTAACCCTGTCGGACAGTTAAATTGTCGGACAGTGACAGTGTCGGACAGTAACTGTGTCGGACAATAACCTTGTCGGACAGTAACTGTGTCGGACAATAACCTTGTCGGACAGTAACTGTGTCGGACAGCAACCCTGTCAGACAGCAACCCTGTCAGACAGCAACCCTGTCGGACAGTAACCGTTTCGGACAGTAACCGTGTCGGACAGTAACCGTGTCGGACAGTAACCGTGCTGGACAGTAACCGTATCGGACAGTAACCGTGTCGGACAGTAACCGTGTCGGACAGTAACCGTGTCGGACAGTAACCATGTCAGACAGTAACCCTGTCGGACAGTAACCTTATGGACAGTAACCTTGTCGGACAGTAACCCTGTCGGACAGTAACCATGTCGGACAGTAACCATGTCAGACAGTAACCCTGTCGGACAGTAACCTTATGGACAGTAACCATGTCGGACAGTAACCTTGTCGGACAGTGACCATGTCAGACAGTAACCTTGTCGGACAGTAACCTTGTCGGACAGTAACCTTGTCGGACAGTAACCCTGTCGGACAGTGACCATGTCGGACAGTAACCTTGTCGGACAGTGACCATGTCGGACAGTAACCTTGTCGGACAGTAACCTTGTCGGACAGCAACCCTGTCGGACAGTAACCATGTCAGACAGTAACCGTGCTGGACAGTAACCGTGTCGGACAGTAACCTTGTCGGACAGTAACCGTGTCGGACAGTAACCTTGTCGGACAGTAACCGTGCTGGACAGTAACCGTGTCGGACAGTAACCTTGTCGGACAGTAACCGTGTCGGACAGTAACCTTGTCGGACAGTAACCGTGCTGGACAGTAACCGTGTCGGACAGTAACCTTGTCGGACAGTAACCGTGTCGGACAGTAACCGTGCTGGACAGTAACCGTGTCGGACAGTAACCGTGCTGGACAGTAACCTTGTCGGACAGAAACCTTGTCAGACAGTAACCTTGTCGGACAGAAACCTTGTCAGACAGTAACCTTGTCGGACAGTAACCTTGTCGGACAGTAACCTTGTCGGACAGTAACCTTGTCGGACAGTAACCTTGTCGGACAGTTAAATTGTTGGACAGTAAACGTGTCGGACAGTAACCGTGTCGGACAGTAGCCGTGTCGGACAGTAACCTTTTGGACAGTAACCATGTCGGACAGTAACCTTTTGGACAGTAACCATGTCGGACAGTAACCTTTTGGACAGTAACCATGTCGGACAGTA
Organism: Notolabrus celidotus; assembly: GCF_009762535.1. Classification (NCBI taxonomy): domain Eukaryota; kingdom Metazoa; phylum Chordata; class Actinopteri; order Labriformes; family Labridae; genus Notolabrus; species Notolabrus celidotus. Next base: position 233,955 of record NC_048286.1, on the reverse strand, counting down.
ACCTTTTGGACAGTAGCCGTGTCGGACAGTAACCTTTTGGACAGTAACCTTGTCGGACAGTAACCTTTTGGACAGTAACCTTGTCGGACAGTAACCTTGTCGGACAGTTAAATTGTTGGACAGTAACCGTGTCGGACAGTAACCATGTCGGACAGTAACCTTGTCGGACAGTAACCTTGTCGGACAGTTAAATTGTTGGACAGTAAACGTGTCGGACAGTAACCGTGTCGGACAGTAACCTTGTCGGACAGTAACCTTTTGGACAGTAACCATGTCGGACAGTAACCTTGTCGAACAGTAACCTTGTCGGACAGTTAAATTGTCGGACAGTAACCTTATGGACAGTAACCGTGTCGGACAGTAACCGTGTCGGACAGTAACCGTGTCGGACAGTAACCGTGTCGGACAGTAACCGTGTCGGACAGTAACCGTGTCGGACAGTAACCGTGTCGGACAGTAACCGTGTCGGACAGTAACCTTACGGAAAGTAACCTTATGGACAGTAACCGTGTCGGACAGTAACCGTGTCGGACAGAAACCTTGTCGGACAGTAACCGTGTCGGACAGAAACCTTGTCGGACAGAAACCTTGTCGGACAGTAACCTTGTCGGACAGTAACCTTGTCGGACAGTAACCGTGTCGGACAGAAACCTTGTCGGACAGTAACCTTGTCGGACAGTAACCTTGTCGGACAGTAACCTTGTCAGTTAAGTGTTGGAGGGTAACTGAGTCGGACAGTTAACGTGTTGAAGACTGCAGCAGAAGTTGCGATGAGCTCATTCCTGTGGTGTGTTGCTGCAGAGCTCACATGTTTAATGGAAGCACAAGGGAACAGGTTGGGGTGAGGGGAGTGTGCCTGTGTGTGTGTGTGTGTGTGTGTGTGTGTGTGTGTGTGTGTGTGTGTGTGTGTGTGTGTGTGTGTGTGTGTGTGTGTGTGTGTGTGCGTAAGTGTGTGTGTGTGAGTGTGTGTGTGTGTGTTTGTGTGTGTGTTGTGTGTGTGTGTGTGTGTTTTTTGAGGCTACTGGTGACATCATCCCATCACACACTTTAAAGTGTGTGTGTGTGAGAGTGTATGTGTGTGTGTGTGTTTGTGTGTGTGTGTGTGTTGTGTGTGTGTGTGTGTGTGTATTTTTTGAGGTTACTGGTGACATCATCCCATCACACACTTTAAAGTGTGTGTGTGTGTGTGTGCGTTTGGAATATGGTTGAATGAATAAAGAGCTTGCCTGCAGACGTCAACATGCTGTCACATACACACTTACATGGACACACACACACTCTCACAAAGAGCGTTTCCCAAATCAACGGAATCCAGCTCTGCTGCTCCAAACATGATGACATCATCCACCATGACATCACCTCATGCAGACCCCCTCCTTCAGCACCCTGAACCACTATCTCTACTACACCTCCATCTCTTTGTGTACCAGCCATCCTTCCTTCCGTGCTGCACACACACACACACACACACACACGCGCACACACACACACACACACACACACACACACACACACACACAGACACACACACACACACACACACACACACACACACACACACACACACACACACACAATACACAACATCTACACTTTTATCATGTTTCTTTGTTGAGAGGAAATGTTCATGGATTTGATGGATCCTTCAAAGTACATATTCACATGTGTGTAGTGCTTATTTTTCAGGAGAGATGGATTTGAACTAGAAGCAGCTGTAACACCTCTCTCTCTTTAAAGACGCTGAACACAGCACACGGAGCTGTTTCCTGCCTCTTTGTTCTTTTTGTGTTGAGACTTTGGTGTTTTAATCACAGACTCTAGATCCAGCACTTTCAGATCCAGCATTTATATCATATGATCACATAAACTGACAAACCTGTAGAGCAGTAAATAGAGGTTAACCACTAAGCTCTCCTTAGTTGTGTGTGTGTGTGTGTGTGTGTGTGTGTGTGTGTGTGTGTGTGTGTGTGTGTGTGTGTGTGTGTGTGTGTGTGTGTGTTTGTGTGTGAATTTGTGTAGAGAGAGTGATGTAACAGCTATGTATACGCTAGCTGGGAAGTGCAATGCAAATTTACAAAGGATGAAACACTTTTACAGAGTTGGAGACAAATTTACATTTTGGAAAACAGTTTTACTTTTTAGTAAATTTAGTCAAAAATAAAAGACGTCTGTTATATGTAAATGTACAACAGCCAGTAAATTAACATATATTTGATATTAATAACCCTGTTTCCACTAAAGTATTCAGTTTCAGACTGATAAGAGAACTCCTCAAAATGTGTCCCTGCCAATCACAGCTATATCTGATTTGCAATTTCAAAAAATAAAAGCATATTACAATGATTTCTTTGATTGAAAATATCCAGAATCATTGCTATCTTTTGATCATTTCTAGTTGCTTTCATTTTGAAATGACATGTGATTAGCTGGATTATATCATGAGGTTGTTCACTATCATTTGAAATTATAATGAGTCAGTGGAAACTGAGATTTTGTCCATAATCTCACTCTGAATTCATCCAACATGATTGTAATATGCTAAATTTCCAATGGTTTTATTTTGAAATTCCAAATCAGATATAGCTGTGATTGGCAGGAACACATTTTGAGGTGTTCTTTTATCAGTCTGAATCAAAGTATTTTTATTAGAAACAGAGTTGTTAATGTCAAATATATGTTACTTTTCATATTACAAATGTCTTTTATTTTGAAAAATCATTGGCACAGTCCTTTTCCGTCCGAATCTGCTCTTTGTAATTTGTTTCAGGTAAAAATGTTCTGTCTCTTTAAAAGTGTTTCTGATTTAGTACATTTATTTTCAAAAGTGTATATTAGTTTGTTCTTGGTGAAAGTCTTTCATGTCATTGTGTTTTATAAAATAAAAAATAAAAAAATAAAAACTTTAAATTTGTCTCCAACTTTGTAAAAGTGTTTCATCCTTTGTTAATTTGCATTGCACTTCCCAGCCAAAGTAGAAACATAAAGCTCTCTCTCCATGATGTAGTCCGACTCTCTTAATGGACTCTGAGTGGACCCACTTTGATCCGTCTAGGATGACGCTGCAGCCTGTGGACCTGCTGCAGGATGAACTCATCCACTTCACAGAGATGTCAGGACCCTGTCCTTTATTTAGAATTGTCCTTTTGAATTGTTGTGCAGCTCTCTCTCCTCCCCTGCAGTGTGTGTGTGTGTGTGTGTGTGGCTGTGTGTGTGTGTGTGTGTGTGTGTGTGTGTGTGTGTGTGTGTGTGTGTGTGTGTGTGTGTGTGTGTGTGTGTGCGTGTGCGTGTGCCTGTGAATAAGGTGCTGATGCAGGTCTTGCAACTTTAAACAGATTTGCTGCTTCCTGGTTGGACGAAGATGGAAATCAGTGTTTAAAATCTGCCACCAGACCCGCCTCAGACGGTGTATACTGAACCGTAGATCTGTGCAGGCCCCATGTTCACATGGAGGGAGAAACATTTAGATTTCAATAGATGGACTGTTGGATTGTTAACTTGTGATAACATTTAAACAATGAGCAGCAGCAGAGTTGGGAGTGGATCTGTTCCTGTCTCCCCTTGTTTCTGTCTGTAAGGAGCTGGTCTAAGGTCTTTGTCCTTTCTGTAAGGTTTAGTTTTCTGTTCGGGATGATCACGGTTCTTTAAAACTGCTGCTGGGTCACACATCTCTTCACATCTATGTTTCCCTGAGGCTGGGGACATGTTTTAAAAAGTCTCTCCCCTTCTCTCTCTCTCTCTCTCTCTCTCTCTCTCTCTCTCTCTCTCTCTCTCTGTTTCCAGCCTGGTTCCATGGGGATCCCAAGAAGGTTCTTTATCCTACAGACAGCTACGGTCAGTTCTGCGGTCAGAGAGGAACTTCTAATGAGTGAGTATGTGTCTCCCTCTCTGATGACTGAGAGCAGCACAAACACTGACGCAGCTCCAGGTTATGGATCAGGGTTTCTCTAACTCTGGATCTGTTATTAAAGATTGAACGCTGAGTGTGGACTATTTTTGCTTGTTTCTCTTACTGTAAATCTTGATGTATCCGCCCTGGGCTGAGAGTCTGAGCCAAGCTTCCACAGCCCCCCCCTGAATCAGATACAGGTCCGTTTTTCTGAAACCTGCTCTGTGAGTATTGATCCTTCACACAGCTGCCTACAGATGTGATTAACAGTCGACCTTCACACACCGGTGTTTGGATGATGTTTCAGGTGATGTCAGTTTTTGGTGAGGCCATTCACCTTGGCTCTGCTCCTGCTCTGCCAGCATCCTCACACACCTGCTCACACAATGAATCTGTGTCTCAGTACTACGGCTCATTGAGGTGTAAATGAAACTGTGCACCCTTCAGTAGACTCATTTAAGAGACACTGACAACATCCAGAGAAAACCTCACTGAATCTGAGCACTGATATACGAACCCTTCCCCTCACCTCTCTCCTCCTCTCTTCCTCTCCTCTCTGAGTGTTTCCTCATCATTGGATGTATTTCCTGTCTATCAGCTGGTTTTAAATCCAGCCCGTCAGTCTCAGAGGATTTAGTGTTAATGTGTGGAGGAGAGACAAAGACCTGTGACAGCCGAACCAACACATTCAGTGTTTCTGTGGCCTGTGCTGCCACCTGCTGGTGGTGAAGTGTTGTGCTGCAGAGGAAGCTTGATACTCTTATTTTAGAGGGAATAGAGAGAAAAGAGTGACGGAGCAGTTGAGCTGATACAATGAGCAGATGCAGATCTTTAAACAGTGTAAAAACAGGAGGACTGACATTAACCTTTAAAATCAGGGATGTGTGGATGAGGTTGAAGCTGTGAGGCTGCTTCTCTTTGTTTAGCTTCAGAGCTTCAGATTAAACAAACACAGCGACACCTGGTGGCTTTGACAGTTAACAGCAGGCCTTTAGAGTACAGTCTGAAGACCACAGCACCTCACTGATATTTAGAGTTCTGATCTGAGAATTAAAAGTTCAATTAAACCAAGCTTTCTGTGGACTTTTGTTAGGATGTGTTACACTCGTACACTAATACTTTGGGTTGTTAACAACCCTTTTATTCACCAGAATAAAAAGTAATATTCACCAGAGGTCCCACACAGCGTTATCTTAATCTCTTTACATGTCCAAGTCCTCTTTTAACCCTTTAAAGGGCACTCATTGAAATACTTAGAAATTCAAAATTTCAACCCTAGAGTGTTATAGGAGGACATTACAATACTTTTTAACACTTGTGACATTTTTCAAATTTTTTCATTTCATGTAGAAAATTGAGGTCAACAAAGTTACCAAATATTGTTCCATGCCCTGTGATGGTAAAAAAAAAAATCCAAGAATAGTAAATATGAGAAATACAAGAAAAATCATAAAAAGGAATATTCATTTAACAACATTAGAACACAAGAGCATAACATAGAACATTGGGGGGCACCTCCTCTGGGCAGTGGGGCCCACATCACTTGGGCCTGAAGTATCCAAGTTGCGGGTGGTTGGGACAAAGTTAGGGTCTGCCAAATCATCATCATCTTCCTCCTCATAATCATCACTGATGGGCTGGCACAGCAACATTGTCCATCCTCTTGCCATAAAACATCCGTGTAGCCTAAAATTTAAACACATGCAATACAACACAATTATATATCAGTTTATCAGGACCTACAAGCGCAGTTCACGTCAGCTCGGGTTTCTGTTGAACTGTTTGTTACTATGTTTGTGCGCAACTCTGACACAAGGAGGGCGCACAGGAGGCAGAGCAGCGGAAAACATGCGTTTCTTTACCACTGATCCAGAACAGTGAACAGAGCAGGAGCTGAACAAGCCTTAATGTCCAACTGACAGCCCGCGCTGAGGGAAAACACAGACCCTGACGCATCGGGCGTATGTCCTAAAATCTACATATCATACCAACTCTAGGTATTACTTGAACAGATCAAATGATCAAATATGATGTCTACATTTTTCATGCCCTAATTTGTTTTGATGTTGCACCTTTTTTACTGAAGTGGGCAGAGCTGGTAAAGCATGTTTTTCGAACTTCAGAGAAAGAAGGAAGTTTGATGTGTTCCAGGCTTCTGCTGATTGGTCAAATTCCAGGATGGGGTTTTCTAGAGTAATCTTTGCTAACTTGCTTGGCATAAACCATATGCTTCTTGACCTCACTGTGAAGTAGGGGAGGGGTCGCCATTTTGGGTGTGTGCGGAAGTTACCAAATATGGTTCCTCGCCCCATAAAGGGGTTTAAACAAAGGTTTAAATTAAGTCATTAGAAACCTCCTAAATCCACCCTCTGTGAAGGATCTGCAGCCTCTCAGTTTCGAACCTCATTATCCATGCAGTGATCCGAGTGGGCGGGGCTGCTATGATGATAAAGCTCTGTGCTGATTGGCTGACTGGTCTAAGGGGGGAGGGTGCAGATGGATGCAGAGGTAGAAAAACTAGCCTGGAGGATGACTGTGTGTGTAGTGGTGAGGGATTATGTGTTCACCATATGGTGATATTTTAGATTCTGTAAAGTAGCCCCCTTTTTTCCTTCATGACAGCTTTGCACACTCTTGGTATTCTCTCAGTCTGCTTCATGAAGTGGTCTCCTGGAATGGTTTCTAATTAACATGAGCCTTGTCAAGAGTTCATTTGTAGAATGACTTGCCTTCTTAATGTGTTTGAGACCATCAGTTGTGTTGTTCAGAGGTAGGGTTAGTACACAATGGATAGCCCTATTTGACTACTGTTGTAATCCAGATTATGGTAAAACCAGATTATTTCATAGTTTTGATGTCTTCAGTATTAATCTACAATGTTGAAAATAATTAAAATAAATAAAAAACATTGAATGAGAAGGTGTGTCCAAACTTTGTTTGGATGTGTACATGAAAGCCAGGGCGGGGAGAGCAGCAGCAAAGACCCTCAGGGTACGGAGCAGAGCGAGCGTCAGTGATGATTCATATGACACTGATATAATCAGTCACAGCAGAAAGGAGGAGCTGGGATGGAGGTGGGGTGGAGGTGATGTGGAGCTGGGATGGAGGTGGGGTGGAGGTGATGTGGAGCTGGGACGGAGGTGGGGTGGAGGTGATGTGGGGCTGGAGTGGTGTTAGAGCAGCTGATGTTCTGTGGGCGGAGCTAGGTGAGGTGGAGGTAGGCTGGAGGTGGGTTGTGAAGAGGTTTGCAGAGAAAGCAGGAGGAGAAGGCAGACTGAAGCAGTTTAAGAACGCAGATTTTACTGTCTGCTGATTGGTTGTGAAGATATAACCAGCTGAGCTGTCAGATGATAGGGGCGGGGCTTAAAAGCGGCCTTTCTAGACTAATACTGTGCTCAATTTGTCAGACTTTCTAAATTTGAAGTTTGTTTGTGTGTATGTTTTAACCTCAAATTTATTGTGTGTGTACGTGTATTTGTGTGTGTGTGTGTGTGTGTGTGTGTGTGTGTGTGTGTGTGTGTGTGTGTGTGTGTGTGTGTGTGTGTGTGTAATTTAACCTGAATTTACAGGAAGAAACCCATCTTGTTTTACTTCAACATCCTGAAATGTACCAGCCCAGCTATCCTCATCAACCTGCAGTGTCCCACCACACAGGTAACCTCATACACACGTACACACACACACACACACACACACACACACACACACACAAACACACACACAAACACACACACACACACACACACACACACACACACACACACACACAGTGTTGCACTGTGGTGCACTCTGATGTGTGGACTCTGTATTTGTATTTACACTCTAAGTAATAGATATCAGATAATATGTTCAACACTCTGTCTTTGTCTTTCTTCCAGATGTGCGTGTCGAGGTGCCCGGACAGGTTTGCCACGTACACTGACATGCAGCTGCAGCACAAACTGAGCAGGAGCTACTGGGATTATTACAGACAGTTCTGTAAGCCCGGATTTAATGACCCTGACAAGGTACACACACTCATATGAGAGGTTTATAATCTCATACAGTGAGCAGGACTACGTGTATATGCAGTCTCAAAGTCACACTGAGAGCTTAAACAATTAGTCAGGGAAAATGAGCCCATATTTGGCCAATCTGGGAAAAAATTGCATACCAAAAATGTCTTCACCAATGTGTTCATAAAGGTCTCTAATAACACATGTTAAAATATTTAATCTCAACTCCTGTAGTAAAATCCACGACATCTGTTTAAAGTTTGGGTACCTGGAACCTTATTGGTAAAAAACTGAAAATGTTAAATTTTGCCTTCAGCAGCTTGTGAGGGTCAAACTAGGGGTTACTTGGGTTTCTGAATTCATTGCAAACATTTATTTTGCATAAAAAACACTCCTTGGTGGGTGGAAGAATGGCCACGCCCACTTTTACACATACATTCAAAAGAAGCTCTATTTGTTTATTTCAATTTCTCAAATACTATTTACAAATAAATGCTGTCAAAAAACAACACAGTCAAATATCTCAAGAGTCTACAGTAGATATCAAAAGTCTACCCACCCCTGTTAAAATGCCAGGTTTTTTGAGACCAAGATAAACCATGTCAGAACTTTTTCCACCTTTAATGTGACCTATAACATGAACAATTCAACTGAACAAAATTAAAATCTTTTAGAAGGAAGAATAAAAAATAAAAAAATAAAATAAAATAATGTGGTTGCATAAGTATACACACCCTCTTATACCTGGGGATGTGGCTGTGTTCAGAATAAATAATCACATTCAAACTCATGACAAATAGTAGTCAGTATACGCCTGTCATAATTTAAAGTGACTTTGATTAATCCCAATAAAGATCAGCTGTTCTATGATGATTTTCATGTCATTTCCTCAGTTGCACCTTACAGCAAAAGCCATGGTCCACAGAGAGCTTCCAAAGCAGCAGAGGGATCTCATTGTTGAAAGGTATCAGTTAGGAGAAGGGTACAAACATGTTCCAAGGTATTAGATATACCATGGACCACAGTGAAGACCGTCATCATCAAGTGGAGAAAATATGGAACAATAATGACATTACCAAGAACTGGACATCCCTCCAAAACTGATGAAAAGACCAGAAGAAAACTGTTCAGGGAGGCTTCCAAGAGGTCTACAGCAACATTAAAGGAGCTGCAGAGATTTCTGACTAGTACTGTCTGTGTACTACATGTGACAACATCTCTCCTATTCTTCATATGTTTCTGCTATGGGTAGGGTGACAAGCCCGGCAACATGTTTCAAAAACATACACGAAGTCTCCCAAAAGCATCAAATGTTTTATGGTCTGATGAAAAAACAGTTCCAAACACCAGTCAGTTTAACACAACACCTCCAGACCTCCGTTAGAAAGATGAAGATGAAGAGGAATTTCACCTTTCAATACGACAACAAACCAAAGCATACATCCAAATCAACAACAGCATGGCTTCACCAGAAGAAGATTGAAGTTTTGGAATGGCCCAGCCAGAGTCCAGACCTGAATCCAGTTGAATATCTGTGGGGTGGTCTGAAGAGGGCTGTGCACAGGAGATGCCCTCACTATCTGATGGATTTGGAGCTTTTTTGTAAAGAAGAAAAATATAACCACGTCAAGATGTGCCATGCTAATAGACTGCTACAATAAAAACAGAGTGCTGTAATAAAATCAAAAGGTGCTTCAAACAGTTATTAGTTAAAGGGTGTGTACACTTATGCAACCACATTATTTTAGTTATTTATTTTTTATTCTTCCCCCTAAAAGTTTTTTTTTTGTTCAGTTGAATTGTTCATGTTATAGGTCACATTAAAGGTGGAAAAAGTTCTGACATGATTTATCTTGGTCTCAAATTTTTTGCATCACAAAACCTGACATTTTAACAGAGGGGGTGGAGACTTTTGAGATCCACTGTAGGTCTTCATCTTCTCCAGACTCTTCATCATCACGAAAAGGGTTCTTGCATGCTTTGCCTGTACAACTTCTGCATGCTGAGATACACTTCACACCATTCTTCTTGCAGCTGCATGGTTGCTGCAGTCCTCATCACAATTACAGCTTGTGAATTGGATGAGCTCCTTTAAGAGCCACCGGATCTAGTGTTGGAACTGGCTCATAACTGTGAACCCCTTCCATTCATTTGTTGTCTCTGGGATCCTGCATTCAGTCCTGGGTTTGGAGGTGAGCATGGAGGCTTTGCCGCTGCAAGTACCAAGTGACACCAGTTGGGGTTTACTAGGCAGAGATACAAGATTACAAATACTGCTTCCTCAGTGACAAGAATGGAGTCAGCATCTCTAGTGCTTCTGTAGATTTTAAAATTGAGGATATAGACATGAACATTTGGTTCTAGGGGTTTGTTTGAAGTCATCTCTCCAGCACCTCCCTCTGCAGATGATCAGACAACAGCAACCTACAAAGGGTGAAGTTGAAGGCCGATCACATCCAGAGTACCAAGAACTCCTGCTGTGATCTGCAGATTTGACTGGATATGATGTATTTAAAAAACAAGGGCAAACTTCATGGACGACACTCATAACAAAAGTGAGATGATCTATCTCCTCTCTTCAGCATTAGTGGGACATCAGATCCCTGTGGAGCAGTGTGACAATGATGCTGACACTTAGGTTGAGAGGACGGCATGCTGCTGCTACAGGTGACTCTGTTGAGGTTGGTAAAACATTATTTTAACTGCCCGTCCCAAAAACAGTTGCACACTAATATTTCATTTCGCCTTCAGCTCTGAATACGCCACATTTTCACCATGGCATCATTTCCGTAAGCTTCAGCAATGTCACAACATTTACTTCCGTCCAGAGTTGGATTAATTTTCTCCCAAGATCTCATGTGATGGGAGGGTCAGACCGCTGCACAAAGTCTTCTCCAGCACATCTCAAAGATTCTCAACAGGGCTGAGGTCTGGACTCTGTGGGGGTCAATAGATGTGTGAACATGAAGTCTCATGTTCCCTGAACCTCTCACTCACAATGTGAGCCCCATGAATCCCGGCCTTGTCATCTTGAAATATGTACGTGCCATCGGAGAAGAAAACCTCCACTGATGGACAAACCTGGTCCTTCAGTACTCAGGTAGTCAGCTGACCTGATTCTTTGATCACATAACGTTGCTGAACCTGGACCTGACCAACTACAGAAACCCCAGATCATAACACCGCCCCACAGGCTTGTCCAGTAGGCACTAGGCATGATGGGTGCATCACTTCATCCGCTTCTCTTCTTACCCTGATGCACCCATCACTCTGGAACAGGGTCAATCTAGACTCGTCAGACCACATGACCTCCTTCCATTGCTCCAGAGTCCAGTCTTAGGCTCCCTTGTAAATCTCCTGAGTTGTTTACTTTGCTTGATGCAGGACAATAATTTAAACCTTCACCTCAACCTAATGAATTCAGAATCCCAAATAACCCCTAGTTTGACCCTCACAAGCTGCTGAAGGCAGAATTTATCATTTTCAGGTTTTCACCAATAAGGTTCCAGGTACCCAAACTTTAAACAGCTGTCATGGATTTTACTACAGTTGATGAAATATTTTAATATGTTATTAGAGACCTTTATGAACACATTGGTGAAGAACTGTTTTGGTAAGGAATTTTTTCCCAGATTTTCACAATTCTCTAAGACTATATGACTTTAAAAAGAACTTGAATCATGTTTTCTGTGCGTCCTTGAAAACCTGGACAACAGCTGACCTAGCGTCATGGAAAACACCCGGATAATGAGACAAAACTTAAAAAGTCCCAGAAAATTGTTTAAACATTCTCCTAGTTTGATCTCAGAGTTTCTCAAAACGCATGACACCATTATCTGAAAGTGCTGAATCATGATCAGGATAATCTCAAATAGGGACAGCAGTTTATGGAGAGTAGAGTTCAGAACAGGCTCCATGCTGTGATCACCTCTGAGTCACATCACACAGGAGCTTCTGCAGAGAGATGAAATTAAAGTAACATTATGACTGAAGTACAAGTCTTCAAATAATGGAAGAATATGTTTCAGATGTGAAACTATGGGTCACTGCTGGCTAGAGCTGGGCGATATTGAAAATTATGTTAACCCAATAAAATATTTGATATCAGTCGATATGCATAATTATAAATTATAAATATCAAATCATGATTTCATTTAAATGTAAAGTCAGATTTTTGCTCCTGAGTGAAAGTTGAAGAAAGCAGACAGTTTGTTAGTTTGTATCTGGATTTAGTTTTCAGATGAACTTCTTAAATCCATCATTTCTGACGGTGCTAACAGGAAGCAGGTCTTTAAAGGGGACATATCATGCTTTTTTCATCAATATATATTGGTCTAAGAGGTCCCCAAAACATGTCTTTAAAGTTTATGCTCAAAAAAACACTTTGAAATCAGATTTTGGTCTGCCTGAAAAACCCTCTTCTTCATTCCTCATCAGAACACTCTGTTTTCCCTCTGACCACGCCCCCTCAGGAAGTGGATGTGCCTCGGCTCTCCAGCACATTGATCTAATGTTTACATGTTGGCTGAATATACACGGCTGCTCAGAGATCACATTACTTCAACCCTCTGAATCTGATCCAGAATCTGATCCTGACGGAGAGGCGCCTGTAGCAGGACCTTTCTGAAGGATTGGTCACAGATTTAGTGTTTCTTGTTGTTTTATTTGTCAGTATGTAGACGTGTGTCTTGGTACACAGCTACGAACATGTAGCTATGTGGCTATGCTAACTAGCGCTAGCACTTATCCATGATAAATAAAATCATCCACTAGATCTTCAAATCTGCAGACGTGGGGAGTAAAACCGACCTCTGCCAGAAAGGCAGCGGGACCTTTTATGAAGGATTGGTCACAGATTTAGTGTTTCTTGTTGTTTTATTTATCAGTATGTAGACGTGTGTCTTGGTACACAGCTACAGCTACAGCTAAAGCTACAGCTACAGCTATGAACATGTAGCTATGTGGCTATGCTAATTAGCGCTAGCACTTATCCATGATAAATAAAAATCATCCACTAGATCTTCAAATCTGCAGACGTGGGGAGTAAAACCGACCTTTGTGTTTATTAAGACAGCCTACAACTAGCATGCCTCCCTCCTAAGCTCCTTGTTAGCACACATTTGTGCAGGTAATGAAAAACGGAGGAGGGATTCAGTATTATTTTATACAGTCTATGGGCTGAACAAGCTCCGAGCTCTGACTCCGTGACAGACCGGATATTGTTGTTACGTAACAAAAACACTGAAGTCTGAAACGGCTCGTTTCACACACATTTACAGAAAGGTGGAGAAATCAGAACAGGGGCAGAATGGATTTTTTTCATTCTCGGGGGGTTTGTAGACATGCCAGGGAAACATATTTCAGGTAAAGAACCATTAAAAAGTCCATTTTGCATGATATGTCACCTTTAATGGAAGATGAGATTTTTGTGAAGTTTTAGTTTGTAGATTCTTATTTTTCTCAGGTTGAGGTTATTTCCATAATTTGATTTAAATTTACAACAAAGATATATTAAACTGTGTTCTGTGTATCAGTTTATAGAGTATTGTTTTGAGTTGTGCTCTCCCCTTTAAGATTACTAAGGGTTACAGACAGAGTGATGTTGTTTCCCACAGTGCAGTGAATGCATCACATTGTTCAGTGTTCAGTTCTCCTACGGTCGAAGAAGTTGTCTCTGTGCTCTTCCTTTCCCCACATCCTGAAAGTAGATTTAATGAAGTGTATGAAGTTAATAGTTAACACAGAGTCGACTCAGTGTCAGACTAACGACTCTGCTGTGAGCTGCTAGGTTTTCAGTTTTCTTCAGAGTCACTGTCGCTTGTCTCAGCTGTGTTTACATTCCGCTCCAAACGACTTTAAGCCCCGCCTACCTCTCACCCTGCGACATGATTGGCTGTTCCATGCAGTCTTCTTCTTCTTCTGTCTAATGTTGGGTGGCAACTAGCGTTTAAGGCTCATTACTGCCCCCCTTTCCAGTGGCTGGGGGGTGTAATTACAGGTGTATTTGTATCAAATTTTTATCAAACATTTGTTATATCTATATTGAGAAAAATTATATTGCGATAATTATCGTTATCAAATTATCGCCCAGCCCTACTGCTGGCTGGTATTGTTGTTCTTCTTCTTTCTTCGTTTAGGTTTTTTTTTTTTTCATCTCATTCTTACTGATGTGAACTTGTTAGCATGTTTGCTTCAGTTGCTATGTGCTGTGTGTCTTTCAGCCGGTGTCTCAGGTTCTCAGAGATGAAGACTGTCCCTCCATGATCGTCCCCAGCAGACCAGGTGAGCATTATTCTCTCTACACACCAAACTACAGATTATAACAGAGTCTAATGAAAGTCCACACACATCTTTACAGACCCAGATCTTTGTCACTCAAAGCAGAGACGTGGTGAATTAAATGTCGGCTGTGTCTCAGTCTTTCAGAGGTGCCTCCCAGAATTCATCACTCTGAACGGGACTGTGACGGTGGCGAACAGGACCAGGTTTAAAGACGCTCTGGAGACGGCCCGCAGTGTGACTGAGCTCCAAAGCGCTGCAAAGTACGCACACTGATTCTTTACATGTTTTTACTACCAGGAGTCCTTACTTGTCACCCAGCTGTGGGAAGTACTTGATTCTGATTGGTCAAGAGGCCATAACAATGGTTATTAACTCTGAATAGCAAATGCAACAACAGGAAGAACCACACTTCTCTTCGTCTCTCTTTGTGTGTTTGTGTGTGTGTTTGTGTGTGTGTGTGCGTGTGCGTGTGCGTGTGTGCAGAGGTATCACAGGACTCGTGGACACAAAGGAGCTCGGCATGAAGATAGTGGAGGACTACGCCAAGTCATGGGCCTGGATACTCATGTAATACAACACACACACACACACACACACACACACACACACACACACACACACACACACACACACACACACACACACTACTACGCGTCTCATCACAAACACACACACACACACACACTACTACGCGTCTCATCACAATCACAACAAACGTTATCTCAAGACCCTTTTACAAACAGAGCAGGTCTAGACCACTCTATGTCAAATTATGAACAGAGACCCAACACCAAGACAGGATAAGACTCAGTCTGACCCCACCTTAATCCACCATGAGCATTGCACCTCAGTGCAGTGGTGAGTTGCAGAGGTAGATTATAAAATAGTAGTTAAATAATACAAAAAATAGAAATATGTGAATTCTGCTTGGAGAATTGTTGCATTGTATATTTACAGAGAGTATTTATCTGACAGGTCTGACACTGTTATGGTTTAGTGTTCATCAGAGTGACAGCCTGGGGGAAGAAACTGTTCTTATGGCGGGTTGTTTTGGCGCACAGTGATCTGTAGCGCCTGCTGGAGGGGAGGAGTTTGAAGAATTTGTGTCCAGGGTGTGAGGGGTCAGCGGTGATGCTACCTGCCCATTTCCTGGCCCGGGACCGGTACAAGTCCTGGATGGGGGTGCAGGTCGACACCGATGATTTTTTCTGCAGTCCTTATAGTCCGCTTGCAGTCTGTGTTTGTCTAGTTTGGTTGCAGATCCAAACCAGACAGTGATGGAGGTACACAGAACAGACTGGATGATGGAGGTGTAGAACATGATCAGCAGCTCCTGGGGCAGGTTGAACTTCCTGAGCTGACGCAGGAAGTACATCCTCTGCTGGGCCTTTTTTCTGATTGTGTCTATGTGGGAGGTCCACCTCAGGTCCCGGGAGATAGTGGATCCCAGGAACCTGAAAGAGTCCACAGTAGACACAGTGCTGTTCAGGATGGTGAGGGGGGGGAGTGGGGGGGGGGGGGGGGCTTCTCCTGAAGTCCACTGTCATCTCTACCGTCTTGAGCGGGTTCAGCTCCAGATGGTTCTGACTACACCAGAGATGCCAGCTGTTCCACCTCCTGTCTGTAAGCAGACTGGTCTCCGTCCTGGATGAGACCGATGACGGTGGTGTCGTCTGCAAACTTCAGGAGTTTCACCGAGGGGTCTCCTGAGGTGCAGTCATTGGTGTAGAGGGAGAAGAGCAGTGGGGAGAGAACACATCCCTGTGGGGCGCCAGTGCTGATGGTCCGGGTGCTGGATTTGATGCTCCCCAGCCTCACCTGCTGTCTCCTAACCCTGTCATGAGCAGACTTAAACTTTAAACTCAAGCAGCAGTGGAGAACAGAGACAGTCTCTCCCTGTGGGACAGCTTTTGCAGTTTTTAACCCTTTATGTTTTCTGTCTGAGTCAGACAGTGAGTCTTTGTCTCATTTGTACAAGTTTAACGGACACAAATCTGCAGAAACCTTCAGTAAATCAGGCCCAGAGTGTTTCAGCTTCACGTCCAACAACAGAACTTTATATTTAAGATGTTTTTCCCCTGTCCCGCTTTGTGTCCCAGAGGTCTGCTGCTGTCCCTGCTCATCAGTCTGATCTTCATCCTGCTGCTGAGGTTCACTGCTGGGTTACTGCTGTGGACCACCATCGTCTTCGTTCTCCTGCTGCTCTCATTGGGTCTGTAGATCCTCATCATGCTGTTACTATGATCTGTTTATTGACCGTTCAAAGACAACACAGGAGCATGGATCCAAACAGAGGAGCAGGTCAGGACAGATCTACAAAGACAAAGACAGGGTCCAGACCAGGGTTCATGATAAAAAGATACTCACACATAAAGTCAGGTTAAAGTTACTGTGACTCCGTTCATGCCACACACTCAACACACACTCCGCTGGAGGGGAATCTTATGTGTGTGTAATGTCAGGTGGATATGAGATGCTCTGCTGCCAATAGGCGTTTTTCGACAGTAGGAACTTTACCCCTGAACTACGTGCGTTTCGACCGGTGGACCTAGGGTCTAAATTTAGTTCAGGGGTAGATAATCTCCCCCCTAAAAAGCCCCTGCTAGGGGGGTAGTACTTTTCAAAGGTCCCGGGACACATCTGTGATTCACTTGATTTCTCTTTCTTTCATTAGTTTTGATTTGTTCTATCTTTTTTGTATGTGTGTGTACTTTTCAAAAGAAGAAGCTGTGATTCTCTTGATTTAGCAGCTTGTAACAGTAGTCTTCTCTCAGCCCACAGTGAATGCGTCTCTCCCGGTGTTACGGTTTTAAAAGTGACCCTGTAAACTCGAGACCTTCAGCTGAACGTGTCAGTGTTTGTGGAGTTTACACAGCTGTTGAAACACAGAGGGAGTTCCTGTGAATGCAAACTAGTTTAGTTTTTATTAAGATTTCAAAATATCCTCATCAGATATTTAATGATCGGTCTAAAGACGTTTATGAGGGATGCATCCGGCTGAAAGTCTCCAGTTAACAGGGTAGCTGTTTAAACCAAAACACCGGTCCGATCTCTGCCACGACTTTTTGAGTTCAAAAGGATTTTAAAGGCGTGTTGAAACGTCTTTGCTACTCGCGCTTATCTCCTCTCACGTGTTGATTCAGTGAATCCATCTGTGATGAAATATAGCACCATCTAAAACAGACCAGCTGAGTCTCTTCATGCTAACAGGCTAACTGTTGTGTTGCTCATAATGATACCTGCCTGTACGTCTGCTTCTATGGCGACATCTGTGATAAATGGCATTCGTCTTTGTTTACTGCCCTCTACTGGTCTGGTGGTGTAGTGCATTTACTTTTTTTTTACTCCATACGTCACTGGCCTGATTTGCACAATCTACCTGGGACTTCAGCCTGCACTCGAAACAGACAACAATGGGGGCACAGGAACCTTTTAGTTCAGGGTAAAGTAGTTCTGGGGGCTAAAAGACCCCGGAACTCTTGTTCGAACTGCACCTTTAAACTGATGTGATGCTCTGTAGAAGAGACAGCAGAGACTTGGTTTAAAGAACACAGCTGGCTGGGTTCAGTCTGATCCGTCTCACAGTGGAACACCTGAAGAACACTTCAGTAACTATCATGAACCTTCACTGTGCAGGTATGTGGTTCTGCTGGGCGGAGCTGTCCCGGCTCAGAGACCGACCAGGGTCTGATGTGTCCATCGTGGAGGTGGGCCTTCAGTCGGACCTGCAGGTGTATCTCCAGCTCACACAGACCTGGATCATACTGTGTAAGTGTTGGTCACTGATAGAGTCAGGGAATCACCACTATACTGTGTTAAAGTCTTGTGCTAACCTAGTGTGTGTGTGTGTGTGTGTGTGTGTGTGTGTGTGTGTGTGTGTGTGTGTGTGTATGTGTGTGTGTGTGTGTGTGTGTGTGACAGTCGTGTCTCTGGCAGTGTCGGAAGCGTCCATCTTGTTGATGTTGATCTTCTTGAGGAGGAGAGTCCGAGTGGCCATCGCTCTGCTCAGAGAGGCCAGCAGGTGTGGACCTGATTGAAGTCCTCATGTAGACCACCATGCAGTGTGAAACAGTCTGATTGGAGCTCTGTGTCTGTTTGTTTTTTCAGAGCGATCGGTCACATCATGTCCTCTCTGTTCTTCCCGGTGGTCACTTTCCTCCTGGTGACCGTCTGTATCTCGTACTGGGCCGTCACTGCCGTGTATCCTTCAGAGCAGACCGTCTGCATCATCCCTCACTGTTTACACTTTCAGACGGAGGGGACCAGCTCGCATGCTTACCTGATGCCACAGATAGTCTATGAAATCACAGCGTTTGGGCCCAGCCTTCATCAGCTGGTAGCTTTTCAAAGATCAGGCTGATCAGCACTGTGACGGCATGTGAGGTTAATCATACAAAGAGCCCAAAGATCCAGAGTTCATATTAAACATCATTCAGATTTAACAGCAGGGAATATGTGGGGTTAAACGCAAAGGAAAGAATGACCTTACAATCATTAAACCATTTAGTTAAATACTCTTTCAAACAGCAACGTAACGTATCTCTCAGCTCTGATAAGCACCAAATCAATCAACATGGCTTATCTACCTGGACAGGAAGACTGACACTGAACAGCACTGAGCATCCAGTCAGGTTATAAAAGTAGTAGTAGTAGTAATAATAATAATAATAATAATAATAAAAGTAATAATAATAATAATAATAATATCGATAATCATTATCAAAATAATCATTATCAACGTTGTAATAACCATTACAAGAATAATGATAAAATAATAATAATAATAATAATAATATCGATAATCATTATCAAAATAATAATAATAATAATAATAATGATAGGAACAATAATAATAATAATAATAATAATAATAATAATAATAATAATAATAATAGGAACAATAATAATAATAATAATAATAATAATAATAATAATAATAATGATAGGAACAATAATAATAATAATAATAATAATAATAGGAACAATAATAATAATAATAATAATAATAATAATAATAGGAACAATATAATAATAATAATAATAATAATAATGATAATAATAATAATCATAGTGTATTATTATTATTTGTATTATTATTATTATTATTATTATTATTATTATTATTATTATTATAAGTAATAGTAGTAGTAGTAGTATGATTATATTGTAATAAGTTAAATAGCAATGATAATAATAGCAAAAAAAATTATAATAATAAAATTATAAAATTCATCATCATCATCATTAGCATCATCATCATTACAATAACCATCATAACAATAAAAATCATAATAATAATAATGATAGTAATTATAATAACTATTTTATTAGTATTATTACTATTACTATTATTATTATTATTATTATTATTTTTCAGATTTTTTTATAATATAATAATGATAATAATAATGTAATAATAGTAATAATCATCATCATTATTATAACCACTATAACAATAATTATTATACGAATCATTTTAATTATTATATTATATTAATTATAAAATATTAGCAATTTTATTTACTAGCATTATTACTATCATTATAATAATTATTATTTTTATATTTGTTATATTATTCTTTTTTTGTATTATTACTAATAATACTTTTGATATTATGCTGATTATAATATAATAATAATAATAATAATAATAATAATAATAATAATAACAATAATACTTATTATTATTATATTATTATTTTCATTATTTTTATTATTATTATTATTATTATTATTATTATTATTATTATTATTATTATTATTATTATTATATAATTTACAACACCTTAAAAATAATGGTTCACACAGGTAAAAGCTCAAATTAAATGTAGATATTGTATGTTTGGTCCCTTGAGAGAGTTTTCAGCTGGTTTTGAAACAAAGCTTAATTGAGGGTGATGCCTCTTAGTGAGCTCCAAAAGCAGTCCATCATTCCTAAAGTCCTCTTCAGTGAGACCATTGGTTGTTTCCATTCAGTGAATCTTAAACCTTATTTCCGCAGCCACCAGGTCAGTATTTCACAACACGCTGCAAAGACAGACATTACATGTTCCACATCCCAATTCAACATGAATCAAAAATTACAATTAAAAGAAACCGGGATTACATTCTTCCATAAAACGAGAAACACTATTGTTCAGACCAAAATCAACTGGGGGGCGCCAAAACTGACCCCACACCAAGCGTTCCTCACAGCAGCTTCCCCTCTTTTTATTCTTTATTTATAGAGGGTTTAAGGAGCTCTATCTCCTGAAATGCTCGGGTCACACTGGTCTTGGGTCCTGATGCAGCTCCTGTATCCTGTAGCTCTGGTCTGAGGCTGGCTCAGGGTCACACTCGGAGCTCAGTTATCCACTGAAGACGCCATGAACAGTTTAAAAGACGTTGTATTCAATCACTGTTTTTATTATGACCTTTTAAAGCCTCTCCTGCCCTCTGTCATGAATGGATGCTTCATCTGTCTCAGCCCTCCTTAACCCGCTCTGTGAACAGATACCTGGCCTCCTCAGGTGAACCCGTCTACAAAGTGATGTCACCTGATGTCAGCTGCCCCCACGCAAACAGCACCTGTGACCCTGAGGTACCACCTTCCACTCCTGTGTCTGCTGCACTCTTTCACACTTACAAAGTTAATGCAGCGCTGACTGTGTCTGAATATGGACGTCTCCGCCTCCGTCTCTATGATAGTGAGGCCAAAATGAAGGTCTGCACATGTGGAGCCAGAGTCTGTTACAAACATGTCTGATAAAAATAAGTAGATGTTCTTTTTATGTTTAGGAAGCATTGAAGCATGCAGAGGGAGTCTCTCAGTGCAGCTCCCTTTAGTTTAGTGTCAACATGTTGTTGCAGAAACAGATTAGTCCAGACGTCTGATGAACGGGTCTCTCAGTGAGGTCTGCTGGCACTAAGATATGCTTCCAGTATCCAATACGATCAGAAGGAGCCTGTTAAACCAGGAGGGACTGATGGTAGTGTGTCTGTTCTGCAGGTCCCGTATCAGAGTCCGTCTGCAGACTCACACACAACCCTCATCTGACACTCCCCACACACACCTCTCTGCAGACACTAACTGCTCCTGTCCTCGTGTCTCTGTCAGACCTTCAACAGGACCGACGTCTCCTCCTCCGCCCTGTGTCTGGGCTCTCAGTGTCTGTTTGCTTTCTATGGAGGAGAGACTTCATACCACCGTTACCTCTTCCTCCTCCAGCTGTCCAACCTGCTCATCTTCCTCTGGCTGGTCAACTTCAGTCTGGCTCTGGAGCAGTGCACGTTAGCCGGGGCCTTCGCCAGTTATTACTGGGCCAGGAGGAAGCCTCGGGACATCCCACCGTGTCCACTGTTTTCATCGTTCAGCAGGGCCGTCAGGTCAGGACAGCAGCCGGTCTGTGACACCATAAAAAAGTGCCCCTGATTTAGAACTGGTCTACATCTTACCCCGTGTTTCCACGCCATCCTGTGGTTTCCGCAGGTTCCACACCGGCTCTCTGGCGCTCGGAGCTCTGATCATCTCTGTGGTGCAGCTGGTCCGGATCCTTCTGGAGTACCTGGAGCAGAAACTGAGAGGTATTCAGTGGGGGTGCAACGATACACAAAATTCACGGTTCGGTTCGATACATTTTTGTCACGGTTTGATCCGTTTTTGATACAGAAAAAGAGAAGTTTCCACGCCTTTTCTTACTTGTAGTTTATTGATATTAACAACATTTGTTTCAGCTCAAAAGCAGTTTTTGAATGAAATTAAATGTATCAGGAGCAGCTATGCCTGACACATGTTCTGCTGTGCATGGGGGGGTTGCAGGTGTGTGTGTGTGTGTGTGTGTGTGTGTGTGTGTGTGTGTGTCTGTCTGTCTGTCTGTCTGTCTGTCTGTCTGTCTGCGATACAGAGAGCAGAGGAGAATTGTGAACGTGTGACCATGTAGAGTCAGAAATTACATCCCATCATGTAAATAATATAAATAACATAAGGATATTTAGTCTGTTAAATAAAAGAACAAGGTATAGACCTGATCTATGAGAGAGGGAACCTTGAATCACTTCTGCTTTGACTTTCAGGGGGGGGGGGCGGGACCCGGCGGGTGCGCCACCCATATAACGGCAAGGAAACACTGTCCGGTATCAGGCTGAAGTCTTACACAGCATGCAGTATTAGACCACAAGTAATGCATATACGCACTTTAATAATAATAATAATAATAATAATAATAATAATAATAATAATAATAATAATAATAATAATAATAATAATACATTTTATTTATAACGCACTTTTCATTTCCAGAAATCTCAAAGTGCTACAGGCACACAGTAAAAACCAACTCTTAAAAGCAGTACTTAAAATCAGTTAAAAGCCTCTTTAAAGAGGAAGCTCTTTAAATGTTTTTTAAAAGGATCCACAGTCTGTGGGGTCCTGAGGTGGCTGGGCAGGGAATTCCACAGACGTGGTGCAGCAGCACAAAAGGCCCGATCTCCCATGGTCCAGAGCTTGGTTCTGGGAGGGTGGAGGAGGTTCTGATGTGGAGTGCGTGAGTTCCGGGTTGGGGTTTGCTGGGTGAGGAGTTCTTTGAGGTAGAATAGGGCGTTTCCATAGATACATTGATGGGTGATGATTTTGTAGTTGATTCTTGCAGTGACGGGAAGCCAGTGAAGTGTGCGGAGTACTGGGGTGATGTGTTCGTGTTTTCTGACCCTGAGTAGGATCCTGGCTGCGGTGTTCTGAATTAGTTGGAGTTTGTGGAGATCTTTAAAACCACATCACCTAGTCTAGCATCATCAACAAAGCTGCACACAGCTACAGGACCACAATACAACTCTGCTCTACAACCAAAGAGGACACTCGTGCTTCCCTGTCCTGCGGGCGCGCGCTCACACACACATACATGAACATATGAACCCAGCAGACCGTCGTATGGTGAAATATATATTTCCATATGAAGCACAGTTAAAACAAACGTGACCAGCTTAGACTGAATGAAGCACGCAGTTCAGTGGACCTGCGCTCGACAATGCAGCCTGAGATCCTCTGAACTTTCAGCACAGAGCGCCTCGTCAGAAGTTGATTAAATAAATATAAAATTGCGTATTGTTCGGTTCATAGTGCGTACCAAACTGTGACCACTGTATCGAACGGTTCGATACAGATACACGTATTGTTGCACCCCTAGTATTTAGGTATTTCATGTACATTAAAAAAAAGGTCACAGGTTATCAGGTCTCACCAGATTCAGTACTGAGTGTGAAGCACACAGGGCCTGGATGTCAGAGAAGCCTGTACATGTTTCAAACCAGATGAGGTCTGTGAGAGTCACAGTCCCCTACATTCACTGTGTGTTGTAGCCTCACAGTTCACTTCTCAAAGCATGCTGGGATATCTAGTGATGAACTGAGCTGGCGCTTGCTGGAGACACATTTCTCCCTCGTTATGCCTCAATCATCCAACAAAATCAAAAACAACAACAACAACAACAACAACAACAACAAGGTGACACAGGCTGCCGTTCAGAAAATGAAGCTCTTGTTGAGCTTTTTAAAAACCCTAAAAATCTTTCACCAGACTTTGACGATACATAACCCAGCCTGTTTTTGTTAAAAGGGCTGATGTTACCAAACAGACACAATAAAAAATGAATACAATATTTTTAAAAGTGATCTGTCAAGAAGAAAAGTCTCTGATTGACCTTTGTGCAAATGGCATCAGTGTTAGCATTAAAAGTCAGTTTGTCATCAGGGATTGTCCCTTGCGACATAAGGGACGCGATTTTGACGCGCAAATTGAGCGAGTGTGAACGCGACGTTCAAACTCGCTCAATTTGCACGCCAAAATCGCGTGACCACGAGTGCCCAAGACGTGAATAAATCACCAGAGGGAGGGGGGGCTCCCACACCACACCAGTCTGTTGTCATCAAACAAGGTTGAGCTAACTTACATTGAATGGGGAAGCCGGTTATGCTAAACGGGGGGAAGCAGCTAACTTCCTACTACAACCCATAGCAGGGTTCACGTGACAGACAAAGTTGGTCGGTTATCTCACCATGATGGATACGCTGAGTTCAGATATTTCAACTCTCACGAATTGCGCCATTCGCGTCGTCCGATTCGCGCCACCAGACCATTATTCTATTGGTGTCTCTACATTGACTGAACATTCACTTGCGTGAATGATTTAATTTGCGTTTGGTGTGAACACACTATAAGTATTTATACTCATTCACTGTCTCCACAGCTGATCCATTGATGACAGTTGGTGCCTTGGTTGGTTGATTCTGACAAAAATCAGTCCTCATTTCCTTTGTTTTTGAGACATTTAGATGCAAATAAGAACCATCATCAGAGACATGACTTCTCTCGACAAAGACGTCACAAAATACAATCAGCATTTAAAGGAGGGACTTCATAGGTCTTTTATTTTACAGCTCCTGTGAAGGGATGTCTGCTGTCTGGTTATGAAATAACAGTGAAGCCTCTTTACGACCTGTCACGATGGGGGGAAAACTTATGGAGGACCCAGATGCAAATGTTAAAAATAAAAAGGTTTTAATATACAAAAGGTTCCAACAAAACTCACTTAAATGTCCAAAAACTAAACCCAAAAGGAAACGCTGGGGAAACACCGGGACACAGAACACAGGAGAGACGGACACAGGGAAGACCAACAACGGCTGTTTTCGAAACGGCCTGCGATACACTACCCACACACTGGGTTGGAATTTAGTCTGTAGTCTGACTGCTCTGTTCAATCTGTTATGCAGCATGCTGGGTCAGGCGTCACTGGATTTCCGTTTTTGAAAAGCGGAAGTAAACAACGGCGAATCTGATAAACTGCTTCTTTACAGTAGCATCACTTATGATTTAAAAGGTTAAGAAGTGGTTTATAGGTTGTTTAAGAGGTTCTCCATGTGTACCTGTGTAGGTGTCAACAACAGTGTGTCCAGGTTCATCATGCTCTGTCTGAAGTGCTGCTTCTGGTGTTTGGAGAGGTTCATCCGCTACCTGAACAGAAACGCTTACATCATGGTGAGGTGTACTCTGATCTGATCATCAACACTAAATGAATTTCCCAGGACAATAACAGCTGTGCTTTTGTCTCCCGACC
Organism: Notolabrus celidotus; assembly: GCF_009762535.1. Taxonomy (NCBI): domain Eukaryota; kingdom Metazoa; phylum Chordata; class Actinopteri; order Labriformes; family Labridae; genus Notolabrus; species Notolabrus celidotus. Next base: position 208,702 of record NC_048286.1, on the reverse strand, counting down.
ACCAGGTGGCAATCTACGGTAAGAACCTGTGCACGTCAGCCAGAGAGGCCTTCTTCCTCCTGATGAGGAACATGGTGAGGTGAGGACGAGTTTGAAAACAGAGGCCTCTCTGAACCCTGAACCCTGAACCCTGAGCCCTGAAACTTGAACCATGAACCCTGAACCCTGAACCCTGAACCCTGAACCCTAAACCCTAAGCTCTGAACCCTGAACCCTGAACCCTGAGCCCTGAACCCTGAACCCTGAGCCCTGAGCCCTTCTTGTCTTAATTGACGTCACCTGTAAAGTGATTGAGGACAGGAGGCTGTAAGGACTCAAACTGTAGAACTGGAATGGCACAGCACTTTGAGGCGTCTCACGTGACCTGCATGACGTCATGTAGCTCACCTTAGCGATAATAGGAATTTTTATTGCACAATTGTTAATTTCCTCAAATTCAAGGCACTTCAGGGACAACTGACTGACTGCCATGTGATCCAGACTCTCACCATACAGACTGCTTAACCACAAAACGTAGAATATGTTAATATATAAATATAAATATCTAAATGATACTGTATATATGTGTGAAGGTAAGTAGATTTAGCCTGTTGAAGGCTGTTTTCTACATTTATACTTACAGGCAAACTTTGTTTTGTAACGTCCACATTGATTGCTCCTTCCTGCTTCTTGTTTAACGTCTCTCCCTTTTTTTTAAAATTTCATGTTATGTCGTTTGTTTATCTTTCCATGCTCGCGGGCTTCCCCTGGGAATCCTGTGTTTCACGTCACAATGCTATGAACTCTGGGTAATTCCCTTACACTAAGTCTGCATGCCCACTTACGGAAAGGGGGCATAAAGGGCTCAAAAAGTCTGAGAGAGATCCCTCACACACTTGATGATTTGACAGTGAGACAGCCCTGAACCCTCACAGACTGAGCGGGAACGCATCTCAAAGGGTGCATCTCAAAGCTCTAATTGTCCATCCTCGCGTCTCTTCCTCGCGTCTCTTCCTCGCGTCTTAGTCCCGCCCACCAGAGATGCGAGGAAATGAAACCAGAGGAGAGAGGAGAGAGGAGATTTGTATTTAGAGAAATGAGACGTCCTCTCCTCCGGAGCGTCACGTGAAGCGACGTTGGTTTGTGATGACGGCTTTAACAGCTGTTTGTGTCTGCACACATGTTCACTGTAATAACTCTGATCAATATAAACAGTAACAGAG